>NC_081411.1:299849504-300174504 GCF_030272615.1 Cryptomeria japonica
GGAATCTTCTTCCCCATTACCACACAAAACACAAATAGAAGGCCCCAAGAATCCTCGCTTGCGGATGTTGTCCCACGTTAAGCATCTATTCAAAGCCAAAGTCCAAGCAAAGCAATTACACTTCGGCCAAGAAAAATTATTTCACACCTATTTCCACCAGTGCACCTCTCTTCCCTCCAGTCTTCGGTTCAACAGTTCCCAGTAACCACTAGCCACAGTAAAGACGCCCTTAGGATTTGGATACCAAGCAAGTCCATCCCTACCCTTGAGGGAACTACAATGTCTACTCACCAGAATGCTATGTAACACTGCACACTCTTCCTCCATCCCAGCAACTGACCACTCATTAGGAGCCTTCCACGGCTCCAAATCCAGTCGCTTGCACCTATAAACAACCTTAAAGTCACTCACGCTTGACCACCCTACCTCCAGAAACCTCTGGCATAGATTCCCAAGGTTAGGAAACTGGTCAAGGATGGGAGGGTATCCATCCCAAGAATCATTCTAGAAAAGGACCTCTTCCCCCCTCCTACAAATCCAAAAGAGACCTGCCTTAATGAGAGAAGCCCCCGTCTTGAGAGTATACCAAATCGTTGAACCTTTTCTCTCAAGCGGATATCTAGGGATTTGCTCCATCGGGATCCTCTACATATATTTGATGGCTAAAAGCCTAGCCTAGCCTCGATCCTGCTCAACACACCACCTCTAGTATAGTTTAGCTGCCAGAGCTTCCCCAAATAAAATAGAATGCCTAAAGCCAAGCCCCCCCGACTGCTTTGGGCTACACACCAAGTCCCAATTGATAAGACTCCATTTGGAAGAGGACAGATTGCCTGCCCATAAGAATTGCCTGGCCAGGGAGTCCAAACCCTTCAACAACTATTTAGGAGCCACCTGAAGCATACAATGATAAATCGGAAGAGCCTGAACCACCGACTGAATTGGTTGAACTCTCCCAACAAAGGATAACCACCTGTGAGTCCAGTGTGCAACCTTCATGCAAAATTTATCCAAGATACCCTGCCATGACTCCCTAGGACGGTTCCCAGGAGAAATAGGGATACCCAAATAAGTCAAGGGCAGAGAGCCAACTTGGAATCTTTAGATAAGAGCAATCCTCCTTTGAATAGTTCCAGGAGTGTTGAAAAAAAGGATAGAATATTTATCCTCATTGATCATCTGGCCTGAAGCCCCAAGATAAACATCTAAGACCTTACGCAGATTAGTAGCTTCTCTAATCCGAGCAAGTCCCATAAGGGTCATGTCATCAATAAACTACAAATGAGACTACGACTACACATCATTACCCCAACTCCAGCCCTAAATAATACCCAGACCCACATTATACTTAATCAACCTCCCCAGACCCTCAACCAGAAGAATAAATAAATAAGGGGAGAGGGGGTCCCCTGGCATAGACCCCTAGAAGCACCAAACAACTCAGTATGATCTCCATTAATAAGCACAGAGAAGGAATTAGACGTAACACAACTCATAACCCATTGGATCCATTCATCAACAAAGCCAAAAGCCCCAAGGATCATCTGGAGGAAGGACCATCAAACTCTATCGCAAGCCTTAGCCATATCCAACTTGATAAACATAGCTTTTTCCTTGGAGGTTGCTATAGAATGAATGGTCTCTGTTGCAATGACCACACCATCCAAAATTTTCCATCCTTCCACAAACCCACTCTGCTCCTTAGAAATAACATCCCCCAGACACTTCTTCAACCTATTCGCAATCACTTAGAGATGATCTTATAAATCACATTGCAAAGAGAGATAGGGCAGAACTGGCCTAACCTGTCGGCCCCATCACACTCAGAGATTAGAGCAATGAAGGTCGCATTCAAAGCCCAAACCATCTGCTTATTCATCTGAGACTCCTGGACTACTTCCAGTAAGTCCAGTTTGATGATATCCTAGAACTCTTGAAAGAATTCAACTGGGAACCCATCCGGTCCAGGGGCTTTTCCTTTCCTCATGTGAAAAACAATCCTCTCAAGTTATTCCAGCAAAATAGGACCCAAAAGCTGCTCATTCATCTCCCTGGTGACAAGAGAAGGAATGCAAGAAAGAACCTGATTCTCCTCCACCGATTCCCCTTGAGAGTCTTCACTGAAGAGGGATCGAAAATACTGTAATGACTCCCTAGAGATCTCCTACAAGGATAAACACTATTTACCTCTATCATTGACCAGAATAGGGATGGAATTTCCATGTCTTCTTGCTTTCACCAAGTTGAAGAAGAAAGCAGCGTTCTTATCCCCCGCCTGAAGCCAATCAATATGAGCTCTTTGTTTCTAGTATATTTCTTCCCTAAGCTCCCACTCCTCTACAACCTTGACAACCATGTCTTCCTCCCTAAGCAAGGCCTTAGACAAACCATGCTCTCTGATTTCACTGGTGATGCCATTTTGTACAATTTGAGCAACTTTCTTAGCCTAAAAAATGTTCCCAAAACCCTGACGGTTCCACTATTTAAGTTGAAACTTAACAAATTGCAGCTACTTGGCAAAAGTGTACATAGCAGTGCCAAAGGCCGACCTCCCTTTCCTCCACCACTCTACTACAAGAGCCTGCAAAGCAGGATCCTGAAGCCACATAAGTTGGAATTTGAATGAAGGAGAGCAAGTGACTCGAGCCGAGGAGGAAACCAGCTTGATGGGCCAGTGGTCTGACCCTCTCCATTCAAGAATCTCAGAACTTGTGATCCACCCCCCACTAATCCAAAAACTAGAAACCAGAAAACGGTCCAGCCTCTCCGCAATCCAATAATCCCCCACCCTCCTATTGTTCCAAGTGAACAAACCATTACCTGGCTTAATGTCAACAAGATGCAATGAAGATATACTATCCTGAAAAAGGATAGAAGAAGGTTCCAAACGCATAACACCCCCTTCTTCTTGCTCAACTCAAGGATGGCATTGAAATCTCCCACCATATTCCAAGGATGAAAAGGGACTAGCCTTCACATACAAGAAATATGAGACCATAAGTTTTGCTTACCCTGAAGATCAGTAGGGGCATAGATGTTAGAAAACAAGATGAATTCTCCAGTCTCAAGACTAGAGACAATCCCAGATAACGAAGATCTGGAGGCAACCCACCAGACAGGGCGAAACCTTAAAGGGTTCCAAAGACAAGCCACCCCACCAGAGGAACCCGTTGCCCCAATACACTGACACTCACCTTGTCCCCATAGCTTCGACACCAGACCCATCATACTCTCCACCGAGAGTTTAGTTTCTTGCAAGAATAGGACATTAGGTGAATGATTCCTAATCAAATCCCGAACAACTTTTTGTCTAGGGCCACAGTTCAAGCCCCTCACATTCCATGAAAACACAATCATTTTGGAGGATTGGAAAAGTGAGAATCCAGAGTCTTTATTGACCCTGAATCAACCAAATTCTCTCCCATCAATTTGATCTTCTCCAAATCCTTCTTTCTGTCGACCTTTGAGATCTTCTCCGAAGCACTTTTCTTAATATCTTTCTGATGAAGACCCACGTGAGCGGAGGGCTTATTACTTTTACCCCCAGCTAGATCCAATTTCAGAGCTATCAAAGAACCCTCCCCCCCAACTAAATTCACCTCCAAACTAGAAGTGAGTCCCAACTGAACCCTTACTGGCTAATCCATCTCCATATACTGGCTTCCAACCACTTGCAGAGCCTGGGAAGGGTCCTCAATCACTCTTTCTGGAGCCCCCCCAAAAGCTCCTAGGTCTAAAGGGGTAAACACTAGGTTCACCTCCTGCTTGCTAAGGTCATCCAAGGCCTCGAATCTGTTAAAGGTATCCTCCTCCTGTCTCTCCTGTAAGGGCCTCTTTTGTCCTTGATTCCTTTCTTTGTCTTAACTGAGACAAAACCATCAACACCCGCACCCTCAACTATCATAGCAACTTTTCCTTTATCAGCCCCATCTAGGTTGTGGGCTGGCCTCTGAGGTTGGCTCTCCACCAATTTATATCTAGGGCACTTGCACTGTAAATGCCCATACTCATGACATAGACGACACCGAAATGGTAAAGTATCATAATCTAACTGTTGAACCCATGAATAATAACTCACACACATATCTATAGCATCTGGTATAGGTTTACTAAGATCAATTTCAACACAGATACGTGCATAGGTCATTACCTTTCTCCCCAGGGTTTGTGTTGAAGATCCCACTGGCTTCCCAAGCAGTGCAGCAAGCATTCAGAGCACATCCTCCTGACAACATTCCACTGAAAAGCGTGGTAAACGAACCCATACTGGAACCCTATTTGGGAGCTCCTCTGAAGGGTTAAACCCCACATGCCAAGGTTTGATGAACAACCCCACGTGGTTGTAAAAATACGGGCCTCCTTCAAAAACCCTATTGTGATCCTCCATGTAGTTGAAACTAACCATAAAGTAGTTGTTTGCCAGCAACATAATCTCCATTTCCCCTTCCAGAGCCCAAGTCCTTTGCGCCCAGTTTTCCAAAAACTGCAAGGAAACCCTCATTCCCAAAACCTTGCAATATAGCGAGTGTTTTGAAAAGTACTCAATGTCTTCGGCTATCATCTCTGGAGGAATAACCAGCCTTGGCCTCTCACTGCATCTCTCCAAGCAACCATTAACCTTCAAAATGCGAGAGCTACCAGCACTACCAGACCCTGAATCTAAGGAGAAAAGGTTATTGTTAAATGTCTTCATGCTCTAGGAAGGGGATTTTGAGCCCATCACAACACAAAAATCCATGGCGAGCGGTATCTTTGAGGCCTCACTCCCAATACTCGACATTTGATCTCAAGAAGAAAGGAACCCACACCCCAAAGGGGCCTGCTAGAATGATCGGCACCCAAAACTTCAACCCTCCCAAGCACCCCTGGGATGGAGATCCAACCAAGGCCACCAGCCCCACTAGAAACCCTTGGCCTACTTGAAAAAACTCCCAAGCCATGCAGCATGCACCCTCCCGCAGCCCACCGCACGACTCCCCTGCTCCCTCGGCTACTCCCTGCTCTGCGCAGACCTCCACTGTGCACCCCACCACCCTGCACGCACCTGCACACATGCTCGACCAAAAGCTAAGGCATTGGTGCCCTAGCTCGGTCCTCTGCAACTCCTGCCCGCGCTACTCCATCGACCAAACCTTCATACGTAACATGATTGCTTAGTTTAGTCTTATTCTACTTTATTTAATTTAATTTATTTGAGGCCTATTTATTTGGCTCTCCTTGCTTTGTTTTCATTTTTTTGTTCCTTGGTGTCTTTAATTTTTGTATTTTTCTCTACTGTGTTTTTAACTTGTTAGTTTTCATTTTTGTTTCAAGTTTTTATTTCATCTCCCTATCCCAATCCGCCACTTGTCCTATCCTAACACTCCCCCCTTCTCCCTCTCTCTCTTTCGCTCTCTATCTCTCTATCTCTCTCTCTCTCTCTGTCTCCCCTCATCTTTCTCACTCTTTTAATTGTGTCTTGGTCTACAATATCATCTATTTCTCCTAGTGCTCTCTACTATCATCCTGATGATGAATCATAGAGTGTGATCCAAAACGTTGATGCAAAAGTTCCTACACAATCAAATCTAGAAGCATTATTCAGATAGGTTATCTATGTTACACTCCAATCCATTAACATGTATTAAATTATGAAGTCATCTACAAGATCACTTAAATTAAAAATATGCATTCCTATGTTCAACTCATGAAAACCATAAGAATATTACCTAAACATGGGGGGTTGTGGGAGGAGGCGGGGGAGGGAAAATGAATTTTAAACACAAAATTACCTATAGGAAACCCTCTAATGGGAATAAAATTAAACCAAGAGTGAAAATTTACTACTCATGTCATTAATCCTATAGTGTTGTAAATTGTACACCCTTGCTAGGGTGGTACAATTTCACACTTAGGTTAGCACCCGCCTTAGTGTGTCTTGCATCTTGCATTTCTCATTCCCCTTTAAGAATTTAATTAATTAATTTAATTAAATCTAAGGTCATGTCTCATCACTTTACATGTTACAAAGTTGGGCCCTTTACCCTAAGTGTGCCCCTTTTCATATTATTCCTCCAATGAATCATTTAACCATAAACCCTAATTATGTCTTATTTTGACTGTTTAGGACTGATTTCGCATATCAAAACATCTTGAAATAAGCTGTAACTTTGGGATGCGCTCTAATATCATCTTATCTAATGACTCTGAAAAATTTGGTGAAAATTTGGTCAAACCGTGGTGGGAATGCACATGGTTCGCAACTTTTTTCCCAAAATTTCGAGAGCAGAATCCTATGATATGATAATGCTTAACCCCAAAATATTAGTGGGAAATCCAAATCCTAGGTTTGCCTAAAAATGAAATTAAGATCTAGGGTTTCATACTTAAGAGATCTCTTTCTTCATTTGAAGGGGTCTTCTTCTAAGAATCTAAGGGCAAGTTTTTGGAGTATTAGAGCCTTCTTTGCTACTCTAAATGAGTTTTTGAACCCTAAACCTTCTAAACCTTCATTATGTCAAAAGGTAATCAACCTTGTTACTATGCCATTTCATGGTGATGAGAAAGATAAGTTGAATGATCCCTCTCATGGGTAAATTCCTATCAACTCCTCCACTAGATCTAGCAACATAGTTGATTCCCATGATTTCTTCTATGATGTTATGTCTCCTTTTGAATCCAAGGATAAGCCTTTCAATCACTATGACCATGCTTTATTGGATGATGCCCTTGATGACTTTATGTCTTTGCCTAAACTTTCAAACAAGAATAATGCATCTAAAAAGTTAATCAACATGATCAATGTGAATGAACATAGTAAACTACTTTTTGTTGTCCAAGGTGCTTGTCCTTCTCCGACTTCACCTCTTCCTAATCAACCTCTTTTCATGGTTCAAGGTGGATATGGTCATGATTCCTTTAGAACTCCAAATAAACCTATCATTATGGTTCAAGGAAGGAATCCCACTAAGAGTCCTTGTAGCTATGCTAGACAGCTAACTAAGGAGAGCTATAATGCAGTTGCCCATACCTACAACACGAGAAACAATAGGAAACCTAACCCTCCTCCAGTTTTTCCGACTGCTCTACCTGATCCTCAACTCATTCTTCCATAAGCACCTCATATTTCACAAACTTTCGGTAGGAATATGATCTTGTCAAACAACTTAAAGCTACTCCTACCAAGATATCCCTTTGGGATTTGCTTCAAACTTCCTCGACTCATCATGGAATGCTACAAGATGCCTTGAAAACATTGAATGTCCCACCCATAGTGACAACTAATAATATGGATTCCTTAATTCACTCTATTACATCACCTAAGGCTCATATTGTGTTTACACAAGATGAGCTGCCTTCTAGTGAAATTCAACAGCGATAAGATGAAAATTAGTGGACAATGGTTCTGGCCTTAATGTTTGTAGCGTTAACTTGTTGCATAAGATCAATGTTGATACATCTCTTATCAAGCCTGATTCTCTTACTATCCGCGGCTTTGATAATGCTGCTAAATCTTCACTAGGTATCATCACCTTGCCTATTAAGGTAGGTCCTGTTACTTTACCTAATCTTATCCATGTCATGTCTGGAGAGTTGACATACAACTTGTTGATAGGAAGACCTTGGATTAATATCATGCAAGTTGTTCCCTCTATATTGCATAGGCAAACCAAATTCATTCATAACAATACAACATATACCTTGTTACGAGACAAAAGATTTCAGGCTTGTTTACAAACATCAAGTTCTAAATCCTCTTCAATCAATTCTTCCCCAACTTTCTTAAACAATTCATCTAAAGCTTCTACTCTAATTAATGTGACTAGTTCATCAAGCCTGTCTCCTATATCTGGATCAATCCTCGATACTTCCTCAAGTGGACCTGAGGTTCTTGAGGAAGAATCTTCTTAGCCTGACTCCACAATTGAGAATACATTCTCTCTTGAACAGATTCTTGCAGAAGATGATTGGGGATCCCTTTATTTCAATCCTACTTTTGTAGTGGAATACAAAATTCCCCCTAGAGAACCTAAGGTCAAAAAGAAGAAAGAAGAAGAAGAACCTAAAAAGCAATCTACTTTTTCTGAGCCAATGAGTAATAACTTTTTGGCGGCTTCTTAGATTTCATCTCCCTTAGTTTCTGGCCTAGAGGATTTTGATCCTTCACTTTTTGAATATCCTCCTTCTTCTTTGGAAATGACTAACCTTTATGGTCCTGGTTTTCACGTCCTAGCTAGGTGTGGATATAATGGAAATGGATGTGGTGCTCAAGAACAAGGGATCAAAGTTCCCTTGGAATTTTTTTTTCGTGATATGACATTTGGGCATGGTTATGATCCTTTCAAGTGCACTAAAGCCTCTAAGAGACCATCTATTAGTGTTAATGTCATTTCTGCTTCTCTCTCATTAAAATATCCAGAATATATTGTCTTTGACCCTTCTTGTGTCTTTGCTTTGGATGTTTTTTCTACAGATGTTCCTTAGCTAAATTCTTGGGAGCTTATGAAAACCTTCCTTGTTATCACCACAATTTTAGTTTTCCCTATTGTTTAAATGCGGAAGCTTACTTTGGGAAGGAAAGAAATAACGGTGAGATAGTTAAAGAATTTCCTCAATTGAGAGATGCTCCTCAACAAAGTAATCTCCTAATAAATGACACCATTGATATCAAGATTGATCCTTGTGTTGAAGATAAGATCATCAAGATAGGGAAATGTCTTGACAAAGAAGAGAAAAAGTAATATGCTGAGTTGTTACATGAATTTCCTGATATCTTTGCTTGGATATATTCTGACATGCTTGGCGTAGATCCTAAGATTGTCACTCATAACATTGTCCTTGTTCCTGATGCTAAACTTGTGAAGCAAAAGATTCGAAAGATTCACCCTCAAGTGGCATTACTTGTTAAAGCTGAGACTGAAAAATTGTTGGATGCTAGATTCATTCATCTTATTGATTATTCCCCATGGATTTCAAACATTGTGGCAATGGCTAAAGCTGAAAACAAGATTAGGATGTGTACTGATTTTTCATGATTTGAACAAGGCCTCTTTAAAAGATGATTTTCCCCTCCCGAATATTGATATGATAGTGGATTTAGTAGCAGGGCATACTTTACTATCCTTTATGGATGGTTTCTCATGATATAATCAAATTTTCATCAATCCCCAAGATCAATATAAAAGTGCTTTCACAACTCCTTGGGGTACATTTTGTTGGATTGTGATGCCTTTTGGATTGAAAAACATAGGCGTACCCTATCAGCATGCTATGGCTCTCATTTTCCATGACTATATACATAAGACCTTAGAAGATTAAGTTGATGATATCTTAGCCAAATACGACCTTCATACAGATCATGTTAAGATCCTTCGTCAAATCTTGGAGAGAATTCGTGAGTACAACATGCATTTGAATCCACAAAAATGTGTTTTTCGTATGGATAGTGGAAAACTATTAGGATTCATAGTTTCAAATTGTGGCGTTGAGGTGGACACAAAAAAGATAGATGCTATTGTTAACATGCCACCTCCTAAGAATGTTTCTCAACTAAAAAGTCTATTGGCATATGGTGAAGCGGTGATAATGTATGTTGTCATTGATGTCAATATTTGCTCAAGGAGGTGAACTGGTATGCAGTATGCACCTGTATGAAGATTGGAAGCGGTTATGGTCAATCGGAACGGAGTGGACCAGTGTTGGGGTTAAGTGTGACTACTGATTGGTAGTCTCAGCTCTAGGGTTACTGGTTTGGCAATCTAGCTTGTGCGGTGCAACCGATGATGTTCTGTGATGAGTTAGGTTAAGAATAAGGTTAAGGATCGAGATGCCACGTCAGTTGTGTGCATGTGAAGGATTTCTTGAGGATCTTGCGCGTGAAGATCGAATGGATTGAATGTCTACCTTGGGAATGAGCAATTTTCTTAGTGGTGTGTGAAGATTGCGTGATGGGTTACTGATTTCCATATGTGTTGAAGATTGGACGATGCAGAATGTCTTGAGATTTGTATTAGATCATTTTCATTCTATGTAATGTATTTGATGGTCAGGATTGGACTGCTTCTAATTGTAAACCTAAAATATTTAGGGTTTAGGGTTTATTCTACCGACCTAATTGTTGTCTATAAGGTCGATGAGTTTTGTTGTTGCGATTGTTGGCAAGAGTTGTGTTTGTGTCCGCGTACTAGAGATTAGATACTTGCCAAAATAGAGTGAGGAATCTACAAAGTGTGATTGCAGAAGAGAGGAACTGAAAAGGATTTGCCTTAGCAAGAAGTGTTGTTATTAGATCAGAGTCTTACCTGTTGTCTTCTAACCATTTCAACAGAAGGTAAATCCCTTGACCGGGTAGTTTTAACATGCTTTGTTGTATTTCCTCTAACCGGGTGGCTCAAGTTCATTGAGTTATTTAAATCCTCTAGCGAGGTAACTTAACAGGGTTTCAATGTTTAACATGGTATTTAGCCATCCCTTAACCAGGTGATCCCTAACAGGATCGGTTCCTAACAAAACCTTATTGTAAAGTCTTTAACTGGACTAGGCTCTTAATAGAGCGGACTTCAAAAGAGTTCACAAACAAGCTCGCGGGTATTCATCCCCACCGTAGTTTTTCCTATTTGGGTTTCCATGTGAAAAATCTATGTGTTATGGGTTGTGTGTTTTTCATGTGATGATTGAATGATTCTAATTGAGTTAGTTATGCATGCAGTGTTAAATGGTTGAGTATTATTGATACAACTCATGCATGGTTATATCAGTGAAGTAGTCATCAAGATTTGAGATCTGTTGAATGCTGTCTGAAGCATTTTTGTTTAACCAGTTTAGCTGTCTAAAGTATCTGTGTTTAACCGGTATTGCTATGGTTAAGTTCAGTGTTAAAGGAAATTGGTTACCTGTGTTTTAAACTGTCAATATATCTGAGCAAGTTTTTGTGTGTACTGATTCACCCCCCTCTCAGTACCAGTTAGGATCTTTGTAGTTCATCATTATTCATCAATTGGTATCAGAGCGCATCTAGGTCCTTTGTGATATAAGCTTAACCGCTTGAGGCAAAAGATCCTGCTTTAATGATGAAGAGGGAAGGTCCTAAGTTCAATAGGGACAACTTTACAACATGGAAGGATAGAATGAAGATATATATTAGGAGTTTGGGTGCACAACACTGGAGCTATGTTGAGAATTCCTATGTAATCCCCACTGACAATCTAACCGATGATTAGAAAAGAGAGATACAAGAAAATGGGCAAGTCATGGAAGCCCTTATTAGCAACTTGTTTGATATAGAGTTCATTGATGTACAAGATAAGGACAATCTGAAAGATGTATGGGACAAACTGGAATCCATCTATGGCAGTGATGAACATGTCAAGCAGGCTAAGGAAGAAAGCCTTGGAGGAAAGTTTGAAGATATGAGGATGGTTGAAGGAGAGACCATTCAATAGTATGACATAAAACTCAAGATAGTGGTTGGAGAGATCAAGAGCACTGGTGAAACTATTGATGATGCCACTCTTGTTAGCAAAGTCCCGAGATCACTTTTACTGGTCTATGCAATTAGGGTTGCCGCTATCCAGGAGCTAAGGTCTATCGACAAAACCAAGGTATCTTTAGACTCTATTATTGCAAAGTTGGCTGCATATGAATTGAATAGCTATGATGGTAGTGTTCAGAAGACAAAGTCAGTCTTTAGAGCATCTGTTTCCTCCACACCAACCAGAAAAGGAAAAGAGGTCAACACCAGTTATGAATCCAGGCCAAGTAGAGATATGGACGATGAGGAGATTTTGAAAGAGTTTGAAGCTCTTCTTGCCAAGAGACTTCCAAAAGGCACTGGAAAATACATAGGTAAGCTTCCTCTGAAATGCTTTTCCTGCAATAAGATAGGACATATAGTTGTTAACTATCCTAAAAATGACAATAAGGATAAACCGAAGAGGTTTAGGAAGTATAAAGGAGTATAAAGGAGTAGGTAGGAGAAATTGTCTTGTTGCAGTGGATGAAGGTGTTACCGATGAGGAATCTGAGGATGAAGAGAATGAGGACATAGTGTTTGTGGCTGTCAAGGAAGAGTTGTCTGACCAGAAAGCCCTTGTCTCACATATTGACAACTCTAATGAGTGGATCATTGATAGCAGGTGTTCTCACCACATGACCGGTGACTGGAGAAAATTTCTGTCTCTTGAAGAATATGATGGTGGTGTTGTTCAATTTGGAAACGATGCACCTTGCATGGTGAAAGGAAAAGGATCCATCTCACTGAATGGAAAGAGAAGTGCAGATGACGTCTATTGGGTAGAAGGCCTTAAGCACAATCTATTGAGTGTTTCTCAATTGAATGACAAAGGACTTATTCTAGAATTCAAAGGTGGAGTCTGTAGATTAATTGGAAAGAGTGGTGTACTTATTGCCACTAGTAAGAAGACCAGAGGAAACCTGTTTCAGCTAAATGCCAAGATTAGTCAGTGCCTGATGGTGAAATCTGATGACAGTTGGATATGGCATAGGAGACTCTATCATATGAATTTTGATAATATTGTAAAGGCTAGTAAGATCAAGGCAGTAAGAGGATTGCCTTTGCTGAACAAACCGGAGAATGCCTTGTGCAGAGAATGTCAACTTGGGAAGATGTCTTCCTCAACATTCAAAGGTAAGTCTTTTTCCTTGGAGAACTTACTTGATCTAGTGCACACCGATCTGTGTGGTCCATGAAAACTAGAAGTATAAAGGGAGTTCGGTACTTCATGATTCTTACCGATGATTTCTCAAGAATGATGTGGGTCACATTTTTGAAAGACAAGACTGAGGCATTTGGGAAGTTCAAAGCCTTTAGAGAACTAGTGAAGAAGGAGAGCGGTAGAAGGATAAAATGCCTAAGGACCGATCAGGGAGGTGAATTCACTTCTGATGAATTCAATAAGTACTACGAGGAGAACAAGATTAAGAGGCAATTGTCTGCCCCAAGAACACCACAATAGAATGACATAGCAGAAAGAAACAACAAGACTGTGGTTGAAGCAGCCAGAACTATGTTGATTCAAGGAAATGTTGCTCACACATTTTGGAGGGAAGCGGTGAGCACTGTAGTCTATACCAAGAACCAGGTACTTATTAAGAAAAGTAAAGACAAAACCCCCTATGAGTACTGGAACGAGAGAACTCCCAATGTTAGTTATTTCAAAGTGTTTGGGAGTAAATGCTATATCAGGAGAGGTGAGCATCTGAGTAAATTTGATGCTAAGTGTGATGAAGGAATATTTCTGGGATATTCCACTAAGAGCAAAGATCTCAAGTGCTACAACAGGAGAACTCAGAAGATTGTTGAGAGTATCAATGTCAGGGTTGATGAATCCCCTGAGAAGCCTGAGGAAACTGGTATCAAGGAAATGGAAGATGAACCAGGCTTAGCCTTCTAGGAACCGGTTAAGAAAGAAACAAGTGACAAACACTGCAAAGACCTCAGTGTTTCAATACCGGTAGAAACTTCAGCGGGTGAAGAAGAAGATGAAGCGAAAAAAGAAGAGGAAAAGCAAGTAGAACCTGCTACAGTCATTCCTAGGTATGTAAGACTGCATCATGATCCGAAGCAGATCATAGGAGACAAAGATGTAGGAATGCTTACAAGGAGAAAGGTAAAAGAAAATTCTTGCATGATTTCAGAATTTGAGCCTAAGACCACTAGAGAGGCACTTACCGATGATGATTGGATAAAAGCAATGGAAGAGGAGTTGGACCAAATAGAGAAGAATGCAACATGGTCCTTGGTACCCAGATCGGAACACAAGAATGTTATAGGTACCAAATGGGTCTTCAGGAATAAGCTGAATGAAGAAGGCATAGTGGTAAGGAACAAGGCAAGACTTGTATGCAAGGGATATGCTCAGGAAGAGGGAGAAGACTATGGAGAAACCTTTGCTTCAGTGGCTAGACTGGAAGGTGTCCGAATGCTACTTGCATTTACAACATTCAATGGATTCAAGGTATACCAGATGGACGTGAAGTCTACCTTCTTCAATGGAATCCTGGAGGAAGAGGTGTATATTGAGAAACCAGATGGGTTTGCTTTTTTAGAAGATAGTGACATGGTGTGTAGATTACACAAGGCCCTGTATGGATTTAAACAGGAACCAAGGGCATGGTATGAATGGTTACACTCTCATCTTGTAAAGATAGGATTTCAGAGAACAAGTGAGGACAACAATATCTACCTGAAATCTGAAGGTGGTCAGATTCTGATATGTGAAGTATTTGTAGATGAAATAATCTTTGGTGGAGATGATGATATGAGTCATGCATTTGCTGATGAAATGTAAAAGGAGTTTGAGATGTCTTTGATTGGAGAGGTACAAATTTTCATTGGTTTGCAAATTCAGTAGATGAAAGAGGGTATCTTCATTACCCAGTCCAAGTATATCAAAGAGGTATTGAAGACCTTTGGCATGGAGGAGAGAAAGCCAGTTGAATGCCGATGGTGACCGACTGCAAACTAACAAAGGAGGATGATATAGCGTTGGTGGATGAGAAGGAGTACCGGTCAATGATCGGTAAGATGGACTATGTGGTGCACAACAGACCGGATATTGCTCATGCAGTGGGCATAGTGGCCCATTTTCAGAAGAGTCCAAGAGAATCTCACTTGGTAGCGGTAACGAGGATACTTAGATATCTAAAAGGGATAGTTGATTATGGATTATGGTATCCATACAATGGCGACTTTGATCTCAAAGTGTTTACCGATGCAGATTGGGTAGGTAATGTGGACGACCATAAGAGCACAACCAGTGGAGCATTCTTCCTTGGTGGAAGACTAGTCTCATGAACAAGTAAGAAGCAGAGCTATATTTCCCAGTCTACAGCTGAAATAGAGTATGTAGTAGCATTTATGAACTGCACTCAGGCAAATTGGATGAAGCATGTACTGAATGGCTTCAAAGTGCCTATATCTGAACCAGTGAGTATTTTCTGTGATAATACTAGTGCAATAAATATTTCCAAAATCCGGTATTGCATGCTAGGATAAAGCACATTGAGCTCAAGTATCATTTATTGAGAGAAAGGGTTCAGAATAAAGAGGTTGCATTAGAACATGTTTCCAGTAAGGAGCAGCTAGCAGACATATTCACTAAGCCCTTACTGAAGACTACATTTACCTATTTGAGAGGTGAATTAGGGGTTTTGCCCCTTCATGAAGTAAATTTAGGATGTATGCTCCACATCAGTCAGGTACTACCGTGTCAGATCTTATAGGATTGATGTGTTGAAGGATGATACTCCATAGGGGGAGCAACATAGTGGAGATCGAAAGCTTGTGCCTCGACTTTGGTATTGCTATCAAAAAGGGAGAAGATATCTGAAGAGATGAAGATATATGGGGGAGAAGCTATATGTTTGAAGAACAATATGCAAGTGTGAGAAGTGATTATGCAAGGCGCACACTGACCAGTCCAGGTGGTTGTGGAGATCTATTTTGAATCGGTATATGTCAACCAGTATATGTTACTGAGCAATGGTACACTGAGTATTGCCATCAATGCCAAAGGGGAAGATTGTTGGCATATGGTGAAGCGGTGATAATGTATGTTGTCATTGATGTCAATATGTGCTCAAGCAGGTGAACCAATATGCAGTATGCACCGGTATGAAGATTGGAAGAGGTTACGGTCAACTGGAATGGAGTGGACCAATGTTGGGGTTAAGAGTGACTACTAGTTGGTAGTCTCATCTTTAGGGTTACTAGTTTGGCAATCTAGCTTGTGCGGTGCAACCGATGATGTTCTGTGATTTTAGGTAAAGAATAAGGATAAGGATCGAGATGCCACGTCAGTTGTGTGTACGTGAAGGATTTCTTGAGGATCTTGTGCGTGAAGATTGAATGCATTGAATTCCTATGGGTAAGTGCACCAAGATGGTGAACAAAAAGGGGGTATAAGTGGCCACTTTTTTTTTGAAAACAGGTAAACTTGAACTTCAAAGAGATATTCGAAGGTCACGCACTAAAAACTAGGAGTTGAGAAAAGAATAAGAATTGTAGTACTCTGAATCTAGTTTCTAAACTATTAAATTTTTTAAAAAATGGATAAGATTAAGAGGGTCAAACCTCTTTCACATGAAAAACTGTTCCTGATTTTTTCTGAAAAACATAACATAGCTGTTATTGTGCGTTGCATAAAATATATAATTAGATTTAGTATTTTGTAAAACCCTTTGGTAGGATGATAGGTAAGATTGAGATCTAGAAGTTGTGTATTTTTTTGTAATTTTTCGTTGAGTATTTTGTTTTTTATTGTTTTTTGAAGTGACCGCATCTTGAATATTTGGTACCTGTTTGTGCGCTAGGCATAACTTGCATCAAAATAATCGAAAATGAATTTTTGTTTTAAAAATTATATAGAATATGGTGTAGAACAATAATATGTAATTTATTTTGAATTTAGTCAAGTATATCAAAAGTTATTAAAAAAATGGTAGACATATGTCTATGAGGACTGTCAAGGTACTGGTAAAGAAAATTAAAGTTCACTATGCTAATGTTGTCTAAAAATAGAAAAATTTATATGGTCAGAAAGATGAGAAGCCGTGTGAGATTATGATGAAAATTTTAGAGATACCCACTTGATCATTTGTAAACCTAATGATGATGAAGTCGAGAAATCATGTTGGAAGATGAAAAAACATGTAAAGGGACAAAATTGGAGGGAAAATGGGCTTGCAAGCCTTAGGGTCATTTTCCAACCCTCTTACCAAGCCAAAACCTACACGGGTTCTGATGTGCAAGATAACCCGCTCGGGTTTTGAAAAAAAAAAAGTACTATTCATAGTTCTACATAACCCGTACGGGTTATGTAGAACTAAAACCATCATTTTGAATTTCACAAAACCTGTATGAGTTATGAAAAACATCATTTTGAGTTTCACAAAACCTATACGGGTTATGAAGACATCAAAATGTATGCTTGTAAACTTAGCATATACTACACATATGTATAGACATACATATATAATATGTGTTTATGTATGTATATATGCATATCTATAGTTATATATATATATATTTATATAGATATATGTATATATGTTTGTATACATGCATGTATTTCTTCTTTTCCTCTCTCTCGTCTTCCTTCCCCCATCATCGTCTCTGTCTATTCTGAGCCCTAATTATCCTTCTTGAGTTCTATCTCATCTCTCTTCCCCTCACACTTCTCTCTCTGCCGAGTCTCTCACCCTCTTCTCCTTCTCGTTCTCTCTCTACCTCATGTATCTCACCCTCTCCTACTCCTCTCTCTCTCTCTCTCTCGTTATCTTATCCTATTATCACCCTCTCCCCCCTCTTATTTCTTATCCTATTGTCTCTCCTCCTCCCCCTCTCTTGACCCTCTCTCTCTCAATCTCTCTCTCTCTCTCTTGACCCTATACTCTCTCTCTCTCTCTATCATATTTTCCCCATCTCCTCCCTCTCTCTATCTCTTCCTCTCCCTCTCCCTCTCCCTCTCTCCCAATCTCCTCTCTCTCTCCCCCTCTCCTTATCATATTCTCTCCCTCTCTTCTTATTCCCTATTCTTTATCTTACCCCCTCTCCCTCTACTCTCTCTCTAACTACCTTTCTCACCCCCTCTCCTTATCCTATTCTCTCCCTCTCTTCCTATCCCCTTCTCTCTCTCAATCCTATTCTCACCCTCTCTCCCTTCTCTTTCTTTCCCTATCTCTCTCACTCTCTTCCTATCCCCTTCTCTCTCTCTCTCTCTCTCTCTCTCTCTCTCTCTCTCTCTCTCTCTCTCTCTCTCTCTCTCCCTCTTAATCCTATTGTCACCCTCTCTCCCTTCTCTTTCTTTCCCTATCTCTCTCCCTCTCTTCCTATCCCCTTCTCTCTTTGTCCCTAACTCTCTCTCCCTACCCCTCTCCTTATACTATTCTATCCCTCTCTTCCTACCCCTACTCTCTCTCTCTCTCTCTCTCTCTCAATCCTATTCTCACCCTCTCTCCCTTCTCTTTCTTTCCCTATCTCTCTCCCTCTCTTCCTATCCCCTTCTCTCTTTGTCTCTAACTCTCTCCCTGCCCCTCTCCTTATCCTATTCTATCTCTCTCTTCCTACCCCCTACTCTCTCTCTCTCTCTCTCTCTCTAACTCTCTCTCCCTCCCCCTCTCCCTATCATATTCTCTCCCTCTCTTCCTATCCCATTCTGTCTCTCTGTCTCTCTCTCTCTCTCTCTCATTATACTATTCTATCTCTCTCTTCCTACCCCCTACTCTCTCTCTCTCTCCCTCCTCCTCTCCCTACTCTCTCTCTCTCTCTCAATCCTATTCTCACCCTCTCTCCCTTCTCTTTCTTTCCCTATCTCTCTCCCTCTCTTCCTATCCCCTTCTCTCTCTCTCTCTCTCTCTCTCTCTCTCTCTCTCTCTCTCTCCCTCCTATTCTCACCCTCTCTCCCTTCTCTTTCTTTCTCTATCTCTCTCCCTCTCTTCCTATCCCCTTCTCTCTCTGTCTTTAACTCTCTCCCTCCCCCTCTCCTTATCCTATTCTATCCCTCTTCCTACCCTCTCTCTCTCTCTAACTCCCTCCCCCTCTCCTTATCGTATTCTCTCTCTCTCTCTCTCTCTCTCTCTCTCCCTCTCTTTATCCTATTCTCACCCTCTCTCCCTCTCTTCCTATCCCCCCCCTCTCTCTCTCTCTCTCTCTCTCTCTCTCCCTTCTCTTTCTTTCCCTATCTCTCTCTCTCTCTCTCTTCCTATCCCCTTCTCTCTGTCTCTAACTCTCTCTTCCTCTCCCCCCCTCTCTCTCTCTCTTCCTCTTCCTCTCTTAATCCTATTCTCATCCTTGCTCTCTCTCTCTCTCTCTCTCTCTCTCTCTCTCCCTCTCTCTTTCTCTCTCTCTCTCTCTCTCCCTTCTCTTTCTTTTCCTATCTCTCTCTCTTCCTATCCCCTTCTCTCTGTCTCTAACTCTCTCTTCCTCTCCCCCCACTCTCTCTCTCTTCCTCTCTCTCTCTCTCTCTCTCTCTCTCTCTCTCTCTCTCTCTCTCTCTCTCTCTCTCTCTCTCTCTCTCTCTCTCTCTCCCTTTCCCTATCTCTCTCCCTCTCTTCCTATCCCCTTCTCTCTTTGTCTCTCTCTGTCTCTGTCTCTCTGTCTCTCTCTGTCTCTCTATCTCTGTCTCTGTCTCTGTCTGTCTCTGTCTCTGTCTTTGTCTCTCTCTCTCTGTCTCTCTCTCTCTTCCTCACTCTCTCCCTTCTCTTTCTTTCCCTATCTCTCTCCCTCTCTTCCTATCCCCTTCTCTCTCTGTCTCTAACTCTCTCTTCCTCTCCCCCCCCTCTCTCTCTCTCTCCCCACTTCTTCTTTGGTTCCTAGTTCTACATAACCAGTATGGGTTATGAGAAATTTTTCCTCAAAACCCGTATTATTTTTGGCTAGGCTTGGTTTTACCAAGCCTAGCACATTTTTGAATTTCATAGAACACCCACGGGTTATGAGAAATTTCATTTTTTTTTGCATGTGGCCACTTTTCCGTTCACCATCTTGGTGCACTTACCCCTACCTCGGGAATGAGCAATTTTCTTAGCGGTGTGTGAAAAGCACGTGATGGGTTATTGATTTCCAGATGCTATGAATATTGGACGATGCAGAATGTCTTGAGATCTGTATTAGATCATTTTCATTCTATGTAATGTATTTGATGATTAGGATTGGACCACTTGTAATTGTAAACCTAAAATATTTAGGGTTTAGGGTTTATGCTACCGACCTAATTATTGTCTATAAGGTCAATGAGTTTTGTTGTTGCGACTGTTGGGAAAAGTTGTGTTTGTGTCCGTGTACTAGAGATTAGATACTTGCCAAACCAGAGTGAGGAATCTACAAAGTGTGATTGTAGAAGAGAGGAACTGAAAAGGATCTACCTTAGCAAGAAGTGCTATTATCAGATCAGAGTCTTACCTGTTGTCTTCCAGCCATTTCAATAGAAGGTAAATCCCTTGACCGGGTAGTTTTAACAGGCTTTGTTGTATTTCCTCTAATCGGGTGGCTCAAGTTCATTGAGTTATTTAAATCCTCTAGTGAGGTAACTCTTAACAGGGTTTCAACGTTTAACAGGGTATATAGCCATCCCTTAACCGGGTGATCCCTAACAGGATCGGTTCCTAACAAAACCTTATTGTAAAGTCTTTAACCGGACTAGGCTCCTAACAGAGTGGACTTCAAAAGAGTTCACAAACAAGATTGCGGGTATTCATCCCCACCGTGGTTTTTCCCATTTGGGTTTCCACATGAAAAATCTGTGTGTTATGGGTAGTGTGTTTTTCATGTGATGATTGAATGATTCTAATTGAGTTAGTTATGCATGGAGTGTTAAATGGTTGTAGTATTATTGATACAACTCATGCATGGTTATATCGGTGAAGTAGTCATCAAGATTTGAGATCTGTTGAATGCTGTCTGAAGCATTTTTGTTTAACCAGTTTAGTTGTTTGAAGTATCCGTGTTTAACTGGTATTGCTATGGTTAAGTTCAGTGGTAAAGGAAACTGGTTACTTGTGTTTTAAACTGTCAATATATCTGAGCAAGTTTTTGTGTGTACTAATTCACCCCCGCTCTTAGTACCAATTAGGATCTTTGTAGTTCATCATTACTCATCAAAATCTGCAAGGAAAGATCCAAGTTATTCATAGGTTTATCTCTCAACTTGCGGATTGTACCTATCTTTTCACACAATTGATTAAGAAGAATATCACTTTCCAATGGAATGAAGATTTTCGTCAAGCATTTGAAGACCTAAAAACTTATTTGGCCAATCCTCCCATTCTTCAACTTGCTGATCCTACTAAGCCTTTTCTTCTATACATCGCTGCTTCCCCTTAAGCTCTTGCAACATTATTAGCACAATGTGATAAGGATGGTAGAGAATGCCCAGTTTATTACATAAGCCGCACTCTACTCGATTACAAAGTCCGATATTCTGCGATAGAGAGACAGTGCCTTGCTTTAGTCATTGCAACCAAAAACTTGAGGCATTATCTCTTGAATTTTGAGATTCATGTTATCATTAAATTTGATCCTCTTAAACATCTTTTCTCCAAAACCGATCTTTCCAAATGCTTAGCTAAGTGGGTTATGATGTTGACCAAGTTTGACCTTAAGTTTGTCTCACAAAAGGAAATAAAGGGTCAAGCGTTGCCTGATCATTTAGTTGATGCTCCTTCATCCTTCTCCCTACCTAATCCAGAATCTTTTCCCGATGAATACATTCTTTCCATTGAGGTTGATGAGATTTGGGAACTTTACTTTGACGGCTCTAAGAGTCGTACAAGATCGAGGATAGGGGTGGTCTTAATTTCTCCTAAAAATAAGCCTATTCCTTTATCATATCATCTCAATTTTTTATGTTCAAACATCTACATATTTATGGAGATTCTCAGTTAATCATAAGATAAGTGACAAGAGTTCATCAAGCTAAACAAGACAAACTATCACAATATAAATATCTATCTTTACCCTTGTTACAAAAATTTGATTCTTATAACATGGAGCCCATTCCTTGAAAAGATAATCAACATGCTAATGCGATGGCATGCATTGCTTCTCTTATGTCTCTAGAGGACCCCATGGTAGATCTTCAATTCACTATTCACAACCTTACTTCCCTGGCTATTGTTGATAACCCTAGTGATGTGGATATTATTGCATTATAGATTATGACGAATGGTACTCGCATATCATAAGATATTTGAGTGATGGTACCTTTCTTGACTCTGCGAATAAGAATACTAGGGCTAGGGTTCACAAATTGGCTGCTAGATACATTATCCTTTCTAATCTTCCCTATAGGAGGGGTTATAATAGTCTTCTTGTTCGATGCTTGAGCAAGGATGAGGTCCCTATCACTCTCGGAGAAGCGCATTCAGGTGCTTGCGGGGGGCATTTTGGGGGTAGGTATTTAGTTCAGAGATTGCTCCGAATGGGATATTATTTGCAAACCATGGAAAAAAATTCTTTTGCGTTTGTTAAATGATATCATCAATGTTAAGAACATAGCAATTTGATCCATGCCCCTGCCCAAGAGCTTCGATCACAGGTAGTCTCTTGGCCCTTTTCTACATGAGGTTTGGATCTCATTGGTAAAATATCTACTCCTTCATCTCGAGGACATACTTTCATCATAACTGCCACTAATTACTTTAAGAAGTGGGTGGAAGCCATTCCTCTTAGATCCACTACCGTTGAAGTAATTTGTCAATTCATTTTGGAAAACATCATTTCTCGATTTGGGATACCTTCCGCCTTAGTTTCAGATAATGGAACGTCATTCAAAAATAAGGATGTGAAGAAGTTTCTCAAGAAATATCATATTCAACATAAATTTTCTACACCTTATTATCCTCAATCAAATGGTCAAGCTGAATCTTCTAATAGGATAATTGAACAAATTCTTTGAAAGACTGTAAACAAGCATGGTAAGGACTGACATACTCAATTAACCTATGCTTCGTGGGCTTATCACACGAGTGTATGTGTTGCTACGGGCTGTACCCCTTATAATCTTGTTTATGGTGCTGAGGCCATTATGCCTTTGGAGTTAGAAATTCCTTCTTTGAGAGTTTCTCTTAAGGGTATAGTGGATGATGAATCCTATAGACAACAAAAACTTCAACAACTTGAAGGTCAGTGCAAGAAGCTGAGTCCACTTTTAGGCCAAAAAGTGGAAGTGTTTTCTTGATTTTTTAGGTTTTGTCTCATTTGATCTTAAATTTTGAAACACTTGGAGATTGAATCTTGGAAAAATTCATTAATATAAAAGATAGCCCTCTGAGTCTAGTTTCCAAATATGTAATTTATTTTAATACCCACATAATAAAAAATAACTTTTTGAATGGATTTCTAAAAACTATGTTTTAAAAATGTTTGTTTTAGGACCATACCATGCATGTGTATGACCCACACTTTTTGACACAATTAAAATTATTTTCTCAAACCATTTTGGGAAATGGTTTGTAACACACTGAAGATTGATGAGCATATTTTTCTATATTTTTTTTTAAATATATTTTTTTAATTAATTTTTTAATGACCGTAATTATCTTTTTTAAAATTTGACGTGTACGACTCACATAATTTGATGTAAACTTAACATTTTTTGATTTTTTTTTATAGAAAAGAATTTTGTGTACATTGATGGCATATAATTTGTTTTTTCAAAATCATTAAAATAAAAAGTTATTAAATTAACAAAATTAGTTAATATTTCAAGTTTATGGACCTGTTTTAATATAAATTAAATGAAAAATAATTAAAATAATCAATTTAAAAAAAAAATTACATATTTAGAATCTACACAATATAATCTGAAATGGGTTTTAATTTCGTATAAAAATTCTCTAATTAGAGGCACGTAAACTGTTTCAGAAGTTCATATTTGTGCTTTCGTTCATGGAGATTTGAATTTGCAGGTCCATGTCTCAGGTGTGGTCATCCCATGCCTATCCCAGACCTAATCTCGAGGCAAGTGGTGGTTGTGGAATCAACTTCTAGAGAACGAGCCCCTGTTTTCAAAATGGGGGCCCGTTCCATTCCTTTTTTAACCGTTAGTTTTTGGAACGGGCCCTCATTTTTAAACGGGGGCCTGTTATATAAATAATTGGCCCCCATTTTGAAAATGGGGGCCCGTTCCTAAAATTACTGATACTGTCCAAAAAAAGGATAGATTGCATCAATTTATCAGATTATCATTGGAATCTGTACTGACACACATTTTTTACAACATTTGGCACTACTTTTTTTTTAATCTTTTTTACACAAATTTCCGAAGAACTCGATAAAAAGAAATATTATTTTTTGAAGAGGAGTTTGTAAAGATGGGTTCAAAAAAACATCAAAAGAAACAAAGGAAGACAATGACATCGGACGAAATTCAATCACAAAGAGAGGAGGCAAAACGCCAAAGAGATCGAAGATCATAACAACGACAATTGAAGAACACTAAAGCATCTAGTTCAGTGCCCGTTGTAGATGAGACCATTGAAGAGGTCATGATGGATGCAAGCAATGTAGAACTAAACACTGGTATGACTATTGATGCAAATGTTCATGTGGATGCGAATCCTAGTATGCTCTTAAATCCCCAAGACTGTGATGCCAATCAAATTGCTGATTTAATGAAGCTGGATATAAATTTAATACACCAATACGAAAAGAAATAAAAATTGAAAATATTATACCACCCTCTCTGAAAGAAAATTAATGTAATTTGTTTACTATTGATAGCAATATGCTAGATAATCTTAATGGGTTAGTTTCTTGGAGACAAATCAAAACACATGCGAATAGATTATATAAACAATTTTTCTATAATAAAAAGTTAGGATTCCAATGTCAATTAATGCTACAATTAATACAAATGTTAAAAATGCATAAAGTCATGAAAAAAATAGGTATTTATGCAAAACCAAAAAGAAAAGATGAATCATATAAGCAAGTTGTATCTACTATTGCCAGTGCTATCTATTCCATCAGAAAAACAAGTCGATCTAAAGATAAGAATGCGACACGTAGAGTTATAACAACTCCTATAGTTGACAAAACAATTGTTAGTAAAAGAATGTTAAGTGATATAAGTGGCTATTTAAACTGACATCGTAGAACCTTGTCAAGAGCAGCCAAAAGAAGAGACACAATTGAAATTGCTCCACTAAACCTTTGTTGGAGTTTTAGTGGTAGACTTCAAAGGTCGGACATGAAATTAAATGTTGAAACTAAACTATTAATCGCAAAATTTTGGCATGATAAGACTAGAGTTTCATCAAATGCTAGAGATGTTTTAAAGTTAAGGGTGGGATCAAAAATTTGTGATCCTCATCCAAAACATCTTCTTGACATGACTCAAACTGAATTCTTTAAAAAATTTAGTGATGAATCTGTGTTAATGAATTTACAAATTAGTCAAAGATCATTTGAAAAATGTAAACCCTAGTATGTTAAAATCAATAAACATAGAATATTTTGTTTTTGTAAAACTCATGTTTAGTTTCATTATTATTATGATGTTTTTCGATATATACTTTGTATGTTGCATGGTAATGATCTTGTGCAGGATTGTGGTGTTTATGTTCCACCTGAAACTATAAAAGATTTTATTGCAAGTTTATTTTATAAACAACCTAATGAGCAATTATTTCTTTCCAGTTCATGCATTTATGGCCTTTGCAATTTATGTGGGAACTATTCTTTGATAGGTGAATGTTTGCATGAACATGTTTCATTTGAGTTTGGACAAAAAATGGTTGATGTTAGGAGATTTAAAAATATAGAATACCCTTTAAAGGATGGAAAGATGGGGAAACGTTTATAACTGATTACATAACATAATAGTGTGAATTCATTTATCGGTGAGTTTAAAAGTCATATTGTTCCAAAATATGTGAAACATTCCCAACATGCCCGATGGCTTGATGGACAGTTTCACATATGCAAGAACACATTTCTAGTTGGAACAATAGTATTAGTTGTGGATTTTACAAAAAAATATACTCTAAAACCACAAGAGGAAATGCAATCACAATACTACAATTCAGTGCAACTGGCCATATTTGTGCACATTATATATAGACATGACCATGACAGTACAACAGATAACATAAATTTTTTGAGGGAGTATCATTTCTATGTTAGTAATAATCGATTACACTCATCAGAGTTTGTTCAGCATTGCTTCAAGGTATTTCATGATAATTTTAAGGAAAGAGAAATTAACATGAAACAACATATGATATGGTCAGATAATTTCACTGGACAATTCAAAAATGCAAGAATGTTTTATTGGCTATGCATAGTTCACTAGATAACCAATGTCCAACATTTATGGAGTTTTTTTGAAGCAGGACATGGTAAGGGCAAACACGATGGAGCTGGTGCCTGTGTAAAAAGAGCTCTTGCTAGAGAACAATTGAAAATCAAGGATGCAGTGAAATTCAGAGATGCTCATGCAGTTGTAGATTGGTGCAATTCAAAGTTGTCAAAAGGATCAACTAAGAACTCTGCAATTCGACGTTTCTTCTGGTTGGTAGAGGAAGATAGTATTCCTATTCGACATGATTGTAATACCATCATTGGATCAACTAAATGACATTCATTTAAGAGTTCTAATTCAAACACATGGACTATATTCACAAGGGAGCTTGCTTGCTTTTGTCAGTTTTGTGTTTCTGGAGATTGGGAATTTGGTGAGAATAAAGAATGGGTTGAAGAATGGCAACAAAGATCATTGACACCCATAGATGCAAATGATCCGCATGAAAGAAGTGATGAAGATATGGATCAGATCTTTGCATCAAATGACTATGATTGCATTTCAGATCTTATACAATAAGGTAAAATTATTTTTGATTTATTAAATAGTACATATATGAAATCTTACAATGTATATTTTTGTTTTTATCTCATTAAATATTAAAATAAAATTGTTTTGTGCATAGGACATGTCTATGCTGTTGTTACACTAGAGGACAATGAAGAGGGGACATAGTATTGGTTGGCTCGATGTGTAGAGCCAAAACATAAGCTAACCACTCCTCGAGTAGATGATGATGGTTATGACTATCCAATAGGATATGTGGTTGTTGTTGGCACCTGGCTACACAAATATCTAACAAGAAAGAATGGATTGCCCGTGTTTGAAGATTATGAATTAGAGAAGAAGATTATACATTACTCGCATTTGGTAGTGGCAACTAATATAAAATTGGATAGATATCGTGGCAGACCTGCTAATAAACAATTATGGACTCTCTCTATGGAAGAGTACGAGACAATTATAGATGCTTTGCAAAAGAGAGAGGATGCAGATGGTATAATAGAATGAATATATACAAGTAAGTTATAATTTGAGCCCTTAATCCACCTCCCTTTTAAAAGTCGTGATGTATATTTTATATAGCATTTAAAATCATGCATCCTAATTATAAAATCTAATCTAGTAATTTTGTTTCAGGTTTACCACAAGTAGAAGGCATCAATGAAAACCAAGTTATTTGTGCATACTTTATGTTTCATTTTGAATAATTAAAAGTAAGTTAAAGTTTTGTACCCTTAAGGAAACTCCTTTTTAAGAGTCGTTATGTATGCTTTATGTTGTATTTTAAATTGAATGCATCCTCATTATAAAAACTAATCATATATGTATATTTTTTTTCTAGGTCTCTCAGAGTAGACTTGGCCTCAATGAATACTACTGTTTGTGCATACTTTATGTTGTATTTTGAGAGATATATCCTTATTATTATAATTTAAATAGACTATTTTTTTAATTTTATTTCAGGTCTTCCACATGTACATGACATCAATCAATACTATTATTTGTGCATTTACAAATTTGTTTAAGGTTAAATTTTTAAACTTTACTTGAGTAAAGTAATATTCTCGCACTTGAATGTTGAATTATGATTTTGTATTATATACGATATGTTTTTTTTTGCAGGTCCCTTAGGAGATGAAGTTAAAGATTTTAGATAGGTTTGCTTGATTACACTTTGTGTAATATACATAAATGAGAGACTATTGGTCAAATTTATGAATGAGATAATTATGCTTTAATCAAGTTCTATTCAATATATTATATATTCTATGGTGTAAATTTAATTTCATACATAGCACACTGGTTCTACTTGTTGGACCCCACCATACCACCTACTTTGTTCCTTACACTTTGCTCTTATCATCATTGTTATTGAAATGGTAAAAATATATTTAAACCTATGTTTTGATACTTTTATCTTATCATCATTATTATTGTAATGGTAATTATATATTTGACTATATATTTTACGTATCTATGATGATTAATACTTTTTAATTTAGTTTAAAATATGTTATAATTATAAGATATGTTTTGATACTTTGGTCTTATCATCATTGTTAGTTCATGATATACACCTTTATTTTATCTAATCACAAGTTATTTAAATAAAATTCCATAAATAAAATTTCAATTCCACATAATCCATATAAAGTTATTTAAGCACAAGTTCCATAAATAAAATTTCAAGTCCACATAATCCATATAATATCTAATCCATATATATCTGGACGGTAACATGATGAACTCCACATAATATCTAATGTGCATATATATGTAGTCCAAAATTTTTATATGATCTAATCTATTATGCAGCTATCCATATATATAAAGTATGTGGATGTCCAAGACAATATATACAATGTTAAAAAATAAGTACATGTGTAAAAAAATGTGTAAAGTCCATAAAAAAGTACATATCATATAAAATAGTACATGTACATCATATCAGAGCCAAATAAATAGTAAAATCTAACTGCTATCATCAATAACATCTCATGGTCTCTTCTCCCCAAGACGTGGACCAGATCGACCCGTCTCATGCTGTACAAGGGAAAAATAATATTAAAATACTTGATTAACTATTAAAAGATAATCATTTATCAAATACTGTTGGAATTCATAAATTAAGTTACAAACTTACCATTTGCGTGTGCACATCAACTCTAGTAACTTGTTCTGCATGTACTATATGCTCAAGAGTTGTGCCATCCTGTATACAAGATAACAAACATGATATAACGAACATAAGCACATACACATGTGTTTATTTCTTTATTAAATAAAAAATGAACATTTATAATTTGATTAAATAATCATATAATAAAATATCATACATAAGGTTGCTCATCTCCTCTAGCAGTATCTTGTGCACCTTGACGTGTATGTACATTGAAATCAACGCCAAATGTAGTGCTAGCTAAGTCCCACACAAGGTCAAATTCAAAGTGTCCAATTAAATGTCAAATTAAGAGTCAAAATAAGGTCAAATTAAGTATTGCATATTAAGACCTCAAAGGATGTCGATGGACGTTCAAATTGGCTATGATAAAAATGATGAGGATAACCTATCCTGATAGTAGTGTCCACCTGCAAACATGCATTTAATGAAATCATATTTATTGAGCATATATATGTGTATTAAATAATTTCAAGTTAAGTTACAATATTGTAAGAACATATTTAATTTATGAATTCTAAGATACATACAATAGATGGTGTCACAGTTGTCAGGCCCTCTTCTCGATGTGATGTAGAGGGTCCCTCATGACCCGAAGCCTGGAGAAAGAAGCATTTAATGCATCAAAATGAAAATTTATATAGTATACGATGATAACATATTAACTTAAAAAGCTAGTACAATGTCTAGATAGAAATTAATACTATACCCCAAAAGGTGTGCCAAGTTGTGTAGGAGTAGATGCAATATTGACTTGAACATTTGGTGTAGTCCTTATCTACATAAACCAAATTTATTTAATGAAGTATTAGATTATATAAAAAAAAAGACATGCACTTAGTTTATATATTGACATGTACATGTATATATATCTATACCTGCTCAAGATGATCATCAGAGCAAAGAAAATTCATATATGATGTCATCATAGTATCATCTATTGCATTATGCTCAGCTGCAACTAAAGTGGATCCTGGATCAATAGTAGGACCTGCACACATCTGATGACAACTTGTACACATATGTGGCATCGATCGAGGAGTGGATGCCATGTGTGAAACTTGCTCACTCAAGTTATCTGTGAGGGAAGTCAAAGCATCTAATGTTGAAATGAATGATGTATTCTACACATCTGGAGGAATCGATGGAGCAACATGTGGAACCATGGGTGGATCTGGTAGGGGATTATTAGTGCGTGCCCCTAATCTATGTTGCGGCATTCCACCACCAACACCCTGAAATGACTTAATATCAAAATAATTTGGTTTTTTGAGCAATACAAACTCACAGTATAATTTATTCAAAAAAAAAAAGGGACCTCATATTTACGATGTGGTGGATAATAAAAAACCATCCACCATCTATCCCAGAAGTGTCTAGCCATTTTTGGATGATCACACCACCTAATTGAAATTATTTTCTGGGTTTGTTGCATTGGTTCTTTAGTTTTTGGGTTAGTAAAATATTGACATAAATGAGCTTTGGTTATTCTAAGATCAGTGATCTTCCTATAAGTTAATCCATCAGCATAAAAATCATGCAACTCTTGTTGTCGTCTATGAAATTGATCTAATTGAGAATCAACTGATGTAACTGATTCGACAATAGTTTGCATTGATTTTGCAAACTCTAAAAGATGCGGGGGGGGGGGGGGGGGGGGGGGGTGATTGGCTCATTTTGGATTGAAGTAATATTTTGTTCAATAACTTGTAGGTTTTCATTAATTCTTTCTCTTAAACTAATTTCATCTAATCTAGGGGGTGGAGGTGGAGGTGGAGGTGGAGGAGGAGGGGGTTGCGGTGGGGGATTTTCACCTAACAATTCATCTATGTCAAACACATCCATCATAAGAAAGAGCTCATGCATATATAAAGATATACATGAATTATATACAACTCTATGTCAAAGAAGAATCTATTTTACTTTTAAAAAAAGCATTTATAAATAGTAACATTTCTATGTTATTGAATGAGATACACATGAAATATAATATAATATTGAACTTAAAAAAATATACATGTACATACTATTGAATCTTTAAATATAAAATTTGCACACAAAACTTAATAAAAACTTTCATTGAAACTTCATAAGTCTATTATATATTTAATTTAATGCATTCATTTCTTGTAAAATGCATCAACTATTAAAATCAATATAAAATATTCCATACATGAACTTTAAAAAAAAGTAAAATAAGATCAACATATATAAAGTAATATATAATAAATAATTAGTCACAATTCTAGTAAACATGTTGAGTTAGTACTAATATATTAGATGGTAACATCTCTAAGTGGTCATTTACTTTAAGTAAACATGTTGAATTAGTACTTTAGTGTTGGAGATGAATTAGATGATGAAGTTGGCAATTCGAGAAAATCATGTCATGTCATGGCTTAATAGGTCCTATTATGGACCTATTATGCAATGTCATGGCATAATAGGACCTATTATGCCATGGCATGATATAATAGGTCCTATTATGCCATGGCATGATATAATAGGTCCTATTATGCCATGACATGGCATAATAGGTCCATAATTGGTCCTTTCATACCATGACATGGCATAATAGGACCATAATAGGACCTTTATGCCATGACATGGCATAAATGGTCCTATTGTGCCATTTCATGGCATAATAGGACCTATTACGCCATGATGGCATAATAGGTCCTATTATGCCATTTCATGGTATGATAGGACCAACTATGGACCTATTATGTCATGTCATGGCATAATAGGACACATTATGCCATGATGGCATAATGTGTCCTATTATGCCATGACATGACATAATAGGTCCATAATAGGACCTTTAAGCCATGACATGGCATAAGCGGTCCTATTGTGACATTTCATGGCATAATAGGACCTATTATGGCATGTCATGGCATATTATGACCTATTATGCCATAATCATCCCTTAACCTAGCTACTTGTTCCTTATCATCCTTGTCATTTCAATAACCCACCTTCTAAAAATTGTCATCGTTGCTTCTTTTTTGAGTTTTCAAACTTCTCTTCATCTAACACTTATTCAAGTTATGCTTAATTCTCTAGCTCTATTGATTCTTTCATTTTTTTTTTAAGTCAAACTTTCATCCATCCTCCCACCTCATTTCTCTTTCCTTGATTCCTTCTAAATATTTTTAACTGATAACTTGCTAAATATTCCCATCAAAGTTTGAGAATTAGAATTTCCTTCGAAATGGTACTAGGTATGAATCAAGCCTAAACTTTGATATCTAAAATTTGAAGAGTAATGTTAATTACTTAAGGTTATACATTTGGATTTCCCTCTTCTAAAATGATTTTTTAGTTACCCCAATGTCCAGTAGCTCAAATTATGGATTTTGTCTAATCCATGAAATTTAAAACATCTCGCCTATTTTTTTGACTTCCCATAACCCACTAGAATAGACCAAAAGGCCACATGGTCACCTAAAAATGATCCAAGGCACTAGAAAGGTACCAATAACTAATAGTGGTAACTTTTGTATTGCCTAATGAGGATTAAGAACAATTTGGGTACATATGTGATTTAAGGAATCAAAATGGTGGCTTGCTAGAAGTGGTTAAATTTTTTTGTTTATTGGTTGAAAGGCCCAATACCTAAAAAAATAATTCCTAGAAACATTTAACCCGTCTCACAAATTCAATATTGAAATATTCAAAGTCCATTTGAAATTTGCTATAATGGATCAAATATTACTACAAGTAAATTCTCTTGATGTCTCAGTAGTTTTCACTATGGATTTCATGAATTCATTGACTATCATGCATGTAGATGGTGACGTGATTGGTGAGAAAACTAACATATCTTAATGGAAAGATCTTGATAGTTCTAGTATGGTTTTTGATGTCAGGATTACAATTTTGAGACAACATGGTGCAACATGCAACATTTTTGATAATGGCATAATAGGTCCAATTATGCCATGACATGGCATAATAGGTCCATAATTGGTCCTATCATACCATGACATGGCATAATAGGACCATAATAGGACCTTTATGCCATGCCATGGCATAAATGGTCCTATTGTGCCATTTCATGTCATAATAGGACCTATTATGGCATGTCATGGCATAATAGGACCTATTATACCATGATGGCATAATAGGTCCTATTATGCCATGCCATGGTATGACAGGACCAACTATGGACCTATTATGCAATGTCAAGGCATAATATGACATATTATGCCATCATGACATAATGTGTCCTATTATGCCATGAAATGGCATAATAGGTCCATAGTTGGTTCTAACATACCATGACATTGCATAATAGGAACATAATTTGCCATCATGGCATAATGTGTCCTATTATGCCATGTCATGGCATAATAGGACCTACTATATTCCTATTATGCCATGACATGCCTTAATATGACATGATGGCATTATATGTCCTATTATGCCATGACATGCCATAATAGGTCCACAAATGGTCCTATTATGTCATGTCATGGAATAATAGGAAAATAGTTATCAAATCTATAATAATTTGACTATGTCAATGGCTAATTCTTAATGAATATTCATGTTTTGAAGGGAAATTAGAGATATTATACAAAAGAAGAGAATTAAATCCCTCTAATATTGGTGTATAAACTAAAAAGCCTTTGATTTACCAAATGGAATATCTAAGTAGGGTCATCATGAATGAGGATCCTTGAGGTTTACATTTAGAGCTATGGATGACCTTGACCTTGGTAGCCCACCACTTCCATGTGTAAGAATATATGTGTTAATGTTGAGTTCGCACCATTAGGGTGAATGAAGTTACAATGTTAGGACTTTTAACATAGAGGAAGAGCACTTGGTCAAACAAGTTGATAATCATTATAAAGTGAAAGAAAAAAAAGAAAAAAACTATTGAGATTGAGACAAAAACTTTATGATAACTCATACACTAGCGTCTCTTTCATAATCTTTAATAAACATGATTACACATATGTTAGTTAACATTATCTATGCTCAATAGAATATAGTTTATTTTCTTTATTCGACACACTTGAGAGGTCATAGTTTGACTTTATTATGCCATATCATGGTATAATAGGACATATTATGCCATGATGACATGATATGTCCAATTATGTCATGACATGCCATAATAATTGGTCCTATTATGCCATGTCATGGCATAATAGGTCATATTATGCTAGGACCTATTATGCCATGACACATGCCATGATATTTGGTTTTGGTTTTGATTTCCATTTAGTTTTGGTTTTGTTTCGATTTGGTTTTGGTTTTGATGTTTGTGAGATATCTTGTATCTTGTGAATTTGATATTTTGTTTTGTTAACTATCTAGATTTGGTTTTGATTTGTAAATTTGTTGATTTTGGTTTAGGGTTAACTGTTGAAGAATATTTCAGATCAAAATTAAGAATTTACAAATGTAGAAATAAATTTACTTATAGGCTACTTTAAAAAAAAACTTAAATAATACCAAAAAAACTTAAATAATACTAAAAAAATAGGAAAAATATACAAGAAAATAAAAAAATGAAAATGGATGATCGAATGTGCACTTGGGATAGTGGCGGAGGCTTGAAATGGAGTCCACAGTGTGGGGGCCCATTTTTGATCTCTTTTTCTCACTACAGTTGCAAGTAAAAATTACAAAATGTGCCCGAAAAAAATGGGTAAATTCGGATTTAAAAACGGGACCTCGTTTCATTTTCAAGCGGGCCCTCATTTGAGAATAAAATGGGGGCCTGTTTATTTTTGCCTTATGCCCCTGTTACTTTTTGCCTCGGGGGCCCGAAGCAAAAATGGGCCCCCATTTTTTGAAAACGGGCTCCCGTTTCTAAGAGCGCATTTTCCAATGCACAGACTTCCGCCAATTTGTGACCCATTACCTTGCACTTACCCTTGAGATGCTTGATAAATGACGTATAAATGCCCTCAAACTTATTCAAGCATATCATAAAACTTTGCAAAAAAGCTACAATGATAAGGTCATTCAACGTTCCTTCTCAGTAGGGGATTTAGTCCTTTATGAGAATCAACGCAATGTGAATACCTTACTTGAGGAGAAAGGAAAGTTCAGTCCTAATTGGATTGGACCATACATAGTTGTGGAGGTCTATGGATCAGGTGCTTATAGGATAGTAGATGTGGAAGCTATGCCTCTCAAGGAACCCATAAATGCTATGCATATTCGTAGATACTATGCCTAGTTATATTTCTCTCTCTCTCTCTCTCTCTCTCTCTCTCTCTCTAGTCTTCTTTATGTTCTCTCTTTATGTCTTTTTCTTCAAAATTGGGTAATATGTTAGCATGTCTTCATTAAAGTATGTAAGATTAAATGATGTTATATTGTTTGGTCTACATTACTTCATTCTTGACAAGCATGTTTCATTACTATATTGTTTATCTTGGATTCTTTTTATGTAAATTGTAATGGATTTACATTTCATATTTGCTAGCATGTTATACAATTTCTTATGTGTTAAGTAGAATTATATCATGTTGTGTTTAATTAGAGTTAATTTTATCACATTAGTCATATAATTCTCATGCTTAATACATTCTTCTTTTACGCAATCAAAGTAGCATTTGATTAAATACTTAGTTATTTAATTAAATCATACATGTATCAATTTAATCATGAAGTATTGATAAATCAATCACATGGAAAATTAAATAAGATATACATGCTCATTACTCAATATGTTACTTCTAATCTAATCAATGTGTACATTGTTTAAGCATTAAAAATAGCATAATCATGAGTATCATCATATATACATCAATACATCAAAATCATCTCCTAACCCTAGGACTAGTAGTAGGAGATGGTTGCTAGATGCCCCCTCTTGATCTGGCTATGGGGGTGGCCCCGTGGGGGTGTATCATGATACGGATCACGAGGAATTCCTATGATCTCTCTCCATCATGATCCCTTGGTATGTGGCTTCCTCTATCTGCACTGCCACTAGGTCATGCTCTGTCTGTCGTAATCTATCTCGTAGGACCCCCACCTCCATCCGAATAGGGGAGAAAAGGTCCTCATGTCATCCTGCACTCATGTGGGATCTATGTAGTATCTGTGTAGAACTCAGAACATGTGCAGTCACAATAAGGTCTGTCACTACATTCTGAATCAGAGAACGCCACTCCTGGATGATAACTGCAAGATGGAGAGAAATTTTTCGTCAGTAACATTCTATATCATCAAATTTAAAGCAAGTGGGATGCATATGTTAATCAATAACATAGCACATTACCTGGATCTACCTCTCGCCAGTGAGGATCATTGACAACAACTACCTAAGACTGGGACACACTGGGCTCTCCCTGCTCATACTATCTTTGTATAGTCTGTGTGGGTCGATGAGGATCAGGATCAATACTCCTTATGGGACCCCTCTCTTCCCGCCATGGGAGACTCGATGGATCTAAGGCTCTGGTATCCTCTTTGGAGTGATGAACTATACCTAACTCATCCTCCTCGTCCTCATCCTTGTCCTCCTGATCCTCGCCCTCATCATCATCTCCATCCTGATCTCCCTCTTAGGTATCAGGATCGCCTCCATCTCCGCTTGCCTCCTACTCATCTGTGTCATCACCCTGATCATCTGAATCCTCCTCGGATGCATCGGATCCCTCTCTGTCGCCTGACTATCTCCATGGTCTAGGGTTCCCTCTAGGGAAGTCTACTAGGAAAATGGCTCCAGGGTATGTTCTCCATTATGTGATGTATCGTTGCTGTGTGTCTGAATCATCTCTATAATCTGTCGCTATGTCCTGATTTGACCCATCTACATTTTTAATGTCGATCTCATCACTTGTAGGCCTAGGAATGGCTCCTAGCCTCAACATCACTCATGAGTGTCAGATGTATACAGGCACGTCAGTAGGAACACACTGCTCGAACCCAAACTGCTGTCGAGCTTAGTCGAAGTAGAAAGGAACGACTATGTGGCTATACCATCCCTCTGGTAGATGGTTCCTCTACATGCTGAACATCTGTCTGTGTAGCCTGGTCCAGATGAACATCTTGAGTTAGGGTCTCCATATGATCCTGCCCACTATCAATCTATCCATGCTCAATCTCCAATACAGGAGATTGCCGAATTGCCACTCATGGGTAAGAGGATAAGCATATACCCTAGGCTGCTTTGGGACTATCTCTACAGGGGCTCCACTAGGTCTAGTGCATGTGATATGCTCAAACATCTGTTAGGTCTCGAAGACAATTGAGAGGGGGGGGGGTGAATCAGTTGTCTAATAAATTTAAACCAAAACAACTTAAACAACTTTAATGCATAATACTGGTGAACTAGTCTTTTATGCCGGTAGATAGTTTTATCAGTTAATTGTAATACCGGTAAGGATTAATGCATGAAATAGAAAGACAAAGTCATCCACAACACATAACACCAATATTTGTACGTGGAAACCCTGTGAGGCGAAAAACCACGGTGGGCAACCTTACCCACAATCAGATGATACTACTGCAGATAGTATGTGTACATAAATGGGGTCTGCACATGCAGAAAGGCCAAGCGCCTAGAGCTCACTACTCAATCACAAATGGGAAGTCACACTGATTTACAATTGGATGGTTAAATCCAATATCGATGTACTACTCAGATTAGCATCTTTCTATGCTGGATTCAGTACCGGTGTAGTTCTGCTTGTCTTCACAAAACCCTCCTTCAATTTTCAAATGATGTCAACGTGTATAGCTCTGCTTATTCTCGCATATACCTTCACACAATTCCTTTTTCACATTCCACATCCGATCTTACAAATAAGATCTTACATTTATACCATAACCGAGGACCAATAGTAGGTCGGCTCTAAAGGATATTATAATAAAATCAATTTACAAAAACAATATCCGATGCAATAACTGATTCAACATGTCGGCTTGATGCATTTACAATAACAATAAAATATCTCCATAGTGTGCCGTGCTGATCTGGAATAGATGAACCTGCTGGTGTATATCCTGGACCTATTTGCCGGTAACAACAAATATGCAAATACGAATATGCCAATAAATAAAAATTCAAGACAAAGTGTCCAAACAATGTCTTCGACATAACCAGATGTTTTCCATGTCATTCCAAGTGTCAGTGATCATTATATCCTGTCGGTGTACCATATACCGGTGACTGTGCATAAGTCACTTGCTTGTTGGTGAATGTTGCTGATTCTCTAAAGTGCCAGAGTTGATAAGTGTTAGTAGGTGTTGACATCAATGACAAAACCATACCAAAATACCAACAATCTCCCCCTTTGGCATTGATGGCAACACAAGATGCAAAAACCATCAAAGTGCCAAAACAGAAATGCCAAATACCAAAAACCAACAATCTTAAAAAGATCATAAGAGAATTCAAACCCAAAATAAACAATCTCTCCCCCTAGGAGTAACATGTGTCTTTCTTGTGTTTTTCCATACCAATCTCTCCCCCTTTGACATCAAATGCCAAAGTTACTACAAAACCAAGTGCAAGTACAAAATACCAACCAATTCAGTATACCAACTACTCCCCCTGAGAAGTAGCTTTCTTCATCAGAAATTGGAGTAAAAGATTTCTCTGTTAGTTCTGTCGGTAGATGATAAACATCAATTGTCTAAGTCTCTATCGGTGGGGGTATGACCCCAAGTTGATCTCTTAGATATTCAAAAGTCTCCTTAGGCAGAGGTTTAGTGAAGATATTTGCAATCTACTCTTTAGTATTCACATAAACCAGTTTTGCTTCTTTTGCTTCAACTTTCTCTTTCAAAAAATTCAATTTGATAGAAACATGTTTAGTTTTAGAATGTAGTACCAGATTTTTAGATATATCAATTGTTGCCGTGTTATCACAATAGATAGTTATAGGCTCCTTGCAATTTACCTTTATGTCCTTCAATATTTGTTTAAGCCAAAATACCGATGTACAGTTTGTTGCTGCTGCAACATATTCTGATTCTACTGTTCACAAAGATGTACAACTTTGTTTCTTACTCAACCAAGAAATTAATCTGTTACCAAGAAAAAAAGCTCCGTCGGTGGTGCTTTTCTTGTCATCTACATCTCCCGCCCAATTTGCATCTGTGTATGCACATAATTCAAAGTTTTCATCTCTAGGATATCATAAACCAAGATTTGTAGTGCCTTGTAAGTACCGGAAAATCCTTTTTATTATTGATTCATGATTTTCTCTAGGATTACTTTGAAATCTTGAAACAATACATACTGCATTCATAATGTCAGGTCTTGTTTGTGTCAAATATAGTAGACCTCCTATCATAGATTTGTACCTGGTTGGATTAACAGGTGTTGACTCATCCCTTAGTGATAATTTGTCATTTGTAGTCATAAGTGTGCTTACTAGTTTAGAGTTCTTCATCCCAAATTTCTTTAATAACTCCTTTAAGTACTTGGATTGACTTAAGAATATACCATTATCAGTCTGTGAAATCTGCAATCCTAAAAAGAATTTTACTTCTCCAATCATAGACATTTCAAATTCTTGCTGCATTTCAATAGAAAAGTTTTTACATAATCTATCTTCTCCTCCAAAGATTATATCATCAACAAAAACTTCTATCACCATGATGTCATCATTAGTCACTTTATAGTATAAGTTGCTGTCAGCATTACCTTTAGAAAAACCAATCTTCAAAAGATATTTATCCAATCTTTCATACCAAGCTCTTGGAGCTTGCTTCAACCCATACAAAGCTTTCCTTAATCTGCAAACCATATCTTTACTTTCTATCAAAGAAAATCCATCAGATTGTTCAATGTAAACTTCTTCTTCAAGATCTCCATTTAGAAATGCACATTTGAAATCCATTTGATAAACTTTATAGTTCTTATGTGCTGCAAAAGCCAAGAATAATATAGCTACCTCAATCCTAGCTACTGGTACAAATGTTTCATTGTAATCAATTCCTTCTTTCTGAGAATATCCCTTACATACTAGTCTTGCTTTATTTCTGATTACCTTACCATCTTCATTAAGTTTTTTTCTGAATACCCATTTGGTTCCAATTACATTTTTGTCTTTAGGCCGGGGAACTAATGTCCATGTGTTGTTTTTCTCAATTTGTTCTAATTCTTCTTCCATAGCTTTAATCCAGTGTTTATCCTCATATGATTCATTAATTGATGCTGGTTCAATTTGAGAAATAAGACATACCTCTTTATTTGCCAATCTTCCTCTTGTCATAACTCCTTTATATTTGTTTCCACTTATCTGATCTTCAAAATGATTCAATCTTACATACCAGGGTGTCTTTGTTTGCTACTGTTCCTCAGTCACAGTGGAATTTTCAGATGATACCGGTGTAACTGGATCTTCATTCTGTGCCGGTGGGTTCAATGTAGATTCATCTGTCAGAATCTCTGATGCCGGTTTAGAATCTATATACCTTGAAGTTCCTCTGAATTGTTCATCAATCTTTACATTTGTACTCTCAACAATTTTCTGCAATCTTTTGTTAAAACATCTGTATGCTTTTCTCCTAGATGAATAACCAAGAAATATTTCTTCATCACTTCTAGGATCAAATTTTCCAATATACTCATCTCTTCTAATATAGCATTTACTTCCAAAAATTCTGAAATATTTAAGAGTAGGAGTAATACCAAACCATAGTTCATAGAAATTTGTGATCAGTTGAAGGAAGTCAAAACCACATTGAAATTCACCTTTGATGTGAACTTTGTTGAATGTATAGACCGTTGTACTTACTGCTTCTCTCCAATATACATGTGGTAGATTTGATTCAGACAACATACTTCTTGCTGCATCCAAGATAGTTCTGTTCTTTCTTTCTACAACTCCATTTTGCTGTGGTGTCTGGGGTGTTGATAGTTGTCTTCTGATTCCATTTACTTCACAGAATGCATTAAATTCCTTAGATGTAAACTCACCTCCTTGATCCGATCTTAGACATTTGATTTTCTTACCAGTTTTATTTTCTACCATTGCTTTGAACAGTTTGAATTTCCCAAGTGCTTTTGATTTTTCTCTGAGAAAGGTAACCCAACACATTCTAGAATAATCATCAATGATTTGCATGAAATATCTATCACCTTGTAAACTTTTAGTTCTAGCTGGACCACATAAATCAGTATGAATTAATTCAAGAGCATTATTTGATTTTTCTGGAATACTTTTAAAAGTAGCTCTAACTTGTTTTCCAAATTGACATTCCTTACATTTCGGATTGTGAGGCTTAACAATCTTAGGTAAATCTCTAACTGTCTTAGTAGTACTGATCTTCATAATGCAATCAAAATTTACATGACAAAGTCTCTTATGCCATAGCCAACTTTCATCAATATGTGCAATCAAACATGTCTTTTCACTGTTATTCAAATGAAAGATATTACCTCTAGTTTGATTACCAGTTGCAATTTCCAAACCAGATATGTTCATAATTTTGCATTTACCATTCTTGAATTGTAACTGAAATCCTTTTTCAACTAATTGACCAACACTCAAAAGATTATGTTTTAAACCTTCAACATAGTAGACATTATCAGTATTGTGCTTACCATCAAGAGATATTGTACCTTTTCCTTTGATCAAACAAGCTTTATCATCTCCAAATCTTACCAGACCTCCATTATATTCCTGAATAGTTAAGAATTTACTTTTGTCACCAGTCATATGATGTGAGCATCCTGAATCAATGATCCATTCATCCTTAATTTCAATTTTAGCTGCCAGGGCTTGTTCTACCAGTTGAATAGTATGTGCCGATTGATCTTCTGTTATAGCAACAAAAACCCATCCATTGTCTGCCGGATCCTCATCAGAATCATCAGCGACTCCTTCATCAACAAGATAACAAGATTTGTCTTTATTTTTCTTAAATTTGTATCTCTAATATTCAGGGTTAGGTTTGTATGTTCTTCTAGCTTCTTCTCTTAGTCTAGCATGTCTATCAGGGCATCTTGAAGCTATATGACCAATCTTATTACAGTTAAAACATTTAAAGGGTGCTTTACCTTCATACTTACTTCCAATTGGACCTTTAGGCATTTTTCTAGCAAATATTGCTTCAAGTTCTTCAAGTTCTTCATTTTCTCTCCTGCTTTCTTCAAGTTCTCTTGCATAAAAAGCTTTCCAATCAGACTTGTCAAATGATGCTGTAGATGATGTTGATGCCTTAAAAGCTAAGTCTGTCTTTATAGTAGCAACGAGGCCAAATTCCTCAATTTGAAAGGCTGATAGTTTTCCAATCAATGTATCCCTAGTTACTGATGTGTTAGGCATTGTTCTTAGTTCATTTATAGCAGTAACTTTCATTTTGTATGCTAGTGGTAATCCTCTTAAAACTTTTGAAACAATTTCATCTTCACTTAAGGTTCCTCCACAACATTTAATACCCAAAACAATTTCATTAACTCTTTCCATAAAAGCAGAAATCCTTTCATCTTCTTCCATTTTTAGACTTTCATACCTGACCCGAAAGCTTTCAAGATTTGCAATTTTGACTGTGGAATCTCCTTCATTAAGTGTTTCCAAATGATCCTAAATAGCTTTAGTAGTAGACCTATTTGATAATCCTATGATTTGCTGATCTGATAATGTGCTCAAGAGTGCTTCTCTTGCCTTGCAATCATTCTCTTCATCTTTAGTCAGATTTGGTGGATTAGGCTGACTCGGAGTAGGATCAGTATAGCCGTTCTTTGTAACATCCTAGATATCCTTTCCAATGCAATTCAGATGTGTCTCCATCCTGATCGTCTATATCCCATAGTTGGTTCCATCAAGTTTGGGACTGTCCTTCCTGAAATAGTTAGAAGATATTGGATCTCCTCAAGCTGTTAAACTTCTACAAAAAGAGGACTAGGCTCTGATACCAATTGTTAGGTCTCGAAGACAACTGAAAGGGGGGGGGGGTGAATCAGTTGTCTAATAAATTTAAACCAAAACAACTTAAGCAACTTTAATGCATAATACCAGTGAACTAGTCTTTATGTCGGTAGACAGTTTTATCAGTTAATTGTAATACCGGTAAGGATTAATGCATGAAATAGAAAGACAAAGTCATCCATAACACATAACACCAATATTTGTACGTGGAAACCCTATAAGGGGAAAAACCATGGTGGGAAACCTTACCCACAATCAGATGATACTACTGCAGATAGTATGCGTACATAAATGGGGTCTGCACATGCAGAAAGGCCAAGTGCCTAGAGCTCACTGCTCAGTCACAAATGGGAAGTCACACTGACTTACAATTGGATGATTCAATCCAATATGGATGTACTGCTCAAATTAGCATCTTTCTATGCTGGATTCAGTACCGGTGTAGTTTTGCTTGTCTTCACAAAACCCTCCTTCAATCTTCAAATGATGTCAGCATGTATAGCTCTGCTTATTCTCGCATATACCTTCACACAATTCCTTTTTCGCATTCCACATCCGATCTTACAAATAAGATCTTACATTTATACCATAACCTAGGACCAATAGTAGGTCAGCTCTAAAGGATATTATAATAAAATCAATTTACAGAAACAATGTCCGATGCAATAACCGATTCAACATGTCAGCTTGATGCATTTACAATAACAATAAAATATCTCCATAGTGTGTTGTGTTGATCTGGAATAGATGAACCTACCGGTGTATATCCTGGACCTATTTGCCGGTAACAACAAATATGCAAATACGAATATGCCAATAAATAAAACTTCAAGACAAAGTGTCCAAATGATGTCTTCGACATAACCAGATGTTTTCCATGTCATTCCAAGTGCCGATGATCATTATATCCTGCCGGTGTACCAGATACCGGTGACTGTGCATAAGTCCCTTGCTTGCCGGTGAATGTTGCTGATTCTCTAAAGTGCCAGAATTGATAAGTGTTAGTAGGTGTTGACATCAATGATAAAACCATACCAAAATACCAACAACATCCACACCTGTAATAGGTGCATGTCATAATGTTGCATCCCTGTCCAAATACATACTCGCCAAGGTCATGATAGAGATGCGCAAGCATTCTCTGACCCCAAGAGTATACTCTCCTATGTATCTCCATAGCTTGTATGGCATAGATGAGTTCTTCATGCATATGTGTGCCGCACCCATTGGGGCACACAACTAATGCAAGGGTCGCAATCATGAGTCATCTTACCAATGGAACCTCTCCTGTAGGGTGTAGGAGCCAGCTGACCTTAATGTGACCCCTCGTCTCGTTGCGTATCACTCTCCCCACAACATATACCTACTCTCTCTTGTAATCCTCCTCTATGCTATCAGATCGATATCTAATAGTCTCTCCTCTAATGGGTAGGCGTAGAATGTGGTATACATCGTCTAGGGTGACTGTCATCTCCCCCATAGGTGGTGAGAATGTCGCAGTATCTACATCCCACCTCTCCATCAATGCCATCAACATAGTAGAATGGAATTGGATGGCCGGTATGGTCATTGCATCTCACAAACACACTGCTTGTAGAAAATCCCTCTCCCCTGCTGTCAATCTCGGGATCTTCTCTGGAAGGCTCCGAAAGGTGAGACCGACGGTATGCTCACAGATGTACAGTATTGTCTGCAAAACGCAAAGCAATCTCTCATCAGTAATTGATCAATCATCTATCATCATCTAATTAATGCAATCATTCTATCATTTCTAGCATTCATCCCCTGATCTAGTGTCGCCATTGGTCGCCCTGAACAGGGATGAGGGCGCCCTGTATGGACCAAGGCGCCTTGTATGAACCAGGGCGTGCTACTAGGACCATGACACCCTACTTGAGAATGGTGCCCAGAGGGACCATGGCACCCTAGGAGGAACAGGGCACCCTAGGACCCTAGGTGTTCGAAGGGTGGGCCTCGACCCAGACTAGGTGATGATATCAACAATTCTTAAAACTATGAAAACATGGCAAAGTCAAATGCAGTCAATGGAAAGTCAACTCACCTCATCGAGTGGATGACCGACGACAACAGACTGGCGCAGGATCTCCATCTGTGTAAGTCGCTAAGGTCGGCATCGAGGCATGATGGATTGTATGTGGGCTCCTATGCAGTGAATAGTGACAAAAAGTTAGAAAGTGACAAATGAAGGTGTCACTTTCATATTTATGTGTTATGCACTTTTTGACTTTTTGTTTTTAAGTTAAAACCCTAATTTCTGCACTTTTTCTTCAATCTATCATATCTTGAGCTAGGAAGCTCTGATTCATGCATCGTGAGTGGTTTTGGAATCATGTGTGTGCCCTCTTGCTCTATGTTAGTTCCATAATGTTCTTGGATGAGTAATCAAGCCTTGTTGTGAACTTTCTTCATCACCATCTTTATCCCGATTCGCTTTGGAAAACATGATACCCTGTTTCACCTCACAAATAAGCACGTCAAAATAGGGGGGGCATATAGCTACCCGCAAATTTCATCACCTTCCTTAGTAAGCATTAGGTGATTTTATGATCTGACATGTGGTTTTGTAGGGTGTAGTTCCTAACTGTGTACTGCAGATATCGCTGGGGGCTTCGTTCGATAACTTATGGATATATCCTTTTTCAAATGATGTTTACTTTTCTGTAATTTAGCTTGCATATGCACGTAGTGTCATATGACTGCTAAAGTGGGGGCTAAATGTAGTGTCATAAATTGTACACCCTTGCTAGGGTGGTACAATTTCACATTTAGGTTAGCACCCACCTTAGTGTGTCTTGCATCTTGCATTTCTCATTCCCCTTTAATATTTAATTAATTAATTTAATTAAATCTAAGGTCATGTCTCATCATTTTACACATTACAAAGTTGGTCCCTTTACCCTAAGTGTGCCCCTTTTCATATTATTCCTCCAATGAATCATTTAATCATACCCTAATTATGTCTTATTTTGACCATTTAGGCATGATTTCACATATCAAAACATCTCGAAATTAGCTGTAACTTTGGGATACGCTCTAATATCATTATATCTAATGACCCTAAAAATTCAGTGAAAAGTTGGTCGGACCGTGACGGGAATGCACATGGTTCGCGACTTTTTTACCAAAATTTTGGGTGCACAATCCTATGATATGATAATGCTTAAACCAAAAATATCAGTAGGAAATTCAAATTTTATGTCAGCCTAAACATGAAATTAAGATCTAGGGTTTCATACTTAAGAGCTCTCTTTCTTCATTTGAAGGGGTCTTCTTCTAAGAATCTAAGGGCAGGTTTTTGGAGTATTAGAGCCTTCTTTGTAGTGAAAGAGTAGATCTTTGAAGTCTTCAACAAAATTCAACATTCATCCATCAAACATTCATCAAGCATCATTTTATTAATTGGGGGCTTTTGAAAATGTAGAAGAACAATAGGAGATCACCGACTGACGATTGGCTTGTACCTCTCCCTTGGGGTTGGGTATGGTTTCATTTTATTTTCAGATCTTTGCATAAGCTTCATTTTGATTCATATTCATACTTTAGATCACTTTGAATTATGGATTTAGAGCATTTACTTTGTCAATTATAAGCAATTAGGGTTTACTCTTTAGGGTTACTCCAGGTTGTTTAATTTCATTCTTAGAATCTTGCATATATACAAGGTTCTTGCACACACATTTTTAGTACATTATCGACTATTCGTGGAGGTGGAAATCACCAACATAAGGGTTTGACTATGGCAAAGCCCTATATAGCCACTCCAAACCTTCCCTTTTCAGTTGTAGGTGCAGAAACAAGAATCTGGAAGTAGATACAGGTCTGGAACATGCATCTACACCACCCAGAAACCTCAAAAGTACAAAAATTTGTCAAGGAAAGGAGCGTGGCACCCTGGTCTTGGCCTTTGTCAGCAGGACTTGGTAGAATAACAACTTAGAGATCTTAGAATCCCTCCTGTCAGTTGCAGTTCCAGAATTGCAGAATCAGGATAGTGGCATGGCACCCTGGTCCCGGACATTTCTGCTCATATTTTAGACACAACGCACCTCTGATTTTTCCTTTTGATCTATACTTTTCAATAGTGTATCACTTGTTCTTTGACCTACATTCTTAGATTAGGATTAGCTTGCTTACTTGCTTTCTAGGTTAGATTGAATTTTGCATCATTCCTCTCTCTCATTTATAGCAAAGGAATAGAAAGCCTAAGAGGTAATCCATGACTCTCTCTTTCTCATAAGAAGTAGCTGATGTGCGTTACCTCCCTAGGCTCTTTCATATTCCATGAGTGTGTATGAGAGTGGGATTAGGGTTTCCATACTTAGTCTCACTTTTTCCCCTACACAAATCCATAATGTACATGATAACTCAATGATGAACCACTAGTACCAAACTGGTACTGAGAGGGGGGGGGGGGGTGAATCAGTACAAACACAAATACAGTCCAAAATCGGTTTGACAACAAATACTCCAAATGACTGACAAACAGGGATACCGGTTAAACAGAGTGCAACCGACAACATCCAGTACAACTCAATCGGTCATGAACCGATCACTCAATAAGCTTTCCTCTTAGCTCAATACTACAGTATCATTATATTCTCATGCATAAATAGGTAAACTTAATCATCAGATCTTCACAATAGTGAGTTCAATATGTTTTATAGATAGGCATAAAACATAGAACCTTCACGTGCTTAACAGGTAAAACAAAGCATCACAAGACAAAAGCATTTCACATGACACACATATTTTTCACGTGGAAACCCAACTGAGAAAAACCATGGTGGGGATGAATACCCACAAGCTGCTTTTTGAACTCTTTAGAAGTCCGCTCTGTTAGGAGCCTTGTCTGGTTAAGGACATTACAATAGGTTTTGGTAGGAACCGATCCTGTTAGGGATCACCTGGTTAAGGGATACTTGGTTAAGGGTTAAACTCGGTAGGGTCACCTTGTTAGAGGATTTCAAGAACTCAATAGCTGAAAGGATCTCCTAAGCTCTATAGCTTCTCATAACTCATTAGCCTCGAGTTACCCGGTTAAGGGATTTGAATCAAGCCGGTTAAGACCACCCGATTTAAGGGATTTTGAATCAAGCCAGTTAAGGCTACCCTGTTAGGGGATTTTACAATTGTTGAAGTGGTTAGAGATCAACAGGTATTACAATGATCTATTAACAACACTTAATGCTAATGCAGATCCATTTAGGCTCCTCTTTTCCTTCTGCACATTCACTTTGCAGGTATCTCTTCTCTCCTCTGGTCTGGCAAGAATTACGTATCACTTCCCTTGGATACACACTCACAACTTTTGCCAACAACCTTAGAAAGAAACACAACATCAACCTTATAGGAAACATATAGGTTGGTAGCAAAAACCCTAAACCCTAAACTTGTTAGGTTAATTCAAATGGTTCGATCCTAACCGTTGAATCATACTCCATTAAATGCAACAATCTTGAATTGATCTCAAGACATTCTCCATTGTCCATTATCCACCGATTTCTTGGCGGTTGATAACCCATCATGCGTTATCACCGTTTGACAGACTTCCCTCATTCCCGAGGTAGATAGGAATAGTCTTCTTCATGCAAGATCCTTCACGTGCACAAAGCTTACGTGGCAACATGATCTGTCCTCCATTATACTACTAACTCATCACACTAAGATCATCGATTGAGTCACACAGACTTGAGGTACTCCAACCAGAAATCTTGAAATGGAAGCTACCTACCAACCGGTAGTCATACAATGCTTCCATGTGCCGGTTCCCATAACTACATTCCGGTTCACCTTGAACAAATATGCCGCTTCACTTTGGCATATAAATCGGTTCATACATATGTCGGTTCCTCTCTCTTTTCACCTATCACATGTGCCGGTTCACACCATGTCTCACATTGACATCAATGACAACATACAATATCATTATGTCTTCATGCCAGTTCACATACTGCCAACAATCTCCCCCTTTGGCATTGATGGCAATATACAAAGATATCTCTCCGCTTCACTCCTTCTCCCCCTTTGACAACAATGCCAAAGTGGAGGTACAAGTATCTCTGTTCCATCATGCTGCTCCCCTTGAGGAGTAGCATCCTTCAACACATCAATCAACCAACATTTGTCTTTCCAGTACCTGACTGATGTGGAACAATTATTTTTAGTTCACCTCCTGAAGGGGCAATACCCCTAATTCACCTCTCAAATGCACAAATGTTGTCTTTGGGAGAGGCTTGGTGAATATGTCTGCTAACTGCTCCTTACTGGACACATGCTCCAGTGCAATCTCTTTATTCTGAACCTTTTCCCTCAAGAAATGATACTTAAGCTCAAAATGCTTGGTTCTAGAATGTAAAACCGGATTCTTTGATATGTTGATAGCACTTGTGTTATCACAGGATATGCTTACTGGTTCAGATACAGGGATCATGAAGCCTTCCAGTACATGCTTCATCCAGATTGTTTGAGTGCAGTTCATGAAAGCTGCAACATACTCCGCTTCTGCTATAGATTGAGAGATACAACTCTGCTTTTTACTCATCCATGAGACCAATCTACCACCGAGAAAGAATGCACCACCGGTTGTGCTCTTCCAGTCATCCACATTGCCTGTCCAATCAGCATCTGTGAACACTTTCAGATTGAAATTATTGCTGTATGGGTACCACAATCCATAGTCAATTGTTCCCTTCAGATACCTAAGAATCCGCTTGACTGCAATCAAGTGAGATTCTCTTGGACTCTTCTGGAACCTTGCAGTAATGCCAACTGCATGTGCAATATCTGGTCTGCTATACACTACATAATGCAACTTACCAATCATTGATCGATATTCCTTCTCATCAACCAATGCAGAATCATCCTCTTTTGTCAATTTGCAACCGGTCACCATCGGTGTACCAACCGGTTTTCTATCTTCCATGTCAAAAGTCTTCAACACCTCTTTGACATATTTGGACTGAGTGATGAAGATTCCATCTTCCATCTGCTAGATCTGTAGTCCAATGAAGAACTTAATCTCCCCTATGAGTGACATCTCAAACTCTTTCTTCATCTCATCAGCAAACTCATGACTCATCTTGTCATCTCCTCCAAAGATGATGTAATCAACAAAAACTGCACAGATCAGGATCTGATCTCCTTCAGACTTCAAGTAGATATTGCTATCTTCACTTGTTCTCTCAAATCCAATCTTCACAAGATGGGAATGTAGGCACTCATACCATGCCCTTGGTGCTTGCTTTAGACCATATAATGCTTTATGTAGCCTACATACCATGTCACTGTCTTCAGATAGGGCAAACCCATCTGGTTGCTCAATATACACCTCCTCTTCAAGTACACCATTTAGGAATGAAAATTTTACATCCATTTGATATACCTTGAACCTCTTAAAAACTGCATATGCAAGAAGGATACGAACTCCTTCCAATTTGGCTACAGGAGCAAAGATTTCCCCATAGTCTTCTCCTTCTTCTTGAGCATATCCTTTGCATACCAATCTAGCTTTATTCCTAATCACTGTGCCATCCTCATTCAACTTATTTCTGAACACCCATTTGGTGCCAATGACTTTTTAATGCTCAGGTCTGGGTACCAAGGACCATGTACCATTTTTCTCTATCTGATCAAGTTCCTCTTCCATTGCCTTGATCCAGTCTTCATCTTTATGAGCCTCTTTGAATGACTTAGGCTCAAATTCAGAGATCATACATGAGTTTTCTCTGATCTTTCTTCTAGTAAGGATCCCTGCATCCTTATCACCTATGATCTTCTTGGGATCATGATTCAACTTGACATACCGAGGAATGGTCTTAACTGGTTCTTCTTGCTTTTCTTCTTCATCCTCATCTTCATCAGTATCAACATTCACTGGTTCAGGGACACTGTTATTAGTACTTGGTTGGCTAACAACCGGTTCCCAAAAGGTTGCAACCGGTTCATTTACAGCTTGCTCATTGCTGGTTTCCTTAGTCTTCTCAGAGGATTCATCAACTCTTACATTGATGCTTTCCACAATTCTCTGAGTCCTATTGTTGTAGCACTTGAAAGCTTTACTCTTGGTGGAATATCCTAGAAATATTCCCTCATCACATTTAGCTTCAAATTTGCCCTGATGCTCACTCCTCTTGATGTAACATTTGCTACCAAATACCTTAAAGTAGTTAACCATAGGTGTCTTACTGGTCCAATACTCATAAGGAGTTTTGTCCTTACCCTTTTTGATGAGTACCCGATTCATAGTGTAGACTGCAGTGCTCACCGCTTCTCTCCAAAAGGTGTGAGCTACCTTTCCTTGAATCAACATGGTTCTAGCTACTTCAACCACAGTCCAGTTATTCCTCTCTGCTAGGCCATTCTATTGTGGAGTTCGAGGGGTAGACAACTATCTCTTGATGCCAAATTCTTCACAATACTTGTTGAATTCACCGGAAGTGAATTCCTCTCCTTGATCAGTTCTGAGACACTTGATCCTTTTACCGCTTTCCTTCTCCACCAATGCTCTGAAAGCTTTGAATTTCCCAAAGGCTTCAGACTTGTCTTTTAGGAATGTGACCCACATCATTCTTGAGCAGTCATCAGTAAGAATCATGAAGTACCTATCACCCTGCACACTTCTAGTTTTCATAGGACCGCATAAATCAGTATGCACAAGATCAAGCAAGTTGTCAGTAGTGAAAGATTTACCTTTAAAGGTTGAGGAAGACATTTTCCCCAATTGACACTCTCTGCATAGGGTATCATCCGGTTTTCTCAGCACCGGCAACCCTCTAACTGCCTTGATCTTACTAGCCTTCACAATGTTATCAAAGTTCACATGGCAGAATCTCCTATGCCATATCCAGCTATCATCAAGCTTAGCCATAAGACATGTACTTATATTTGCATTCAGATGAAATAGGTTACCTTTAGTGTGCATGCCGGTGGCCACCAACTTACCATCTTTTCCTTTGATTCTGCAAACTCTATTTTTGAATTACAGAGTGAGGCCACTGTCATTTAGCTGGGCAACACTTAGAAGGTTGTGTCTGAGACCATCAACCCAGTACACATTTTTAGCACTACTCTTTCCATTCAAAGAGATGGACCCTCTGCCTTTGACCATGCATGGTGTATCATTGCCAAAGCGAACCACACCACCATCATACTCCTCTAAGGATAGAAACTTGCTCCGGTCACTAGTCATATGGTGAGAACAACCATTGTCAATGATCCACTCATTGGAATCATCAAACCGAGAGACAAGAGCCTTCTTGTCTGCCACATCTTCCTTTACAGCAACAAACACAATGTCTTCATTCTCTTCATCTTCTGATTCCTCATTTGTGACACCTTCATCAACTACCATAAAACAATTTCTCCGGTTTCCTCCTTTGAATTGCTTGAACCTTTCCGGTTTATCCTTGTTGTCACTATTAGGACAGTTCATAGCAATATGTCCTATCCAGTTACAGGAGAAACATTTCAAAGGTAGCTTACCTTTGTATTTATGAGTTCCTTTTGAGAATTTCCTAGCAAGAAGTGCTTCAAATTCCATCAGAAACTCTTCATTATTCATTTCTCTGCTCTGATTAGGTTCCCCACTAGTGCTAGACTCTTTTCCTTTTATGGAAGGTATAGCAGAGGCTCTAAAAGCTGATTCTATCTTTTGAACACTGCCATCAAAACTATTCAGCTCATAGGCTGTCAACTTGGCTATGATGGAGTCCAAGGACACCTTAGACTTGTCTATTGATCTCAACTCCTGAATAGCAGCGACTCTTATTGCATAGACCAACAATAGGGATCTCAGGACTTTACTTACCACAGTGGAATCTTCTATTTTGCCACCTGCACTCTTTATTTCTCCAATAACTGTTTTGATTCTTATTCCATACTGCTGAATGGTCTCTCCTTCAACCATCCGCATGTCTTCAAACTTCCCTCTCAGGCTTTCTTCCTTAGCCTGTTTTACATGCTCATCACCACCATAGATATTTTCAAGAGCATCCCATACCTCCTTGGGATTTGCCTTGTCCTGAACATCAATAAACTCAATGTCAGATAGACTACTGATGAGGGCTTCCATGACTTGCCCATTTTCTTGTATCTCTCTCTTTTGGTCATCGGTGAGAGTACCGGTATGAACAACATATACATTTTCAACATAACTCTAGTGTTGAACACCCATGGTTTTGATGAATATCTTCATCCTGTCTTTCCATATACCAAAATTTTCCCTGTTAAACTTTGGACCTTCCCTCTTCATCATTTGACTAGGATCTTATCCTCAAGTAGTTAAGCTTACAACACAGAGGACCTGGAGGCGCTCTGATACCAATTGATAACTCAATGATGAACCACTAGTACCAAACTGGTACTGAGAGTGGGGGGGTGAATCAATACAAACACAAATATAGTCCAAAACCGGTTTGAGAGCAAATACTCCAAATGACTGACAAACAAGGATACCGATAAAACAGAGTGCAACCGGCAACATCCAGTATGGTTCAATCAGTCATGAATCAGTCACTCAATAAGCTTTCCTCTTAGCTCAATACTACAGTATCATTATATTCTCATGCATAAATAGGTAAACTTAATCGTTAGATCTTCACAACAGTGAGTTCAATATGTTTTATAGAAGGCATAAAACATAGAACCTTCATGTGCTTAACAGGTAAAACAAAGCATCACAAGACAAAAACATTTCACATGACACACATATTTTTCATGTGGAAACCCAATTGGGAAAAACCACGGTGGGGATGAATACCCACAAGATGCTTTTTGAACTCTTTAGAAGTCCACTCTATTAGGAGCCTTGTCCGGTTAAGGACATTACAATAGGTTCTGGTAGGAACCGATCCTATTAGGGATCACCCGGTTAAGGGATACCCGGTTAAGGGTTAACATCGGTAGGGTCACCTTGTTAGAGGATTTCAAGAACTCAATAGCTGAAAGGATCTCCTAAGCTCTATAGCTTCTCAGAACTCATTAGCCTCGAGTTACCCAGTTAAGGGATTTGAATCAAGCCCAGCCGATTTAAGGGATTTTGAATCAAGCCAGTTAAGGCTACCCTATTAGGGGATTTTACAACTGTTGAAGTGGTTAGAGATCAACAAGTATTATAATGATCTTGTAAAGCGGAAAAATCAAACCCTAGTCGTTCTCCCCTCCCCAACTCCAAGGAGAGAGAAGGGAGAGTCACTAGGGTTGATGGTTTTCACTCGGGAGAGACTTTACATTCAAAAGAGGGGTTGAAACCCACAAGATCCAATCCCACACAATGCAAGATTGGATTCTATATGAGTTTCAAGGGTTGTGATAGCAAGGATACCCTCTTTTGTAAAGAATGTAGATAGAAAGATTGAACTAGGAATACATAGAAAGTGAGAAAGATTCGCTTATAAACTGAGTTAGGGATATGATATGAAGCTGTGGACCTAGAATTAGCAGTAAAATGTCGAGACGGTGCTGTTCTGCAAATTTGAGCGAAAGTTGACGGGACGATGGCGCCCGATGTGCACACGGTCCTCCGAAAAATCCGCGAAACGAAGGGGGATCTGTTCGTCTCTACACAAGGATTCTAGATCTCCAATTTCAGCTGCGTACCTGCAACCTTGTTGTAAGGATGTTTGTATCCTTATATGCGAAGGTATAGATGTTGTTGTATGTTGTAGTATGTGATCTCCTCTTCAATGGTTGAATCCTTGTCTTGAATGCAACACTTAGCCTTGAATGGAGACTTAGAATGATCAATTGCTTGAAGGAATGCTTGAATGCTTGAATGCTTGAATGTTTGAATATCGTTTCCGCGTCTTGTACGCATATGTCCTTCCTCCTCAAATGGGAGAGGAAATGTAGTTTATATACTTGCCAATTAGGGTTAAAAGACTGATTTTCCCGACCTTAGGCCGACCAGGAAATGTTATTTTCCAAATTGCAAACAAAAAGGCCCAAAGTCCCATAGGAGATCGGGCCCAAAAATAGGGCCAGGTACCAGGGCACTGGGCGCCCTGGTCCTGAAGGACCAGGGCGCTGGGCGCTCTAGTCCCACCTCCCGAGATAGCAGGGTGCAAGGAGGATCAGGCCAGGGTGCTGGAAAAATGCAGTTTTTGATGTCATGAGCAAGTTTCGGGGTCTCCATTCAGGTTCAGTGTTGCGTCGCCATCGTGAAGACCCAAATGCGATCGAAATTGCAAGTGTCGCAATTTTAGGACGCTACATTTAGCCCCCACTTTAGCGGGAGTATAAGCGTACGCTCATACTTCCGGTAAAGTACAAGGAAACAACATTGAAAAACTTTCACCACATCAAGGAGGCAAGATACACCAAGCCCCCAGTGGACTAAGGATCTTACGACTTCAATTGACAAAGTAAAAGGGAAGATCACAAGGGAGAACCATGACTGTCAGTAGTAAGGTTCCCTCACTATGAGTCATGCAAGAAAGATATCAAAAATTTTCAAGGCAAGGCTAAATTTGCCAGAAAATTTTCAAGTATCTTGAAAAGATATGAACGGGATGTATGCCCCCCTACGTTAAAGCGATTGCACACGCCTCACCGGGGGTGATTGCTTTAAGGTAGTGATACATATAAGAAATGAGAAAGGAGCACGTTATCACAAGGATTTAGCCCCCAAGTGTGAGATAAGCCCAAGGATAATAGACACAAAACATAAAGCACAAGGTGACTTCGCTTTCCTCGGGGTCAGTATGCTGTATGATAATTCATGTATATCATATGTATGTATGCATAATTGTTCTTCATTCCCCAATCAAGGAAGGTCACCTAGAAGAAGGGAACACATGTATCTTTTTGAGTCAACATGAGAGAGATCGAGAGATCTCAATGTTTTGCATCATCCTCAAGTAGACAACACTAAGGACAACAAATAGAAGAATGAAAATAACACATAGAAGAAGTAACAAAAGAGAGGAGGAGAGAATCTGCTATGCTAATGAACTAGTCTAGCACGTCATCTACCCCCCGATCTTGCTGATCAATGTTTCGGGAAGGTAGGGAACACACTAGAGGAGGAACATCCAACACAGCAGATGGAGCTATCACAAGATCCAAACAAGGGCTATGTTCATGTTCCGAGCCACATTGTTCTTGTCTAGGAGCTAGGATAAGTGCTTTAGAAAATTCATTAGATAAATGGTTATCAATATCCACAAGTTCATATGCATCATGAATAACATTTTCATCTATATCATCATCAAGATTTATGAAAATAGGATCTTTAACTCACACAGGATCAAGACCATCATGCATCTTATGTTTAGGAGATTTCGGCTCAATCGTCGGCTGAGGAGAAAATGGAATAATGCTTGTTGAAGGTGTTTTTGGGGATTGCAAAGTTTGAGAGGCAGCTGCCTGAGCTCTAAGACGACACTTTCGTCGGCGTTCATGTGCAGAACGATTTTGTCTAGTGTTAGTAGGAAGTTTAGGAGATTGAGGAGGAGGAATGTTCTCATCCTTATCACTTGGGTGTTTAGGTTGTGGTCTCTTAGGTTGAACAATAGGAGAAGAGGAAGGTCTCTTCTCTCCATAAGAGGAAGGAGGAGGAACTGCTCCATATAAGGGAGGAATATTTGGTTTAGGAAGGAGACCAAGTCCATCATGACGAGGAGGTATAGGTCTACTCTTAGGAGGTTTATTAATCATAGGCATAGTCACATCCATAGGGATGGGTTGGGAATCTTCTTGAGGAAAGACATTAGTTTTATCTTTCAAAGGAAGAACTTCCTTCTCAAGAATGATAGGAATGTCAAGTTTGGGTGTTCTAGGTTCACTTAGAGATAGGATCATATCTTTTTCCCACTTTTGATAAGATTTGAAAAGATGATCACTTCGCGGAGGAAGAGATTGGAATTGTTTAGGCCAAAAGTAATCAATAGGAACGCTATAAGTTCTTTCAACTGGTTTAAAGAGACTATGATTGACAGTAACAACTTCACCATTATGGGGAAATTTCAAACACTTATGAATAGGAGAAGCAATAGCTTTCATGGAAGATAGCCAAGGATAGCCTAGCTTCACACGAAATTGTTCGGAAGATGGAATAATAGCAAAGTTCACATCAAGGGATTTGTTATGGACCTCAATAGGTAATGTAATAGAACCAATTGCAGGAGAAGAAAATGCATCAAATAGTTTCACAACCACATTTGTTTCATCATAGACCACTTGATTCAATTGCAAAGTAAAAAGAAACTCTTCAGTAATGACATTAACCATGCAAGAAGGATCAATAAGCACTCCACGGCAAGGTGTATTTTTGACTTTTGCAACTATATATAAAGGACCATCAAGTGCCTTGATAGTTTCACTAGAATCAAAGGTGATGGAAGGTTCTTTAGGGATTTTCTGCTGTTCCACAAAGTTAATCACATTAGGAGTCATAGACACAAGATCATCAGGTGAGACAGAGGAATCAGTAGTATCAATCGCATTAGAGGTATGAGAAGGCAATGGATCAGTGAAAATCTTAAGATTTTGGTTAGGAGGAGCTACAAATGTGTTGCCTTTATCATTCACACCAGAAACAGAGACAGTATTATTATCAATCAAATCTTGAATTTTACCCTTTAAAGCAAAACATTTTTCAGTATCATGCCCAGGTTGACGATGAAATTGACAAAAAGATTTGTTATCAAAATAGGGTGAATTAATTTTTGCAGGATCAATTTGCCTTATAGGAGGAAGAGTAAGCACATTTTGTTCCAATAACTTATTCATAATACTATGCAATGATTCATTCAAAGGAGTAAACTTTCTTTCTTTCTTGAAAAACTTAGAAATAGGAGGCACACCTGAGGCTGCATTCACATTGTTGTTGATGATGTTTTCATTGAATTTAATGGACTCTCTGTTCGGTTTAAACTTCCCAAATGGTTGTTGACTACTATCACCCTTATCACTTGGAGCCATAGGATGTGATTGTTCCATTTGACTCACAGTCAGTTGATAATTGTGAAGAGTTGTGCACAACTGTTGGAAATAAGTAAACTCAGAAAATAGGAGTTTTTCTCTAATGTCTTTTTGTAAATTAGAAATAAAGATTCTTTGAATGTCATTGTCAGGCACTGGAAAGGAAATTTGAGCATACAAATGCTTATATCTACCAATGAAATCAGTCACTTTTTCTTTAACACCTTGTTTACAATGCATTAAATCAATCAAAGTAACTTTAGGACTTATATTGTTTTGAAATTGTTGAATGAAAGCATTTGCAAGTTGTTCGAAAGAAGTAATAGAATAGGAAGGCAATGAGCAATACCATTGTAGGGTTTTGTCTCTTAATGTTCTAGTAAACAGTTTTGCAAGCAACCTTTGGTCATAAGCAAAATCAGTACATATTGTTTGAAAAGTCTTAACATGTGTTAGAGGATCACCCTTACCATTATAAAGCTCCAAATGCGGAATTTCAACATGTTTAGGGGGAATAGCTCGAACAATATCAAGAGAAAGTGGGCTCACAACATCAAATGTGGGCACACTAAACTTAGATTGATTCATAGAGGCAATTTGTTGCTGTAAAGAAGAGACAGTTTGTGCAAGATTATTAATGGTCGCTTCAGTCGAAGAGTTCATATTAGACGTGTTAGATTGTGATGGAGGTGTTATGTTATTGAAAGAAGGTAGAGAGTAAGGTGGTGGGACACTATGATAGTTAGTCATAGGAGATGATTGGACAGGAGGAACACTACAAGGAGGAATGGAATGGTTAAATGAATTGCCCCCTTGCGTCATGTTCATTTGTGGAGATATAAGAGGAACACTCACTGAAGGAATGAATGAAGAAGTTGGATTGAATGAAGGAAGAGGGTTGATTGAAGAAGAAGGATTGCCCCCATGACTAGTGATCATAGGAGGAATGTCTTGTATTGAAGTAGTCATTATGTTTGATGTAAAAGTAGGTATACTAGCAATAGGAGTCGTCAAAGGAATAGAATGATTGTCTTGAGTAGGAGGTTGTGTATAACCTAAGGTTTCGGCACAACTTTTCATAGACATCACATTTGAATCCACAATGTGTGCAATACCACGCAAAATATCAATTCCATTCTTATCACTTTGAAGCATACGTTTTAGACCCTCAATTAAAGGAAGAGCTTGACTATCAGGGTATTCTTGAGACATCCACTATCGAAAATCGTCAAATTGGTTATCCAATTTTGAAAGTTGTTCTACAAAAACCTCATGGAGAGCTTCTTCATCATTAAGAGGATTAGAGGAATTACCCATGTCCTCGTTAAAAAGACCATTCAAATTAGGTTCCATCTCCTCAGTAATTAAACCTTGGAAGGACTTAATTCTAAGGCTTCGTCTAACGGGAATAGTGTAGGTAGGGCTTATTGTTGTAAAACTCATGCACTAAAGAAAGAGAGAAGATTTTGAATTTTAGAGGTAGCAAATTTCAGTAAAACCAGCCAATCTTCTAGATTTAAGCTGTTAAATACAATCAGGACAATCTCCCGAAATTTCGGAAAAAATGTCCGGGACCGTGGCGCTCGGGGTGCACACGGTCCTCGCAACTTTTTTTGAAATTTGCAGGGATGAAAGTTATGATGATTTTACAGCTAACCTGAAAAAATTGAGTGATTTTACAATCTGTAGATAGGCCAAATTAAAGTTGCAATCTCAAAATTGAACCCTACCAAGATTGTCAAAAAATGCAAAATTTGAATTTTGAAGAAGAGAGGGAAACTGAAATTTTGAATTTTATGATTTTAGAGGGAATACCAAAAGCAATGCAAGTGTTGAAATTTGAAAGTTGACTCAATTTCACGCAAAATTCAATTTTGAAAGCGGAAATCAAAGTTGTTGTAATTAAGCACTTAATTTCAAAAGTCACAAATTGCAAAAATTTGGATAAATCACTGAAATTTCGAATGAATGATAACACACTTTTCAGATTTAGGACTGTAAGAAACACAATTTTGACACAAATTTCAATTTCAACAATTTTTGAATGATTAGAAGCCTCAATCCAAGCAATCGCTAGACCAACTTTGACTTTAATTTTGAAGGTGTTAAAATTGATAAAATCAGCCAAAATTCTGGATTTTAGCAGGAAAATACAGTAAGATCTAGCTCCCGAAATTTCGGAAAAAATGTCGGGGACGATGGCGCCCGGAGTGCACACGGTCCTCGCAACTTTTTTCCAAATTTTCAGGGATGAAAGATATTGTGATTTTATTGCGGAATCCAAAGTTACAGCCGATTTGGAGATGTTTTGATCAGTGAAATTGTCGGACAAAGGTTGAATCAAGAGGGTTTCAAAAATTAGGGTTTTGACACTTAACCACTTAATTTTCAAAATTAAAGCACAAATATGAATTGATAATTTGTAATAGAAGGGCAGATCTGAAACAAGCATTAACAATTAAACATTTCACAAGTTTAATTACTTAAAAAGAAAATTTAGGGTTTTTATGCAATTAACCTCTAAAATTTTGCAAAAGATCAAACATGGAAATGTAATCAAGGAATCCAATTTTCAGATCTAACTATGAATAATCAGAAAGGATGTTCACGTCGGGTTCACCAAAATGTAAAACAGAAAAATCGAACCCTAGTCGTTCTCCCCTCCCCAACTCCAAGGAGAGAGAAGGGAGAGTCACTAGGGTTGATGGTTTTCACTCAGGAGAGACTTTACATTCAAAAGAGGGGTTGAAACCCACAAGATCCAATCCCACGCAATGCAAGATTGGATTCTATATGACTTTCAAGGGTTGTGATAGCAAGGATACCCTCTTTTGTAAAGAATGTAGATAGAAAGATTGAACTAGGAATGCATAGAAAGTGAGAAAGATTCGCTTATAAACTGAGTTAGGGATATGATATGAAGCTGCGGACCTAGAATTAGTAGTAAAATGTCGAGATGGTGCTGTTCTGCAAATTTGAGCGAAAGTTGATGGGACGATGGCGCCCGGCGTGCACACGGTCCTCCGAAAAATCCGCGAAACGAAGGGGGATCTGTTCGTCTCTACACAAGGATTCCAGATCTCCAATTTCAGCTGCGTACCTGCAACCTTGTTGTAAGGATGTTTGTATCCTTATATGCGAAGGTATAGATGTTGTTGTATGTTGTATGTTGTAGTATGTGATCTCCTCTTCAATGGTTGAATCCTTGTCTTGAATGCAACACTTAGCCTTGAATGGAGACTTAGAATGATCAATTGCTTGAAGGAATGCTTGAATGCTTGAATGCTTGAATGTTTGAATATCGTTTCCACGTCTTGTACACATATGTCCTTCCTCCTCAAATGGGAGAGGAAATGTAGTTTATATACTTGCCAATTAGGGTTAAAAGACTGATTTTCCCGACCTTAGGCCGACCAGGAAATGTTATTTTCCAAATTGAAAACAAAAAGGCCCAAAGTCCCATAGGAGATCGGGCCCAAAAATAGGGCCAGGGACCAGGGCGCTGGGTGCCATGGTCCTGGGGGACCAGGGCACTGGGCGCTCTAGTCCCACCTCCCGGGACAGTAGGGTGCAAGGAGGATCAGGCCAGGGTGCTGGAAAAATGCAGTTTTTGATGTCATGAGCAAGTTTCGGGGTCTCCATTCAGGTTCAGTGTTGCGTCGCCATCGTGAAGACCCAAATGCGGTCGAAATTGCAAGTGTCGCAATTTTAGGATGCTACAGATCTGTTAACAGCACTCAATGCTAATGCAAATCCGTTTAGGCTTCTCTTTTCCTTCTGCACATTCACTTTGCAGGTATCTCTTCTCTCCTCTGGTCTGGCAAGAATTATGTATCACTTCCCTTGGATACACACTCACAACTTTTGCCAACAACCTCAGAAAGAAACACAACATTGACCTTATAGGAAACCTACAGGTCGGTAGCAAAAACCCTAAACCCTAAACCTGTTAGGTTAATTCAAACGGTTCGATCCTGACCATTGAATCATACTGCATTAAATACAACAATCTTGAATTGATCTCAAGACATTCTCCATCGTCCATTATCCACTGATTTCTTGGCGGCTGATAACCCATCACGCGTTATCACCATTTGACAGACTTCGCTCATTCCCGAGGTAGATAGGAATAGTCTTCTTCATGCAAGATCCTTCAAGCGCACAAAGCTTATGTGGCAACATGATCTGTCCTCCATTATATTGCTAGCTCATCACACTAAGATCACCGATTGAGTCACACAGACATGAGGTACTCCAACTAGAAATCCTGAAATGGAAGCTACCTACCAACCGGTAGTCATACAATGCTTCCATGTGTCGGTTCCCATAACTACATGCCGGTTCACCTTGAACAAATATGCCACTTCAGTTTGACATATAAACCATTTCATACATATGCCGGTTCCTCTCTCTTTTCACCTATCACATGTGTCGGTTCATACCATGTCTCACATTGACATCAATGACAACATACAATATCATTTTGTCTTCATGCCAGTTCACATACTGCCAACAGTATAAAGCTTTTACATAACCTCAATTGGGCTTAAGATAGCCAAATATACACTCTTTAAAAGAGATAATGTAGAACAACAAAATCCTACTATTACCAACTATCCCATGAATGGTTATTGTTGAACACCTTTAGATGCTAAGATGGGGGGAGGGTTGAATCGACATATATAAAACTTAACCATTCATTTTAATTATCAAATGTGCAAAATAAAACAACAAAAAAAATAAAATCGATCACATAAGGACACCAAGATTTTACATGGAAAAAATAATGAGGTAAAAATCACGGTGAGAACTATCTCACTATATGAATATTGATTACAAATTTTTAGGCTCTAGGCTAAGGAGCACACTACTCCTAATTTGGACTTGAAAGATAAGGTGCACAACCTTAGAGTGAGATACCATGAACTTCCAAAACACTGAAGATCACTTCTTTAGGGAAAGATACAATAGATCTTTTTACACAGAATAATTATTGCTAAACTGATTAGAAGCACATCTTATGAAATGCTGATTACAGTTCACTATTCTAAACATTTGAAATTGACTTCATTATTGTTCATCTGCAATTGCATACCTTTACACCTTTCACACCATATAACTCCTCTCATACAACTCATTCAATTCTCTGAAAGATCTCATAATTTATATATTGTCCTCACAAAGAAGATACATCAATTAGGTTAGTCTAATTAGATGTTACATGCAGAGTATAAACAATCGAACCCAACTAATTTCTTACAAGAAATGTTGAAGAGAAACAAGGTCTGTTAAGCATCACACTATGTCAGCACACCTTTCAAACGATATAAAATCACTTCTTTCAACTTTGCATGGTACTTCATAGACCAAAAACACTCAAGTTGGCTTCGAAAGATAGAATTGACAATGCAACCTAGTAAAACATAATCAAAATGCAATGCAGACCTCCAGGACACTGCAGATGCATAACATAGTATCACTTGACAATAAAAATTTTATATCTAAAAAACTACAATACCAAAAACATTAGGAGGTAGAGGAATGCAAAGCATTACTACAGACAGGTATAATCATTGCTTGAGTGATACTCAGATTGACACCGAATAAGCTGCAAAACAAATAGGAATATGAAAAATTAGATATAATATTATTTTGCATGCACCAACATCATACAACAACTACAAGAAAAGATGAATCAATGTAGCACAACATGGACTAGAATACTAAACCCTGTGCTATAGATTGTTCACCAGAATAGTCACACTTAACCAAAATCAATTACAAGCATCAAAATAGCCATAAGTTGATTTGATATACCATCTATAGGCATTACCACCAATCTCCTTACATCAATGTCAACTCATGAGTATACTCCTTATACAACACCATTGATCACATACTTTGGGTCCTTGGTTGACATCAATGAAAATAATTTTGACATCAATGACAACACAAAACCATATTTGCAACAATCTCCCCCTTTCTCATTGATAACAACACTTGCATAACCTTTAAAATACCAGTATATCTCTCCCCCTTTGACATCAAATACAAAGGGAATCTTTGCATCATTGTACAAACTCAAGATACAGTACTTATCCATCTCTATAACCTTTCTCCCCTATCTACATTAACTCTTCTTTAAAGTATTGTGTGAGTAAAAATCGTGCGTGAAATAAAGGAGATTAAAAGCTAAACTAATAAATCAAAGAAAATACAAAACTCCATGAAACACTCAAGATAAGAACATTAAAAAGGAAACAAAATTGGAAATGACAAATGAAATTAAGAAAATGCAAACTAAAATCTGCTTTAGTTTGGTAGTTCTTCGATTTGATGTGTGCTCATGACGTTGTGGATGCTTAGTTTTTCTCCATGATGAATGGTGCAAGGATGTGGTTGATGAAAATAATCTGCAAGATGAGTAATGATTATGGCATTACAACAGCATGAGTATAAAAAATTGGATGATTTGGTTGGAAAATGAAGGGTTTAAATATGATATGCATGGGAGATGAGATGGGTGAAAAATGAGAACAAGTGATAAGCCTTAAGGTGCCATGTAGAATGAGATTCCACACTTGTCGTCAAGCAAGAGAGATAAGTGTCCTCAAGGAGAACACATGTCTTGGAGAGGAATGACATGTGTCCCTAAAGACACATCTATTTGGGAAATAACCACCCAAATAAATAGATTATTTTCCAATATTTGAAAAATAGGGAATGTGCACACACATGTGAGGGGAGAGGTTAGAAAGGGTAAGGTTAGTTAGATGGATAACGTTGGTTAGAACCCATGGGTTAGGATTAGGACAAGGGTTAGATGGGGGGTTTAGGCTAGGAGACATGTGACTCAATAGGATTAATTAGTTAATTAATTAATTCTATTATTAGAAGAAAAGGACAAGAAATGAATTAAATAATCAAATCATGTTTTCAAGATTTATTTAATAGAGGACAGAGGAATATTTGATTAATTAAGTGATTTTGGGTTGTCAATTAATTGATTAAATGAGACTATATCCTAAATAATAAGATTAATTAGCTAGAAGGGGGGAAGGCTAATTAATTATATAATGCACAATTATTTAATTTAAAAGTGCTTAGGATACCTAAATTCAATTAATTAGATTAATCAAATTTAGGTGTCTATATTTCGCCCCTCTTTGTAGTGGTTCTAGAGTAGCGTCAGTGCAAAGACAATAAGACACCAATGACTTGAAGAAAAGGGTGCAAGAAAAATATGCCCCGGACTAGATTGACAATGGACAAAGTAGAAGGGAAGGGGTGCCCCCTTGAGAGGGTGCATGGGAAATGGAGGCTCGTGTGGCGTCTCAAAATAAACATTGCCCTAGTGAAACAGGATGGAAGATGACACAAAAAAAAAACATAGGAGTGACAAGAATTAGATGGGAAAGAGGAGCGAATGCAAATGAAATGAATGATATAGATGAAACGATCATGGAGCGTGAGCACCAAAATGGGATGCCATGTAATGAGCACTTATTTTGATTTAGCATTGTATGTGATGTACCAGGGTACAAGGAACCAAGGTGAGTTTCACAGTCAATGCATGAACTGACACAACAAACAAAACACAAAGATTAGTCTAGCACCACACAAAGTTATGGGCCCCAGAGTTACAAAGAACTTTGTGGGAAATTATGCTAGAAAAACCACAAGCAGAAGATATACCCTAGTGTAACATGAGATAACCATGACCACATGAGGGAACAACATGGGACACATTAAGAAAACACATGCAAACAAAAGAAAACAAGACCATGCCCCCAAGTTTCATCAGTCGTAGTGCACCATGATATGAAGGATCATGGCGACTGTGAGGAGACAAAACGATGAAGCTAAAAAAGATAAACAAAGATCACAAGAAAATCAAAGCCAACTTGAGTGCCTCAAATATATTTTGCCAAAAGGATAACTAACAGATGGGGATTTGATGATGTCTGACTTGAGGAAGGATACATCTTATGCAGACTGATGATTGAATAAAAGATTGATGAGATAGGACGACAAAAGGTACCTGATACAATCATGATGAAAAAGATGCTCTCGGATGATTTTTGAAGAACCAACTAATGGAACATGATATAGATGATGCGACCAACTAACGAAAAGGATGATACCTAAGGACACATATGTACAAGAGGACCAAGCACGAAAAGCTATCTACAAATCACTATGGACAAGTGAAGCGTAAGGTGGAGATGATGGATGCAAGTGATGGATGAGGGGATGCAGGTAACATGAGATACCACACGAAAAGAGGCTAGATGTTATGTAGATGTGAATGAGGGTGGGTATCGATGGATACTGCACCTGTTAGGTCCCGGAGGCAACTGAGAGGGGGCGGGGTGAATCAGTTGTCTAATAAATTTAAACCAAAAACAACTTATCCAGACTTACTGCTTAATACCGGTGAACCAAACTTTATACCGGTAGACAGTTTATTAGTTAATTGCAATACCAGTAAATATTAATGCATGAAACAGAAAGACAATAATATCCACAACACATAACACCAATGTTTGTATGTGGAAACCTTGTAAGGGGAAAACCACGGTGGGAAACCTTACCCACAATCAGATGATACTACTACAGATAGTATGTGTATACAAATGGGGTCTGCACATGCAGAAAGGCCAAGCGCCTAGAGCTTACTACTCAAACACAAATGCGAGTCACACTGACTACAATTGGATGGTTAAATCCAATAATGATGTACTACTCAAAATAGCATCTTCATATGCTGGATTCAGTACCGGTGTAGATTTGATCGCCTTCACAAAACATTCCTTCAACCTTCAAATGATGTCTGCGTGTATAGCTCTACTTAATCTCGCATATACCTTCTTATAAATCTTTTCCTTAATTGCATATCGATCTTACAAATAAGATCTTATATATATACCATAACCTAAGACCAATTTTAGTAGGTCGGCTCTAAAAGATATTACAATAAAAGTAATTTACAAATAAATTAATGACCGATGCAATATCTGATTCAACATGTCGGCTTAATGCATTTACAACATTATTAAATCATCTCCAAAGTGTGTCATGCTGATCTGGAATAGATAAGCCCACCGATGCTTATTCTGGACCTATTTGCCGGTAACAACAAATATGCAAACACGAATATACCAATGAACAATTCTCCAAGACACAGTGTCCAAACGATGTCTTTGACATAACCAGGTGTTCTTCATGTCATTCCAAGTGCCTGTGAACAATATATCCTACCGGTGGATAAGATACCAGTGACTGTGCATAACTCACTCGCTTGCCGGTGAACAATGACTGAGTTGATAAGTGTTAGTAGGTGTTGATATCAATGACAAAACCATACCAAAATACCAACAATCTCCCCCTTTGGCATTGATGGCAACACAAGATGGAAAAACCATCAAAGTGCCAAGACAGAAATGTCAAATACCAAAAACAAACAATCTCCCAAAAAGAGATCATAACCAGAAATCAAAATTCAGATATAGAGAGTAATTAATCTCTCCCCCTAGGAATATCATTCATTTTCCTTATGTTTTTCCATATCAATCTCTCCCCCTTTGACATCAAATGCCAAAGAAATACAAAAACTAGGTTCCAATATAAAATACCAACCGTTATACTCACTTCTCCATTTTAACAACTTCTCCCCCTAAGAAGTAGCTTCCTCATCAAAGCCGGAGTAAAATATTTCTCTGTTATATCTACCGGTTGATGACAAACATCAACTGTCTAAGTCTCTCTCAGTGGGGGTATGACCCCAAGCTGGTCTCTGAGATATTCAAAAGTCTCCTTAGGCAGAGGTTTAATGAAAATATCTGCAATCTGCTCTTTAGTATTCATATAAACCAGTTTTACTTCTTTTGCTTCAACATTCTCTTTCAGAAAATTTAATTTGATAGAAACATGTTTAGTTTTAGAATGTAGTACCGGATTCTTAGATATATCAATTGCTGCAATGTTATCACAATAGATAGTTATAGGTTCCTTGCATTTTACCTTTATGTCCTTCAACATTTGTTTAAGCCATAATACTTGTGTACAGTTAGTTGCTGCTGCAACATATTCTTATTCAACTGTTGATAAAGATGTACAACTTTGTTTCTTACTCAACCAAGAAATTAATCTGTTTCCAAGAAAAAATGCTTCGCCGGTGGTCCTTTTTCTGTCATCCACATCTCCTGCCCAATTTGCATCTGTGTATGCACATAATTCAAAGTTTTCATCTCTAGGATACCATAAGCCAAGATTTTTAGTACCTTGCAAGTACCGAAAAATCCTTTTTACTGATGATTCATGATTTTCTTTAGGATTACTTTGAAATCTAGAAACAATACATACTACATTCATAATATCAGGTCTTGTTTGTGTCAAATACAGTAGTCCTCCTATCATAGATTTGTATCTTGTCAGATTAACAGGTTCTGATTCATCCTTCAAAGATAATTTATCAGTTGTAGTCATAGGCGTGCTTACCAGTTTAGAGTTTTCCATACCAAATTTCTTTAGTAATTCCTTCAAGTAGTTAGATTGACTCAAGAATATACCTTTATCAGTTTGTGAAATCTACAAACCTAAAAAGAATTTTATCTCTCCAATCATAGAGATTTCAAATTCTTGTTGCATCTCATTAGAAAAGTCTTTACATCGTCCATCTTCTCCTCCAAAGATTATATCATCAACAAAAAATTCTATAACCAAGATGTCATCATTCGTTACTTTATAGTATAAATTACTGTCAGCATTGCCTTTAGAAAAACCAATCTTCAAAAGATATTTATCTAATCTATCTTACCAAGCTCTTGGAGCTTGCTTCAATCCATACAAAGCTTTCCTTAACCTGCAAACCATATCTTTGTTATCTGTCAAAGAAAATCCATCAGGTTGCTCAATATAAACTTCTTCTTCAAGATCTCCATTCAGAAATGCACATTTAATATCCATTTGATATACTTTGTAGTTCTTGTGTGCTGCAAAAGCCAAGAATAATTTGACTGGCTCAACTCTAGCTACCGGTGCAAAGGTTTCATTGTAATCAATTCCTTCTTTCTATGAATATCCCTTACAGACTAGTCTTGATTTATTTCTTATTACCTTACCATCTTCATTAATTTTGTTTCTAAATACCCATTTTGTTCCAATTACATTTTTATCTTTAGGCCGGGGAACTAATGTCCATGTATTATTTTTCTCAATTTGTTCTAATTCTTCTTCCATAGCTTTAATCCAGTGTTTATCTTCACATGCCTCATTAATTGATGATGGTTAAATTTGAGAAATAAGACATACCTCTTCATTTTCCAGTTCTCCTTTTGTCACAACTCCTTTATAATTGTTTCCAATTATCTGATCTTTAGAATGATTCAGTCTTACATATCGGGGTGTCTTCGTTTGTTGTTGTTCCTCAGTGACTGTGGAATTTTCAGATGATGCCGGTGTAACTGGATCTTCATTATGTACCGGTGTATTCAATGTAGGTTCATTTGTCAGTATCTCTGTTGCCGGTTCAGAGTCTATATACCTTGAGGTTCCTCTAAACTGTTCATCAATTTTCACATTTGTACTCTCAACAATTTTCTGCAATCTCTTGTTAAAACATCTATATGCCTTGCTCTTAGATGAATAACCAAGAAATATTCCTTCATCACTTGTAGGATCAAATTTTCCAATATACTCATCTCTTCTAATATAGCATTTACTTCCAAATATTCTGAAATACTTAAGAGTAGGAGTAATACCAAACCATAGTTCATGAGGGGTCTTACCGGTTTCACCTTTGATGTGAACTTTGTTGAATATATAGACCGCTGTGCTTATTGCCTCTCTCCAATATACATGTGGTAGATTTGCTTCTGATAACATACTTCTAGCTGCATCCAAGATAGTTCTATTTTTCCTTTCTACAACTCCATTCTGCTGTGGTGTCTGGGGTGCTGATAACTATCTTCTGATTCCATTCACTTCACATAATGTATTAAATTCCTTAGATGTTAATTCACCTCCTTGATCTAATCTCAAACATTTAATTTTCTTGCCGGTTTCATTTTCTACCATTGCTTTGAATAGTTTGAACTTCCCAAGTGCTTCTGATTTTTCTTTGAGAAAAGTAACCCAACACATTCTAGAATAGTCATCAATGATTAGCATGAAATACCTATCACCGTGTAAGCTTTTAGTTCTAGCTGGACCACATAGATCAGTATGAATTAAGTCAAGAGCATTATTGGATTTTTCTGGAATACTTTTAAAAGATGCTTTAACTTGTTTTCCAAATTGACATTCCTTACATACCGAATTGTGAGGTTTAACAATCTTAGGTAAATCTCTAATTGCCTTAGTAGTACTGATTTTCATAATGCAATCAAAATTTACATGACAGAGTCTTTTATGCCATAGCCAACTTTCATCAATATGTGCAATCAAGCATGTCTTTTCATTGTTATTCAAATGAAAGATATTACCTCTAGTTTGATTACCGGTGGCAATTTCCAAGCCAGTTCTGTTCATGATTTTGCATTTCCCATTCTTGAACTGTAACTGAAATCCTTTTTCAACTAATTGACCAACACTCAGTAGATTATGCTTTAAACCTTCAACATAGTAGACATTGTCAGTATTATGCTTTCCATCAAGAGATATTGTACCTTTACCTTTGATTAAACAAGCTTTATCATCTCCAAATCTTACCAGATCTCCATTATATTCCTGAAAGGATAAGAATTTACTTTTATCTCCAGTCATGTGATGTGAACATCCTGAATCAATGATCCATTCTGTCTTAACTTCAACTTTAGCTGCCAGGGCCTGCTCTATTGGTTGAACAATATGTGCTGGTTGATCTTCTGTTATAGCAACAAAGACCCATCCATTGTCTGCCGGATCCTCATCAGAATCATCAGTGACTCCTTCATTAGCAAGGTAACAAGATTTATCTTTATTCTTTTTAAATCTGTATCTCTGATATTCAGGGTTAGGCTTGTATGTTCTCCTAGCTTCTTCTCTTAGTCTAGCATGTCTATCAAGGCATCTTGAAGCCATATAACCAATCTTATTATAGTTAAAACATTTAAAGGGTGATTTACCTTCATACTTACTTCCAACTGGACCTTTAGGCATTTTCCTTGCAAATAGTGCTTCAAGTTCTTCGTTTTGTCTCTTGCTTTCTTCAAGTTCTCTTGCATAAAAGGCTTTGCAATCAGATTTGTCAAATGATGGTGCAGATGATGTTGATGCCTTAAAAGCTAAATTTGTCTTTATAGTAGCAACATGGCTAAATTCCTTAATTTCAAAGTCTATAAGTTTTCCAATCAGTGTATCCCTAGTTACTGATGCATTAGGCATTGTTCTTAACTCATTTATAGCAGTAACTTTCATTTTATATGCCAGTGGAAATCCTCTTAAAACTTTTGAAATAATTTCACTTTCACTTAAGGTTCCTCCACAACATTTAATACACAAAACAACTTCATTTACTCTTTCCATAAAAGCAGAAATCCTTTCATCTTCTTCCATTTTTAGATTTTCATACCTGACTCGGAAGCTTTCAAGTTTTGCAACTTTGACTGTGGAATCTCCTTCATTCAATGTTTCAAAATGATCCCAAATAGCTTTAGCAGTAGACCTATGTGATAATCCCATGATTTGCTTATCTGATAATGCGCTCAAAAGTGCTTCTCTTGCCTTGCAATCATTTTTTTCATCTTTAGCCATGTTAGCTGGACTAGGTTGCCCTTGAACAACAATAGTATAGCCATTCTTTGTAACATCCCAGATGTCCTTTCCAATGCAATTTAGATGTGTCTCCATCCTGATCTTCCATATGCCATAGTTGGTTCCATCAAGTTTCAGACTATCCTTCCTGAAATAGTTAGAAGACATTGGATCTCCTCAAGCTGTTAAACTTCTGCAAAAAGAGGACTTATCTCTGATACCAATTGTTAGGTCCTGGAGGCAACTAAGAGGGGGGGGGGGGGGTGAATCAATTGTCTAATATATTTAAACCAAAAACAACTTATCCAGACTTAATGCTTAATACCGATGAACCAAACTTTATACCGGTAGACAGTTTATTAGTTAATTGCAATACCGGTAAAGATTAATGCATGAAATAGAAAGACAATAACATCCACAACATATAACACCAATGTTTGTACATGGAAACCTTGTAAGGGGAAAAACCACAGTGGGAAACCTTACCCACAATCAGATGATATTACTGCAGATAGTATGTGTATACAAATGGGGTCTGCACATGCAGAAAGGCCAAGTGCCTAGAGCTCACTGCTCAAACACAAACAGGAGTCACACTGACTACAATTGGATGGTTAAATCCAATATGGATGTACTGCTCAAAATAACATCTTCATATGCTGGATTCAATACCGGTGTAGATTTGATCACCTTCACAAAACCTTCCTTCAACCTTCAAATGATGTCTGCATGTATAGCTCTACTTAATCTTGCATATACCTTCTTATAAATCTTTTCCTTAATCACATATCGATCTTACAAATAAGATCTTACATATATACCATAACCTAAGACCAATTTTAGTAGGTCGGCTCTAAAAGATATTACAAAAAAAACAATTTACAAATATATTAATGACAGATGCAATATCCGATTCAACATGTCGGCTTAATGCATTTACAACATTATTAAATCATCTCCAATGCGTGCCATGCTGATCTGGAATAGATAAGCCTACCGGTGCTTATTCTGGACCTATTTGCCGGTAACAACAAATATGCAAACACGAATATACCAATGAACAATTCTCCAAGATAAAGTGTCCAAATGATCTCTTCGACATAACCAGGTGTTCTCATGTCATTCCAAGTGCCTGTGAACAATATATCCTGCTGGTGGATAAGATACCGGTGATTGTACATAAGTCACTTGCTTGCCAATGAACAATGAATGAGTTGATAAGTGTTAGTAGGTGTTGACATCAATGACAAAACCATACCATAATACCAAAAGTGCCACCAAAAGGTGGATGCAAGTATAAAAAGATGATGGGTCTGCTATTTACATATGACATCTGTTGTCAGGTTTTCACCATATATACATTCCCAAGGAGCCACAATAAGTGGTTTTCACTAGAGGATGAATTTATTTCTCTTTACTATTTTTTTTATTTTTTTATTTTTTGATATTTATCAATTTTTTTTGTATTTTTCTGATTTTGGACATGAGATAGACTACCATGGACTAGGTATAAAATATTTTCAAATATAGGATATTGAGGGGGTAATTGAGAGGCTCCCCTTCTAGAGATGATAACTGATAGGCCCTTAAACCAAGCTTTCTTGTGACCACATATGCACCTAACTAGTTAGCTTCAAACTTTCCTTTCTTCTCTCGGTCTTACTGATTCCATGGATTTTGTTTGAGGACTAGATCACCTACTTCAAACTTATGAGGGTAAACCCTCTTTTGATATTATATTTTTAGTCTAATTTGGTAGATCTGTAGATGATCATATGCTTTCTAATGTTGTTCGTCAAGGAGATCAAGCTGAGCTAATCTTGCCACTTTTTGGTCTTCATTAGAAACAAACTCTTTCAGGGATATGCGCAATGATGGTAGCTCGACCTCAATTGGTATGCCCACTTCTGCACCATAGATAAGGGAATACGGGGTGGCTCCAGTGGGAGTTCAGATGTTGGGGTCATAAGCCCAAAGAGTGATATATAGATGGAGGTGCCAGTCACGACCAATTTCATTGACAACCTTCTTGAGGATACAGAGTAGGGTTTTATTGGTTATCTTGGCTTGGTCATTCTCTTGAGGGTAATATACATTAGACCAACTATGTTGGATGTGGATTGTCGAGCAGAGGTCACACATATGTTAGTTTTTAAATCGAGTTCCATTGTCAGTAATGATGGTGGAAGGAATCCCATAGTGGCAAATGATATGATACATGATAAACTTGGACACTTGGACACTAGTGGTAAGGGTGAGAGGGATGGCTTTGACCCACTTGGTGAAATATTCAGTAGCTACAATGATAAAGTTGTGTCCATCTAAGAAAGGAGAATGGATCTTACCAATGAGGTCCAGGCCCCATGCATAAAAATATCATGGTGTTATTATCAACTGTAAATGTTGAGCTAGAACATGAATCAAGTCTCCATACTACTGACAGGGCACACACTTCTTAATAAACTTGTAACAGTCATGTTCCATGGTGGGCTATTAATATCCCACTCTTAATAGTTGTTTAGCCAAAACATATCCACTTGCGTGAGCACAACAAGTTCCAGCGTGCACTTCTTTCATCACAAGATTAGCTTCATTCAAATTTAAACATCTAATGAGGATGTCATGATAGCTGTGATGATATAGATTGTCTCTTATAAGGGCAAATCGGGAACACCAACACATGAGGTTGCTCCAGTTGTTATGAGATATGTTAGGTGGAAGGATACCATCTTTAAGGTATGTACATATGTCATGGTACCTATAGTGTCATAAAATTGTGACCCTCACAATGTTTGCCCACATTAGGCTCCTCACGCATGTGAATCGAATCCCTAAGCCTAATCGGAGACTAGAGACTTCCTCAGCACCTGAAAAAATGCATCTTTCTTGCCCTCCGCACTACCTGAACTGCATCGTATCCTAGAAAAAAGGGCAGGATAGGGGCGTGGTGCCCCTGTCCCCTACCCTATTTTGGGGTAGGACCCTTCAAATTATTCTTTGGTGGTTGTGCATTGAGCGGGAAAAATCCCCCAGTGTCGGTCTGCATAAAAAAATTAGTCAGTTAACCCTAATTGACAAGTATATAAGTCTCATTCACCCTCATATTTTGCATAAGTTCAACAAGTGATAATGTGGGTATGAGATCAAGCATTTAAGAGCATTCAAGCATTCCTTTCTAGCATTGAGAATTCTCAAGTCCCCCTTCAAGGCTAGGTGTTGCATTCAAGTCAATGATTCAACTATTGAAGGGGAAATTCACTTCAACATTCAACTTCATACAAGCAATTCTATCAACATTTCTATCACAACCTCCCTTGAGGTGATTTACATTTCAACCTTTCATTTACATTTACTTGCGAGTACTTTCTTTCATCATTTGGTTAATTCCAAAACTGGGGTTTGACCTAAAGGCAAACCCCCAATCCCAACCCCTTTTCCTCTCTTTTCTATGTGTAGGTTGCACACGTGCAATTGTACTTTCAGATTCAGACTCCATTTGCAGAGGCAAAAAAACCCATTTCGTTTCATGGATTTTTCGGAGGACCATGTACACTCCCGCCACAGTTTCAGACAACTTTTCCTCAAATTCGCATGATGGCTCCGTCTTGACATATTATTGCCATATCCAGATGCATAACTTCATCCTATGCTTCTATCTTGAGTTATAATCAGATCTTTGTTTCTTTTTCACTTGGTCATAATCACACAATTCAATCAATTCAAATCTCATTCCAGAAGAGGGGATTAATTCACTATTCTTATATTACTCAGAATTCAATCTCCTTCTCTGGAGGTTGAATCTAGTGCATTTCCCCCCCTCTTCTAATGTAATATGGGAAAAGTGTTTAAAGGGAAATCTGAAGCCGAAACTTTCATCTCTCCTCGGAGGGAAGAAAAGATTTTGTCTAGGTCTCCATCATTCACTTATTTTTCCCAACATTACAGTACCTAGGGGATTAGGGTCCAATGATGTTGCACGCCATTTTTGTGTGCGATGTTTCAAATGCTGGCTAGAGGAGTTGTTTGACCAAGAACTCATATTTAGGGATATCAGATTCGATCGTGAGGAAAGACCCAATAGTTTCCATTGCATCAATAGCTTTATTTTTTCCCCTAGGAATTTGATCATTTTATAATGTTTTGGAAGTTCTACATGAGATCATCAACCATTCATTTGTATAACAATAGTTTATCATCTTTATTTTGATAATCATCATTTACCTATTTGATAACTAGCTGTGAATCTCCATAGAAGAGGATATCTATGATATTCCATTGAATAACTATCTCTAGACCAATGATGGGTCCTTCATACTCAACAATATTATTGGTGCAAGGGAAATATAACTTGAAGCACTTGGGGATGAGATCACCTTGGTGAGTAACAAAAAAGAAACTTGCCCCTGATCCTTTCTGAGTGTGAGATCTGTCAAAGTAGAGCTTCTAGGGGGGTTGTGCTATGACAATGCATACATATTCATATGAGAATTCTGTAATCAATGGGTAAGCATCCACCAAGGGAATTTCAGCTAACTGGTCAAAAATGACCTATTCTTGATGGCCTTTTTGTCTACATATTGAATGTCGAATTCATTGAGAAACATAACCCACTTAGCCATACGACCAATAAGCGTTATCTTGGACAACAAGTATTTCATGGGATTGTTCTTGCAAATGAGCTTGACGATATGACTTAACATGTAGTGTCGAAGCTTTTGTGACCAAAAGACAATAGCTACACATGCTTTTACCATGAGTGAATAGATCATAGCCTACTAGGGTTCGACTAATGTAGTAAATTGCTCTTTATTTTCCTTGATCACCATGTTGGGCAAGAAGTGCCCCAATAGTAGTTGGAGTCACTGAGATATAAAGAAGTAAAGGTCGACCAGGGATGGGTGGCATTAGCACTAAATGATGAGCTAGATATTCCTTTATCTTGTCGTCTGCAAGTTGGGTGATAAAACACCTGACATATTGTAACTTTCCTTGCAGGATACATAGATTTTTCAATGTTCTGGGAGGAGACATCTCTAAGATTTCTTTAACCTTCTTGAGACCAACTTCAATGCTGGACCTAGATATGATGAATCCTACGAGCTTACCTAATGTAAATACAAACATACACTTTTTAGGGTTTAGGCATAACTTATATTTAGCTAGGTGCTCAAATATTTGCTTGAGGATAGCTAGATTCTCTTCTCTTGTCTTGGACTTACCTAGTATATTATCCACATAGTCTTCTATTATCTTGTGCATGAGGTCATTGAAAATTACTGTCACGACGCGTTGATACATGGCACCTACAATTTTGAGACCAAAAGGTATGACCTCATAACAAAAGGTTCCTCATGGAGTGGTAAATGCTGATCTTCCTTGGCTATCTTGATTTGGTGATATCCACAAAATCTATCCATGAGAGATAACATTTCATGTCTTGCTGTCAAATCAAGAAGAATGTCGATATTAGGAAGTGGAAAATCATATTTATGAATTTTTTTATTGATATATCTGAAATATGTACATACTCTGATAACACTACAGGGTTTGGAAACAGGTACCATATTAGAGATCCAGTCTAAGTAATCAATTGGTTGGATGAATTTTACTTATAAGATCTTTTCCAAATCTACTTTGACCAATAGTGTAATTCTGGGATGCATCTTACACAATTTCTATTTAAATGGTTTAGCATTTGGATCTACTGCCAAGTAATGGACTACTAGTTCAGGGTCGAGGTTGGGCATGTCTGCGTAAGACCATGCAGAGTTGATGGGCCACTTATGAAGGATCTCCGAGAAAACTTGAAATTCATTGTCAGATAAAGAAGCAACTTCATGAGTGATGTGTGGATTTTTTGTTGTACCCAAATTTATCTCTTCTTTCCGATCTATGAGGATTGGAAATATTTCAGGAACCTATGCATTGATGAGGGGAAGAAGAGAGTCCTCATCCTCTAGCACCTCAGAGAGGTTTTCACCAGAAGATACACCATTTATTTTTACTATTCTATGGTCTATAGGTTCCTGAAAAATGTTTTCACCATCAGACTCTTGATCTTTTAATTCTTTTGTACTTGTATAGCTAAAGATCCCTTCCTCCCCAAAGTAATCCTGAGATTCAAACTTGTACACTGTGTTTTGTTTAGGATGATAGCACGGTGCACACTCAGTTGCCCCTAGGAATTGCAAGAGCGATGTATTATTTTAGGATGTGTCTCGGTGTGCAATAGTTTGGCCCCATTCAATGAGTTTAGAATGGTGAAGGGGAAGGTCAATTAGGAGAATGGATTTGTCAAATAGGGTGGATGTGCCAATGATTGAGGAGTTATCTATATAGTCATACGCTTGTTTGAAAACCTCCTTAGGTATGTCTTCGATATCGACCAAAACATTTTTATTATTTTCGGAAGTGCTCGCCAAAGTTGAGGCTTCATGGGAGGGACATCCAAAACAAGGCCCTTGATAGTGAACATTAGGAACTAGATAAATAGGTATTTTGATTCCCTTTTCTTCTTTTTCTAGTCCACCGCCTTGGTATTTCCATTTTTGAGTGGCCCATTTGTGGGTCATGGGATATTCTCTTTGAACCGATTGAGATGGGTATCATTATTGATAGAGATATCTCTGAAGATCCATTGGTTAATATCTCCTTCTATGACCTCATGGTTAAGCTCACCTTAGGATTGGAATGTGGTGGAGCCACACTTTTAGACCACATGTTCTTTTTTCTTTTGTTCCTTAGTAGGTTTCCCATGAGCATGTGGATCTAGAGGTAGGGTGCCCACTGTGAAATTTCCTTCTAGGGTGTATTCGCCACAACTAGCATCATTGATATTGAGTTGGGAAAAGGAGGATGAAATGGAAGTCTTCTCTTTAGTAGCGACAAGTATGGCCTCAGGGTCAACATATGAGGATGATGATGGAGCTTTGGAAGCTCCAATATTGATGCCTGGGCAATGATGGGAATATGGCGAGGAAGCCTCAAGAGAATGATAGTACTCCGATGATTGGGGGGCACCACGAATTGTGATTTCGTAGCCTTAATATGGGAATTCAATGAGACACTGATGGTAAGCGAAAGGGATGGTCTGCATGGCATGGATCCATGGGCAACCAAGGAGGATATTGAAGGGAAAGTCAAGATAAATGATGTGGCACAATGTGCTTTGTGTTACTGAGCCTACCTAAATTAGGAGATTGATCATCCCTACTGAGCTTCTCTTAGCATTGTCATATGCCTTGATAGTGAGGCATTGATTGTGCATATCCACAAAAATATACCCCACTTGAGTAACAAATTTCAATATATAAAGGTTCAGGGTAGAACTATTATCTATCAATACTCATTTTACCTTATATCATTTGATGATGGCTTCAATAATTAATGAACAAATGTGATTAGGTTTAGGGACCATGGCATCAAATTGTGTAAAGCTGAGGTGGTACGTGGAAGACAAGTGCACTACCATGGCTTGGAATTAAGTAGGATCTATATTGCTAGGTATGTGAGCCTATTGCAACTTTCAGGTAAGGATCTCTTGATGGGTGGGTGAGGCTTTTAGAAAATCCAGGATGGAGATCTATGCGGGGGTTTTCCCTAGATGTTCAAGGATGTTGTACTAAGTAGACATAGGCACTGCTAAGGTAGTATTAGGCATGGGGGCTCTGAGGATTGACATACGAGCTCTCCTAGTGGTCATTTTGCATCAAGTTTTAGATCCTTTGATATGATCCTCTTCCTGAGTAATGCAACCTATCATGGGACAATAATCAAGAATGACACATTATTATAGTTAATATTGTTGGTGGTATGAGCCTGACCAATGTTAGATGTGTAGCTTCTCCTTGATGTTTGGGGAGAGCATTATTATACATTCCAAGATTAGAATTTGGGGACTTTCCCATGATAGGGGCAACAACAATCTTACCCTGGTCAATGAGGTCCTAAACCATGCATTTGAGCTTCATAGACTTGTTCGTATCATGAACCTTAATGCAATGATAAGCACAGTATTCATTATCCTTGTACCAATCAGGTTTAATTTTGGACTCGTCAAATAGTTATGTTTTAGGATACACAACCATGTAATGTTGCTCCATGACTTTGAAAATTATGTCTAATGGTTCCGCCATGGGCGTGTTGGCCCATTTTGACCAGTTTGACCAGGAGGAGCTTGAGATATAGTGATTGTATTTGTCATATTAGTTTGTACATTTTGTGTTTACGCTTGTGGATGTTGATAAGATAGAGGTGGTGAGTTGACATGGATGGTTGGAGAAGGATTGACATATGATTGCTATGCGGGATTAGAATATGTTTGGGGGGTGGTGGTGGCTTTGCAGCCCCAATTATTTGCACTATCTTGGAATTAGTGACCCCATCACCTGCAACATTATTGTTCTTATTCCAATACCTCTACTTGTCATGAATAGGCTTATCAGAATATTCTTTGTAGAGTTTGATGATTCATTTGTCAATCAAAGCCTTTTCTATAGATGACCCTTTAGACATGATGTCCTTGAAGGTGCTCATGCAATTTAGTGGTATGTGATATGTGAGTTTTGGGTAGAGGTTAATGAAAAATGGGACCAACTGAGTATCTAGCAAGGTGCACGAGAGGTGGCCAACAAGTGCTCCCCATCTTTGAATATAGTCTAAAAGGTTTTCACCTCCTTTTTCTTGGTCGAACATAGGTCAAACATAGAGACATCATTCTCTATATTGTAATGATAATGGGTAACAAAATGCTTTGATAAGTTTTCAAATGTGGTGATAGCGCTGAATGGCAACTTAGAAAACCATTCTAAAGAAGGTACATTGAGAGATTTAGGTAACAATCATAGAAGATAGTTGTCATGCCATGACTCTTCCTGACAAGCCATAAATAACTCTTTGACATGATGGCATGACTCACCTTTCCCTTTGTATTTATTGAATATTGGCATCTCAAAGTGTTTGGGGAAAGGCATTGTCATTATGGACTTGTCAAATGGGTAAGGACAAAGCTTGTTGAATTTGAAAACTCATTCGAAGCTATTATCTTGTAAGGCTTTAAGAGATACCTTCATCTCTTCCCATTCTGTATTGACCAGAAAAGGATCAGGAGACAGTGTAGCCGATTGATAATGCGGTACTTGATATGCCACTTGTTGTGAATAGAGGTAATTCGATTGTTGTGGCTGGTTTTGATAGCTTTCTATGTTTTGATAGATGGGAATGTGTTGATAGACAAGTTATTGTTGTTGATATTGGGGTGGTTGCAAGTACATCACAATATTTTGTTGTGGAGCCATGGGTTGTTTCTAGTACTACACATTTGGGAATTGTTGGATTTGAGGAGTGCCACCTTGAAGATAATTGCCCCTAGTATAGTTAGGATGCACATTGGATTGGGAAATGTATGAAGGGGAATTCAAATTAGCACCACCCAATAACTAATTAATATTTATTATAACGTAGGAGGAAGGTGACGCTTGCAAGTAACTGAATCACAGTTGCAAGATGACAGGTGGTGAAATCACTTGCGATTGATATTGTGGGGCATTAATGAATTGTGTCATGGACTACATGGGAGGGGTATGGATGATGATGATATTTTGTAACTCATGCCCTTATTCATAGTCTATGTGATGGATGATGGAAGATAGCCCAACATTCCTATAGTCCAAGTTGATGCTTGTGTAGAATGCATGTTCATAGGTCAAGTGACCAAATTCATGAAAGATGTAGTTCATGAACTACACTATAGGTCATGGTCATCTGATCCATCAAAGGGAGTATTTTGATAAGCTATGTATATGACACATTGACCAGTACATTATAGATACCCCTTCCTAAGAGTGGAGGTGGCGCAAGTGTGCATGAATTAGCATAAAACTATTGACAGTGTTGTCCAAGGGTACCAAAGGGTGGTAATCTGATCAATACAGGTTGGTAAATTTGTGATATTGGTGCCATTGGCAATTGTTTTTGTTGTTGGATAAAAAACAACAATGAAGGTTGTTGTAAAGGCATGTGTTGTTGAGGAGGTTCCTATGGACTAGTAGTCACAGGTGCATCTAGTGATGCAATAGTCATGCCTTAGGAAACCATGTTAGAAAATATGAGACTCTTATGACTCTCTATGATTTCATCTACCATTTGGGTATTATCCAAATTCGAAAGGAATTAGTCGATTAGATTAATTTGTCTCATCAGGTTTATTGACCATAGTATCGTCAGGGACAATGGGATTGAGTGGATCATAGGTGATGGGAACATTCCTTGACATGATAGGGATGACACCTGAATCATGATTCGCTTGTGGGTCTAGGAATCCTAATCCAAACTGAGAAGGTTGTTGCTCCATAGCTTGTCAAGATCGAGATAAGGTAGTGATGGGCATGAACCGCATAATGAAATGAAGAGGTGATGAAAACACAACTCTAATACCAAGGATTAGATTGATTGCTTGATTAGATCCAACTGATAAGAAGAAGGAATTAGGATGGAAGTGATGATAGATTTGGAAATGGAAAGAATGGAAAACTAACACTCAAATTAGAGTTAGAAGACACCTGAATGACACAAAATGATATTGAAGTTAAACAAGAGGATGTACTCAAGAAACAAGATAAATCAAGGTGATTCAGACCTTTGGCTTGAGTTGATAGGATCCTAATGAAAGTAAAGGTTAAACTCTACACATGATATAGTCAAAGAGTTGATAAATGACTGCGACATAAAAAGATGTAGACTATATTGCAATTTCGAAGAACTAAGAATTAAGGATTGGATAGATTCAAATTGGTGAATTGGAGTGAAAGATGAGAGAATTGATTGATCAAGGGGGTTGACGGAAATGGTGGACTAATGAAGCAATTTAGTTGGAAGAGGGAGATTGATTTCAACTAAAAAGGTTATCCTCGACTTCAGAAAGATCATGCAAAATGGTGATGAAATCTAAGCAACACAAGATAAATGATGACAAGGGTATTGATAATTATGGTGCAAGTTAGGGAATGGTGATCAAGACAAAAACTAACAAAATCTGGGTGATGAACTAACAAACCAACAAAATCCCAACCTATAAAAACTAAGAGAAAGCCTAATGGACTAAGACTCAAACCCACCACAACCAAAATTTGGTAGCATAACAAGACCAAAGAGCTAGCCCTTTGGAGAACTAGGTGAACCCACCATAGTAAGGGTCAAAACTGTTCGACCTAGGTGTGAACCCGCTATAGCTTCAAAAATTGGAATGACAACTAACAGGAACAAAAACCCATTGGACAAGGGTGTGAACCAACTGGAGTTGGGCATAAAGTTGCCACACTAGACAATTGAGATTGGGAAAATACATAGCACAAACCCATCAAAGAAAAGAGAAAACACACACATTTTAGAAGCAAACTTGTGAGAGTTGGAAAGATAGTGACTACGCTAAGTACATGTCAATATAGCTAAAAAACATAGGCATTCTCTCTATACTAGGAAGTAAACCAATTGTAGGACATGAATAACAAGGACTAGGTAAAATGAGGTGTATAACAACTTGGACTGATTTTGGAAAAAGATTGTTTCATGACACAAACACATAAAGAATGAAAACACAATGTCTGACACAACTAAGATAAAAGGGAACTAGATTAGCCCAAGATTTCTGTGAATATAAATGATACAAAATGCAGAATCAAACATACGCACTAGGATGAAAATGTGATACTACCTACTGAATCCCCACTTAGGTTTCTCCAAATATTGAAACACATTAGATAGATAGAGGTTTCAATGGCACTGGATCCCCCACCATGATACACACTCCTTGGGTACATTGAAATCTCATACTCTGAAGATCCAAAGATCTTATGAACTAGGGGACATATGTCTCAACTATGAACAATACAAAATGGGGCAGCTTCAGAGGTCTGACCTCTTGCACCGACAAGCAAAATGGGATTCGGGCTAATAAAACATGGTTCATTGTGGGGCTACTTTTGGGGTAATTTGGTGGTTATACATACGATGGCTAGCTCATTTAAAAGATATCCTGACCTATAAAACATAGGTTTTTACACATTTGCCACACAAGAACCAAAAGATTTTGACTTTCATGAAGACTACAAAGGTATTTGTGTGTAGATACCAAGGGAAACCATTGGTATAACACAATGACACTAGTTGACTATGGATTTCCCCAAAATCACAAAAAAATATATAGCAAACTGAAAGAGTACTGCTTGGGTCATTCCCTCTCACCTTGCCTTATCGGCTACTCGGGAGGCAGACCCTTCTACCTAAAAAAGTATAAGTGAGTGTCACTAACACTTTTATCTTGCACCTAGGACCATGAGAGCCAGGGGAGAGGATAGTGTGTGTTAGTAGTATGTTAACTCGACAAATGCACAAACGTGCCAAACACGAAAAACAAGTTCTTTTCTTTTATGAAATTGTAGTATGCCACTAAATTATTCCATAAGACACAATGCGAAGTAAAAGTGTATTCAAAGAAAAGATATGTTTTCAACATGCCACCCCTCTTTGGCAGTCCTGCAATAAACTGCTAATGTTTGCAAGCATGGGGTCTTCAGTGAATAAGATAACTGCACAAACGTTAGGGAAAATCTAGTCAAACACTTGCAAAAGTTAGAGAGTTTGTACAAATCTGATGAGATAAAAGCAAAAGTTAGAGAGTTCGTACAAATCTGATGAGATAAAAGATTTTGTAAAACTTAGAAAAATAGAAACCTCAAACCCGCTATAACATAGTTCAAACCTACTAGAAAAAATAGGCAACAAGCAAACCCACCACAGTAGGTCTCAAACCTGCTAGAGTAGGCAACAAACCCATTGTACTTTGGAACTAGACCTCACAAACCCAACAACAAACAACATCAATACGGGTCTAACAAATCAAACCCACTATAGTTAACATCAAACTCGCTATAGCAGACCTCAAACCCACCATAGCTGAAAAAAGCCAAATGCAGTTTTTAGGAACTTAACACAAACAAAATGCTTAGGCTGTGAACTCGCTAGACTTAATCGCAAACCCATTATAGTATATTGTGAACCTGCTAACGTATAAAATGAAATATGCAACCTTAAACATTTTGCACAAATAAAAGACCTTACAAGCAAACTCGCTGGACTTACGAACTTGCTATATTGATAAAAATTACAAAAAGATAAAATGGCAGATCCAAGATAAAAAAGACTTAGAAATAATTTTACTAGTGTGAACCTACCATAGTTGCATGCGAACTCGTGGGAGTACAAAAAATCAACAAAAAAATATGCCTACAGATGGAATGGTGGGAATGCGTTCTTGCTAAAGTAGGTAGCGAACCTGCTATAGTTTTGCATGAACCTGCTGGAGTGCAAAAAAGTTACAAAATGATCTCTGCCGAAGTGGAAGTTGACCTCTAAACTCGCATGTTTGCCACCAAGTACCGAAAATTTGCAATTCAAAAATCACTAAAACAACAAAAAACATTAAAATGTTCGTGACGTGGGTCCCACTGGGCGTGCCAGAATGTGGGAGTGAAAAGTAAATGACAAGAAACAAAGTAAATAATCAAATCATGTATTTGATTTATTTAATAGAGGAAAGAGGAATATTTAATTAATTAAGTGATTTTGGGTTGTCAAATAATTAATTAAATGGGTCTATACCCGCATGTTTGCCACCAAGTACTGAAAAATTGCAATTCAAAAATCACTAAAACAACAAAAAACATTAAAATGTTCATGAAGTGGGTCCCACTGGGCGTGCCAGAATGTAGGAGTGAAAATTATGCGCAAAGTAAAGGAGATTAAAAACTAAACTAATTAATCAAAGAAAACACAAAATTACATCAAGCACTAAAGATAAGAAAGTTAAAAAGGAAACGAAATTGGAAAAGGCAATGAAATTTAACAAATGCAAACCAAAATCCACTTCAGTTTGATAGTTATTTGATTTGATGTGTGCTCATGACATTGTAGATGCTCGATTTTGCTCCGTGATGAACGATGAAAAGATGTAGTTGATGAAAATGACGTGCAAGATGAGTAATGATTTTAGCATTATAATAGTATGAGTGTAACAAAGTGGATGATTTGCTTGGAAAATGAAGGGTTTAAATAGGATATGGATGGGAGATGAGGGGGCTGGAAAATGAGACACACACATGTGAGGGGAGAGGCTAGAAAGGATAAGGTTGATTCTAGGACAAGGGTTAGATGGGGGGTTTAGGTTAGGAGACATGTGGCTCAATAGGATTATTTAATTAATTCTATTATTAGAAGAAAATGACAAGAAACATTAAATAATCAAATCATGTATTTGATTTATTTAATAGAGGAAAGAGGAATATTTAATTAATTAGCTAGAAGGGGGGAATGCTAATTAATTAAATAATGCTTAATTATTTAATTTAAAAGCGCTTAGGATATCTAGATTCAATTAATTAGATTAATCAAATTTAAGTATCTACAAATATGAGAAAAACTAAAAACCAAAACTACACTCCAACAATCTTTTACCTATCCACATATGTTTGTACATGAACAAATAGTTGTATATCAACAAAAAAATAAGCAACTTGCATAGCTAGGAACATGATTCCTTGTGAATGAACTTGAATTGACTCCAAGATGTCTTCCAATTATCTCCCCCAGATGCCTAAAAGTTATACTAACTTTCTATCTTAAAAGAAAATCCTCTGCCTCATTGTTATTTGAAACCAGAAACTCCCTGATCTATTTTTTCTGAGTATTTTGTTGATGGGAAAGTTGGGGTACATCAAGTCTTGTTTTAACCAGTTGGTGGGTATTGTAAGCCATTGTGGAAGTATTCAAAATTACCCTCAAGAGGTTTATTTTCATATGGCATCAATTTAGTCTCGCAAGGGAAAACATTAAGGTATATTATAGGCAGATTACTAAAGGTAGAATTTTTTTGTTTTTTACATTCGATCTGTATATTTAAGTAGGCTATTCATAATGTAAAATCCCCATCAATAACGTTGTTACTAAATGCATGCATGCCTATTTTATCGCTAAATCAAGTGCCTATATATGTGTCACTTTACTAAGCCTCAGATTTGTAGGGTATGATCTGATCTAGCCTTTATAAATATACCCTCAATGTTTTAAGTTTTTTTATTTTTTTATAAGCAACTATCTTATTTGATACTCTTGCAAGTATACACATATGGAGACTATATTTAGGCAAGATTTTAATTTCGTACATATTAAGAAGTAATTAGTTTCAAGTGACACTCAAATTCATTCAAGGCATTACCATCGTAGGATGATGATATTTAGATTTCTTCCCAAAATTTAAATGCTTGTAATGATCCTTATCAGGAATCCTTCCTTGTGCTGTTAGAAATTGTCTACTCTTGGGTCAATCAACTAATGAGTAGTTCCACTGATAAAGTGATATAGTGTCCTCGTGCTAGTCACTTTGTTTGTTGTTTGTCAAGGAAAATAATAAACTTTCCTCCATTTTATAGATTTCAATGTTTAAAAGACTTTCTCCAGTGAGAAAGATCCAAGGTAGGAAATAGGAAAATCCTCACTCTTTAATTAAACAAGATATTATTAATTTAGTGAACAATTTATAAAGACATGATTTCTTTTGAGATACTATTATTAAATTTGATATATCCTTGTTTTCTTTTGAAATGATTTGAAAATTTATACTTAGAAATGGAAAATGTGTTTTGGTATGACTTTAGTTCTTATTCTTTTAAGAATACATTTATTGTGAATATTTTTTTTTTTGCTCAATCATAGGCCAAGGCCAAAATATTTAAAATACTGTAGAAAATAAACATTAAAGTCACGATGTCTGTTAAAGCCAACCAAAAAATCAAAATCATCCCAACAATAGGGGATTGATGAAAGTGTCAATAGTATAACCTATTACAAAATTTTCCATCACTAGAGAGAAAAAAATCATATAGGAAAAGATCCCAACAAACTAAGATAGTCTAGATAGAGAGATGACAAAGGAAACTATCAAAAAGCTTGTGGAGAGAGGCCATCATATCATGAGATTGGTAAAATAGAGGTAAAAAGACAGATAGATGCACCTTAGAGTAAATTAGTAATTAGTCCAATGCCTGACCAAAGGATGAACTAGGAGAGAAGGCCACAAAACAAATGAAGGGGAAGCAACCATTGCATGCTCCATTTCACCTTTGTGCTCTCCAGAGTCCTCACTAGAGATTGAAGTCATTTCCACATCATTGTTGGTATTCAAACTTTCCATAAATTTATAGTCCAACACCCAATCTTCAGTTTGATCCACATTGTCACAGATGATATTGAATCCAATTAGACCATCCTCCACGAACACCATCAAATTTATGAGAAATTGGACACTTTTCTAAATAATGGTCACTTGGGAATCCCAAAAGGTTTTGTTCCATATAGTGAGAATTGGGAATTTGGGAGTAAGGATACTGACCTCTATTTTGATGGCATACTGCATCCTGTAGGGGATTTCCATATCTTTATCAATGCTAATCAAAACTTTGTCTAATTCTCCTAGAAATTCTGCTTTGAAGACCCTTCTACAAATTCTTTCCATAACCACCTTTGATTCACCAACCGTGAGGGTCATGAAGAGAAAAAAGTTAGGGCATCTGTATTAAGTCTATAGTGGTGATTAAAGTTCTGATAAATTCTCCCCCAAGAATATGAGAAATGCCATGGAAGAAAAGCTTGCGAGAATAATTAATTACCTCATAGAGCAATTTATGAGTAATTGGGTTGAGAAAGGACATCTACCTTTTTTAAGTAATGAGGGTGATGGGTGCATCCATTTTGAGATAAAAAGTACGAGAATGAAGGACAAAAGTTCTAAATAAGATGGTTAAAACCTAGGAGAAAACTAACAATTTCATTATGGAAAAGATAGAAAAGCTAAGAGCAGACTTATTGGAGACACCAAGCTCAAAAGTTGAATATCATAAAGACTTGGAGGATGGAGATGTCAAATTAGAATGGAGCCAAATATTAAGCATAATCTTTCTCGAGGGAAAAATTGAAATGCAAGTAAGGTGGCTGAAGAAAACTAGAGGGGTATGCTAAATATAGGCCTAGCTAAAATATAAATAGCAACCCATAAGATAAAAAAGGCCAAGCTAAAATAAATAACCGATAGCTATCCCATAATGAATTTGATTGTTAGTTGAATGCCACTATCCATCTACGCAAATGATCATTAGTGACCACAAATATTTGAACTCCTGAGGAAAAAAGGTGGCTGAATAATTATGAAGGCAGGGACAAAAATGCAGAGAATGCAAGCTCAACCACAAGCCCATATCAAAGAATTTGCCCTTTGCCAACCTTACGAAGTCATCAACTTAAGGCATTAAAGAGATAAAATAACTATACAATCAAAGTAAAAGTGTAGTAAACTTGATTGGAAACTTGGGATAAAGAGTAAGTACCCCACCTCATTTACTAGCCTTAAGTACTAAATTCACTGCCAACCTCAAACAGACCCTAGCCAATGACTATAACAAGGGCAATATGAATTTAAAATTAAAAATTACTCGCCTCAGGAAAAGGGAAAGAGGGCAGCCAAATTTTGGGGTTTCCAAGTTTTTTATTAGAATCTATATCAACCCCTAATTCAATGCATACCATAAATAAATAACGAATAAAGATTTAAATCTGACAACTTTATCAACTAGTCGAGCCCAAAGTTCTAAATTTAATACCATCTACCCCTGAATTTCCCAAGCAATCAACAATAACATTACGCTCTCTGAAAATGTGATTAAAGACTACTGCTTCAAAGGAATTAACCACCTCCAATACTTTACCAAGAAAAGAATGAGGCCCCAATTTGGGGTATAGCCCGCCCTCAACACATTGATAATAATTGTAGATTCTCCTTCAATTTCTAAATGCTTTATGTTTATCTCTTTACTTCGAAGGACCATTTTCAAAAGAGCTTTAAGTTTCACTATATTATTAGTATCGTCTTGTAGTTGTTTTGCCAAGTTTTCTATAATTGAACCAACGTAGGCATGAGCTACACAACTAGCTCGAGAGATACCAAGACTACCTCGAAAGGCCCCATAAAAGTTTAATTTAGCCCAACGTAATTTAGGGGGTCACCAAGCATAATTTTCTCTTTTTAAAAGATTTACTTTATCCCCATTGCCAACAAATGGGGGAATCTTGAGTCCTAACCATTTCCTTCTAATAGAGCCATCCCAATTTGAAAATTGGACTTCCTTTTTTAAGTGACCTATAATTTTTATGTTCATCACTTCTATAATAACAACTTCTACTTTGTTGATGAGCGAATCCCAAAGCATCTTTTTCCCTTGGAAAATTCTTTGGTTCATTTCTTTCATAATTCCCATAGTAATATTGAGGGACAATTGATCCACAAACCTCCATAAATATACTTCTTATTCAAAATTGGCTAGCTTTTGAAGAGAGAAATGATATCATTAGGAAGAGCAGTGATCCATCCAAATTTGGCGCATAGCCAACATCAACAATTTTGAGCAAAGGGGCATCCTAGAAGAATATGATTGTCTGTTTCCTCATGTTGTTCACAAAGAGAACATCTAGAAGGTCCTTCAAAACCAATTCTCCTGTACCATTCCACAATTAAAATTCTCCCTTAAAAGGTAGCCCAAGAGAATGTCCCTCCTTTTGGTAGATATAACCCATTCTAGCATAATTGAATGGGGATCTTAGTTTTGATGTAATGTTGCTTATTGACAATGGATTTGTAGCCATCCTTGGAAGAGTAATTCCTTGAGTTAGCTCCTACCTAAACCAAACTATCTTAACTATTCCTGAAATTCAAGATTTTGTTATTTAAAATATCTTTTAATTGAGATAAATCTTCCCATGGAAGGGAAAAGTGATCAATTTTTTCCCATTTCCAACTCGAGGAATAACTGTTGTCAAAATCAACATAATCCCTAATAGAGGACCCCCGTTCTCTTTCAAAATAATCTTTGATCAGGGTAGTATCCATTAGGTTATATACATTGGGAATGCTCCCCAAGAATCAAACCAAAAAGACACACTTCTCTCGTTAGAAATGTCCAAAGAAAGCTACTATGAAATTAGATCTCTACATTTTAGAATGAAGTTCCATACCCTTAAACCTTTTGGTGGATTAGAGACTCTAAATATACAAATAGGATTAAAGTCTTCTAATTATTTACCTTGAAGAAGTCATAACCATTTGAGGTTTTGTTCCTTAAACATTTTTCATACCAATTTGGCTTCGAGAGCTTTGTTTTGCCATAAATGATTTCTCAACCATAAAACACCCGCTTCTTTGGGTTTACAGATTTTATCCCATGAAATCATATCCATCATCTTGCTTTTAATGAGCCCATGCTAAAAGAATTTTCTCATTTTCTAAATGAGTTTTATATTAGCACCAACCAAGAGGGGGAGACATGACATGTGCACGAGGGCTTCACTTAGTGAATATGGGTTATATCACCTGCATTCATGGCATACTAAAGAATCCCTCTAGTTTTAGAAAATATTGCCCTAAACTCCTTGTTTTCCACCCCCTTCCAATACACAACCTAAATTAAAAGCCCCCTATTTGCACAAAATATTGTATTTTTTCATAGCTCGAATTAAACCCCCCATCTCACTGAAGGACAGTATATTGCACCCTCATTTTTAGGATATTAAACCCCCCAATATGAACACACACGATATGATATTTCCTATTTAGTGAAACCCCCGTATATATTGGTAGAGAATAGAAGACTACCTTTAAATGAGTAGTTCTTCCTGCCCATGATAACCATTTTCCTTTCCACGATGTCATCTTCTTATTAATCTTCTCTCCAAATTTATTCCAAAGCTTATTTAATCTTGTCCCTTTATCTAGAGGAAGGCCAAGATAGGAGAAAGGTAGTTGACCAAGTCTGAATCCAAGGGTATTTAGGATCATTCATTCCTTAGGGGGGATCAATATAAAAAGTAAAGATTTTAGATTTTTCTTGATTAACCACTTGGCCTAATGCTTGAGAGTATTTGTGAAATTTTTATTGAAATAAGCAACTTCCCTAGCCTCACCAACACAAAAAGCATAATATCATCAACAAATTTTTGATGGGTTATGGGTTGCATTGAATTAGTAATTCTAATGCCTTTTATAAAACCAAACTCTTGGGCTTTGCAAATGCTTCTGCCTAAATCTTCAACCATAATGATGAAAAGAAAGAGACAAATTGGGTCACATTATATGATACATCTAGAAGAATAAAAGAAACCTTTATGAGTCCCATTAATTAGAACCAAAACTCTTGGAGTGGAGATAAAAAAATATATTATATTTATCCAGTGTTTGGAGAAGCCAAAAGCTTCCATGCATTTGCAGAGAAATCTCTAGTCAACTTTATCACAAGCTATCTTTATGTCTAGTTTTACAATCATACTCGATTATTTATGATTTTGAATATAATGAATGGCTTCTTGAGCTATTATTATGTTGGCCATCTCGAAGAATTGATTATGTGTTTCATTGATGTCAACACTAGCTATTTTGGATGATTTACCGACACCCTTCTGGTCCCAAGTGGATGTTTGGTTTCTGGTTTGATATGATCCGGTATGCTCTGATATGTCTGGGTTATGGAATTTTCTTAATAATGTTACTCATATTCATCTTCAGTCAGTTGGTTTTGGATTTGGTGATCGGATGCTATCCTGTTTGCTAAGAAGCTTGGTTTGTGGTTCCGGAGAGGGTTTCACTAGTAGAGCTTTGATGAAGATGTTTACTGAATTTCATAAGTGGTGTTGGTGCAGCTCCTGGTATGGATTCAGGATGCTGATGGTGATCATGTTGGAGACTTGGCAAATTCAGATCATTTCTTTAACGTGTATGGACCAAAATTGGGTCCCAATGTATCTAGGTTATGGACCGACTTAATGTAATGTGTGGAATGGACCTCTCGATGTGTTTCTAGGATGTCTTATGGGTTGGATATTATTTGTTTGGTCTAAAGATGACATGTTTTGTAATTATGTAATTGGTTTATTGTCTGATGTCCGACCTTATTATTTATGGTCAGGGGTTTGTATATATATGATATAAGATCTCATTGTAGATCATGTGTGAGGATGTATTGAGCGAATAATGTAATAATCATTCAGGGAGAGGATTTGGTTGATCATTGGTGATCAAGTTGGGTTTACGTAAGAGGATTTAGTCCTCTGGTCTTGAGCTTATCCGAAACTATATTCAGGCATAGGAGATGGTATCTTTGCAGTTCATCCATTTCTCCGGATTGTAGTCTAGATTTCTATGTAGTCATTGAGACTCCTTTTGTGATGAGCAGTGCGCTATAGGCTGTTAGCCTTCCTGCAAGTGTAGGCCCCTAAATTATAATTCACATACTTACTGCAGAAGTATTATCTAACTATGGGTAGGCTTCCCACCATGGTTTTTTCCTTTACTGAGTTTTCCACATATAAATCTTGGTGTCATGTGGATGGTATTTATTCTCTGATTATTGTTTATTCTTTATTGGTTTATCTTCTATTTCGGTATTTGGTTTATGCATTTTGATATTAATCTTTTGGGTTCTGGTATTAAAGTTTTAATTGCTAAATGTTCCGGTAATATGTGACAACTGATTCACCCCCTCTCAGTTGTCTTCTGATTATTTGAAGTGTCTAACAATTGGTTTCAGAGCTCTGGTGCTCTCTACAGAAGCTTAACCAGTTGAGGAAAATCCTATGGCGACTAACAGTTCAAGCTCATCTAGTTCATCTGGAGCTATCTTTCAGAGAGATATTCCTAGGCTTGATGGAATAAATTACAGTATGAAAGATTCAGATGGAGACTCATCTGAGATGTCTTGGTAAGGAGATTTGGGAGATCACACAGAATGGTGTTACACCTCATAATTTGGCATCTGACAATCCTCCTCCAAAAAATTGGATAAGGAGCTTGAGAATGATTGTAAAGAAAAATAAGCCATCTTGTGTGCACTTTATGATCAACAAATAATGGGACTATCTGACAAATCATCTACAAAGGCTATATGGGACAAGTTGGAGACTCTTAATGAAGGTGATCCTATTGTGAAGATTGCTAAACTTGATGGTTACTAGGTGAGATATGAAAATCTGAAAAATGGAAGAAGATGAAAGGATTACTACATTCATGGAAAGAGTAAATGAGATTGTGATGGGAATTCAATGTTATGGTGGAACTCTGAGCGAATATGAAATAGTTTCTAAAGTTCTGAGAGCTTTACCACCGACTTACAAGATGAAGGATATTGCAATTAATGAATTGAGAACAATGGCTAATACTTCTATCAACAAAGATACCTTGGTTGAGAAATTATCTGCTTTTGAGCTTGAAGAATTTGGATCCTTTGGAGCTGTGAAGTTTGAACTTCTTTTCATGCTTCTGCATCATCAATCGATAAACAAGATTGGAGAGATTTATATGCAAAGGAATTGGATGATATGAAGAGAGAATATTAAGAATTTGAGCAACTTGAAGCCCTATTTTCTAGAAGAGTACCTAAAGGATTGGTAGGAAGTAAGTATGAAGGAAAATAACCTTTTAAATATTTTGCATGTAATAAGATTGGTCATTTTGAATCTAGATGTCCTGAAAGGAATTCAAGATTTGAAGAGATAGCTAGAAGATCTTTTAAGCCTAACACTGGATATTAGAACAAGTATAAGTAAAGGAAAAGCAAAGATAAATCATGCTACATAGTGGATAATGAAGGTGTTACTAATTCTGATGATGAACTGATAGAAGACTCTGCTAATGGTTCTGACAATGGAAAGGAATGGGTGTTCCTGGCTATCAAGGAAGATGTTTGGGCACTGGAAGAGAATGTACTTAAAGAGAAGAAAATTGCTACTAAAATTGAAGATAAGGATGAATGGGTAATTGGAAGTGGATGTTCACATCATATGAGTAGAGATAAAGGGAAGTTTCTATCTTTGCAAGAATGTGATGGCGGTCTAGTTAGATTTGGAGATGACAAAACATGTATGATCAAGGGAAAAGGAACTATATCATTAAATGGTAAGCACAATACTGATAATTTTTATTATGTTGAAGGTTAAGGAATAATCTTTTGAGTGTAGGATAATTGGTGGATAAGGGATTTTAGTTACAGTTCAAGGATGGAAAATGCAAAATCATTAACATATTTGGGTTGGAGATTGCAACCGGTACATGAAAAAAGGTAATATATTTTATTTGAATTCAGGTGGGAAGACATGTTTGATTGCACAAATTGATGAGAGTTGGCTATGGCATAAAAGGCTATGTCGTGTGAATTTTGATTGCATTTTGAAGATCAGTTCAACTAAGGCAGTTAGAGATATACTTAAGATTGTGAAGCCCTATAATCCGGTATGTAAAGAATGTCAAATGGGAAAATAGGTCTGAACCTCTTTTAAGAGTATACAAGATATATCTAATGATGTTTTTGATTTTATTCATACTGATTTGTGTGGCCTTGCTAGAGTTAAAAGTTTTCAAGGTGATAGATATTTTATGCTAATCATTGATGATTATTCTAGAATGATGTGGGTTACTTTTCTAAGGGAGAAATGTGAGGCTTTTGAAAAGTTTAAAATATTTAAGGTTAAAGTTGAGACAAAGACAATATTGAAGATTAAATGTCTAAGGTCAAATCATGGTGGAGAATTCACTTCCGGTGAGTCTAATAACTTTTGTGAGAAGCATGGTATAAGGAGACAATTTTTTGCTCCCCAGACACCTCAACAGAATGGAGTTGTGGAAAGGAAGAACATAACTATCTTGGACGTTGCTATAAAAATGATGATGGAAGCTAATTTAACTCATATCTACTGGAGAGAAGCAATGAGCACCATGGTTTATACATTCAACAAAGTACATGTCAAAGGAGAAACTGGTAAGACACCTTATGAATTATGGTTTGGAAATACGCCTACAGTTAAGTATTTCAGAATCTTTGGTAGTAAATGTTATATCAGGAGAGAAGATCTCATCGGCAAATTTTATCCTAGATGTGATGAAGGAATTTTTCTTGGTTATTCTAATAAAAAAAATATATATAGACGTTATAACAAGAGATTGCAAAGAATTGTGGAGAGTGCTAATGTCAAGGTGGATGAGCTGAATAGAAATCAAATAAGAGTTTATGAGCAAAAATCGGCAGTGGAAATGATAATATCTGAACCGGTAGCAGCTTTATTGGAACAGAGTGTTGAACCAGTTACTCCGGTAATATCATAAAATTCAACAGTAACTGAAGAACTGAGAAGAGAAACAGTGAGTCAGAAGACCCCTAGCTATGTGAGATTGAATCATTCAGAAGATCGGATCATTGGGGATAAGAACAATGGAGTGATGACAAGAAGGAGATTGGCATCTAATAAGGTATATTTAATTTTTCAAGTTGAATCGGTATCAGTAATTGAAGCATGTAATGATGAATCTTGGATGAAAGATAAGTAAGAAGAATTAGATCGGATTGAGAAGAATAACACATGGACTTTAGTTCCCCGGCCTAAAAAATAAGAATGTTATTGGAACTAAATGGGTTTTTAGGAATAAATTGAATGATGATGGAGAGGTTGTAAGGAATAAATCTAGATTGGTTTGTAAAGGATATTCTCAAAAGGAAGGAATTGATTATGGTGAAACTTTTGCACCTGTAGCTAGGATAGAAGTTGTAAGATTATTTATTGCCTATGCTACCCATAAGAACTATACGGTTTATCAAGTGGATGTAAAGTACACATTTTTGAATGGGGATCTTGATGAAAAAAGTTTACATTGAGAAACTCGATGGTTCTTAACTTTCAGATGATACAAACATGGTGTGTAGGTTAAGGAAAGCTTCATATGGATTGAAACTGGCACCTAGAGCTTGGTATGCAATGTTAGATAAATATCTTTTGAAGCTTGGTTTCACTAAAGGTAATACTGACAGTAATCTATATTATAAAGTCACCGATGATGATATATTGATATTTGAAGTTTTTTTTGATGACATCATTTTTGGAGGTGAAGATACGTTGTGCATGGAATTTTTTAAGAATATGGAGAAAGAATTTGAAATATCTATGATTGGAGGTTTGCTATATTTGACTCAGACTAGGCCTGACATAATGAATGTTGTTTGTATTGCATCTAGATTTCAGAGTGATCCTAGAGAAAATCATGAGAGTGCAGTGAAAATAATTTTTAGATACTTGCAAGGTACATCTAAAGATGGTTTGTGGTACCCTAAAGATGATGAATTTACTTTATGTGCATATATAGATGCAGATTGGGCTGGTGATATTGATGATCAAAAAAGTACTTCCGATGGAGCTTTCTTTCTTGGAAATAATTTAGTTTCATTGATCAACAAGAAGCAATCATGTACTTCTTTATCTACTTCTGAAGTTGAGTATGTTGTTGCTACTAATAACTGTATAAAGGTTCTATGGATGAAGCAAATGCTGAAGGATATCAAAGTGCATTGCACTGGATCGATAGTTATTCACTATAATAACTCTGCTGCTACTGACATATCAAAGAACCCAGTATTTCTTTCTAAGACAAATCACATATCTATCAAGTATAACTTTTTGAAGGAGGGTGGAAGAAAAAGTACTCCCGGTGGAGCTTTCTTTCTTGGAAAGAATTTGGTTTCATGGATCAACAAGAAGCAATCATGTACTTCTTTATCTACTTCTGAAGTTGAGTATGTTGCTGTTGCTAATAACTGTACAGAGGTTCTATGGATGAAGCAAATGCTGAAGGATATCAAAGTGCATTGCACTGGACCGATAGTTATTCACTATAATAACTCTGCTACTATTGACATATCAAAGAACCCAGTATTTAATTCAAGACAAAGCACATATCTATCAAGTATAACTTTTTGAAGGAGAGGGTGGAAAAAAAGAAGTTATACTGGTTTATGTGAATACTAAAGAGAAGATTGTAAATATTTTCACTAAACCTTTGCCTAAAGAATCATTTGAGTACCTGAGAGACAAATTAGGGGTTTGTGCCCCTCTGACATAGAACTAATTGATATTATTTAGCATCAGTTCGATATGCATTATCAAAGATATTATTCATTTTGGCATTGATGTGGGGATGCTGCTGCTCAGGGGGAGTAGTTAGCCTTGTGTTTCAATGGTTTTTATTTTTTCTTTGATATTTTTGTCAGATTTCTGGCATTAATGTCAAAGGGGGAGTAATATATGTGAAAAATAGATCTTTACACAGATATCATTCATAGGGGGAGTTTGGTCTTTATTTCAGAACTTCATTGCTATATCTTTGTATGGGAGATTGTTGGTTGTCTTCCATTGAGGGAGACTTATTTGGCATTTCTTGGCACTTGGATGTTTTTCACATCTAGTGTTGCCATCAATACCAAAGCGGAAGATTGTTGGCCATTTGGAGGAATTGATTATGTGTTGCATTGATGTCAACACTATATGTTTTGGATGCTTTATCGACACCCTTCTAGTCCTGGTAGGATGTTTGGTTTCTGGTTGGATATGATCCAATATGGTCCGATATGTTTGGGTTATGGAATTGTCTTATTCATGACACTCATATTCATGTTCAGTTAGTTGGTTTTGGATTTGGTGATTGGATGCTATCCTAGTTTTCTAAGAAGCTTGGTTTGTGGTTCTAGCGAGGGTTTCACCAATAGAGCTTTGATGAAGCTATTTGATGAATTGCATAAGTGGTGTTTGTGCGGCTCCTGGTATGGATTTAGGATGCTGATGGTGATCATGTTCGAGACTTGGCAGATTGAGATCATTTCTTTAGCGTATATGAACCAAAATTGGGTCCCAGTGTATCTAGGTTATGGACCGACTTAATGTAACATGTGGATCAGACCTCTCGATGTGTTTATGGGATGTCTTATGGGTTGGATATTATTTGTTTGGTCTAAGGCCGACATGTTTTGTACTTATGTAATTGTTTTATTGTTTGGTGGCCGACCTTATTATTTATGGTCGAGGGTTTGCATATATATGATGTAAGATCTAATCGTATATCATGTGTGAGGATGTATTGAGCAAATAGTATAATAATCATTTAGGTAGAGGATTTGGTTGATCATTGGTGATCAAGTTGGGTTTATGTAAGAGGATTTAGTCCTCCAGTATTGAGCTTAACCAGAACTCTATTCGGGCATAGGAGATGATATCTTTGCAGTTCATTCATTTCTCCTGATTGTAGTATGGATTTCTATGTAGCCAGTGAGACTCCTTTTGTGACGAGTAGTTTGCTCTAGGCTGTTGGACTTCCCAAAAGTGCAGACCCCTCAATTGTAACTCATATACTTACTGCAGAAGTATTATCTAACTGTGGGTAGGCTTCCCACCGTGGTTTTTCCCTTTATCAGGTTTTCTACGTATAAGTCTTGGTGTCATGTGGATAGTATTTATTCTTTGATTATTGTTTATTCTTAATTGGTTTATCTGCTATTTCGGTATTTGGTTTATGCATTCTGGTATTGATCTTTTGGGTTCTAGTATTAAAGTTTTAATTGCTAAATGTTCTGGTAATTTGTGATAACTGATTCACCCCCCCTCTCAGTTGTCTTTCGGTTATTTGAACTATCTAATAGATTACCCCATCAATAATTGATCTATCAGGCAAAAAGCCAGTTTGTTCCTCTGAAATAATGAAAGGAACAATTTTATTTAGTCTATTGGCCAGAGTTTTGATAAAAAAATTATAGATAGTATTACAAAGAGAAACTGGCCTATAGTACTCTAGGCCCTCTCTGATCTCCTTTTTTAGGAATGATAGAAATAAAGGTATTAATGATTTCTCTCAGAATCCTCCCAGAGTTTCTAGCCCCTTCAATACTGTGAATATTATTATCGTTCTATGCATCTTATTTCAATGTTGAAGATACGTGTTATAAAATTATGAATTGAGATGAATTCAATTCTTGTTAAGTAGGCTTTTTGACATGGATATATTCATGCACTTGCATTCTCTATTATGTTCTTGTATGCTCTTATGCACCCTTGCATGTTATATGTGTGCTTGTAGCCTTTCATGTGTATAGATGCATTCTTGAATTTTCTCCATGTTTAGAATAAACTAATGTTATGTTCACCTCCTAAAATAAATGTGATTGAGATGGAACTAATATCTAGAAAATATTTTAGATATTTGAGAAAGGATTTTTTTTTTTTTTTTAATCATATGTATGTTAAATGCATCTCGTGTACCCATGATATTGTTACATTAGTGCTATAATATGGAATATGTCATGCTATACATATTATATTACTCTTATCAAATTTACATTGCTATCATTCCTCATGTTTTGTTGGATATTCGTCATGTCAAGAAGATTTATAAGAAATTATAAATACTTTATGGTAGGGTGGATACACACACCAATAATGTTCTTTCTAATAGTGTGCTCAATGGAGATGGCTATCTCGAGTTCCTATCATGGTGGCCTTCATATTTTGACATTATGTATTCATTGTACTTGACCTTGTGGTCTATTTTAAGGAATATGTTCCCTTATCTTCTACCTTGTTATTGCCTTATGTACTCAATTATTATGTTCAAATATTAAATTTCATGTATTTGATTATGTATAATTGAACACATAGCATTAAATTATGCTTGCTTATGTATTTTTTATTAACTTAAGTTAATTTGAAATTATGAAAGGCCTTACATTGTATTTAGTAATATATTTTCACAAGGAAATTTATCTTTTTCTTCATTTGTGAGAGATTTGATTTTAAATTGGTACCTAACATGACTTTGGTAGCTAGGAACCATATTCCTCTTTGTAATTTTTTTATAATAATCTACTAATCCCTAAATTGCACATAAGGGGATGTGTTGTGAATAAGGTATCTTACCTAGCTAGTTTACTACTAGGTCCTATTCACATTTAAAATTTCAATTTCAAAGATCAGAGGGTATTGACATATTATTATCAGTTGTTTCTTCCAAGAAATGGTTGATAATGACTAAAAATAATTTTTTTCATCTTGAAACAAAAAAAATGTTTTTTTTTGAAATATAAATATTCTATCTTATCAATAATTGACTACAATATGATCAATAAATTTAATCATCTCTAGATCCATCATATATAAAATGTATCACCCCAAATCCGTCAATTTCACATAGAGAAATTAAAGTAAAAAATGACATTATACTTATCTATGTAATGACATCATACATGCCATGCATCTTATACATATGAGTAGATGCAAATACTATAAAAATTCTTGCAACACATTACCATCATGATTGGCTTGGCATAATAAGAACTGGTCAATTATTCCACTACAAAAAATTATCTAAAATGTAACCAAATAGTAGATGAACTTTGAATGTATCAAACATGCAATCTCATGAAATGTTATAAAATGAGTCTAGACTAAATAAGTTCTCCTTTTTCAAGTGATCATCAATGTTATCGGAAATAGTTATTCATAAATCCAAGTATTAGTTTGCATCATCAATCGGTTAGGATATAAAATCTTATATATTTATTTATATTGGGTTCAAAAGAAAAAAAAAACTTTCAAAAAAATAATATTTAAAATCTACAATGCATCAATATTGCATAACAAAAAAAGGTCCAAATTCAACACACATTAATGTGTTAAAATTTTATTTTAACATTTAGATTGAAATAAATTGAGATTCTACATGCATTTAAGTTCAATTTTTAAACCAATATAACCAATTTACTTTTGACATACTTCATATTGAAATAAGTAACCAAATAGACTTAAAAATATTATCTTTACACCAACAAAAGAAATTAACAATATACAACTCTTGTCCTATTAATTTCTCATAAACTACACGAACTAAATATTTTAAAATAATATACCTTTATATATCTCTAGAGAATAAGAGTGGGAGATAGTGTATTGAAATAGGTTTTAATATTGCATTGTAAGGTCATGTAATTATTGAGATGGAAAATTTTACTTTGAGAAAACCTATTATTTGTTCTTACTTTGAAAATTGTAGAAATTACTATCACTTATATGCTTTTGATTAAAATAAGTGGGGAAAGGCTCCAACCCATTACCGAACAGAAACACAAACCATAAAAACTAGTAATGGAATAAACTAGTTAGAGAAACAAAAAATAGGAAAACCAACAAAGTAACATTAGACCTATAATCGATAATAATACATCCTATTTTGAATTATAGCTTTGGGGTAGCATATCTAACATCCCAACTTGAGAATGTGAAGACTTGTTAGTGGGATATCGCTTATTACATAAAACAATTGTCTAGGTAGATCCATCATTACAATCAAAATAGTGTTAATCTACATAAGGAAAAGGTTGATTAGCTGAAATATACTTAGAAATAAAACATCATTAGGGTCAACATATTTATCAGAAGAAACAATAGAAGAATATTTAACACCACTATGAATCTTAGAAACTTTGTTTGAAGCAAATTTAGTCTAATAAGAATATGTTGAAGAAATAGTAGAAGAAACTAGAAACCTTGCCTTCAATAATTTACTGTTAGACGCAAATTAAACTGAAAAAATAACACCATGAAGTAGATACATGTGAAAGAGGAGTAGAAATAACTAGAGCATGAGATAGCTCTAGATACTTAGGGACATCTGTTGAACCAAGAGGAGAAGAAACAAGTTTGAGCAGCTTCGAATCCTATGAAGCAACGTCATCCTTATAAGCAACTTAAAAAAATAGTATGGTGGTCATGGATGGCACTCCTCGACTATGTTAAGGAAGACTACCTATGAGAACTATATGGACAATCAAAATCTGAATGCCTAGTAGTAAAACAATGCCTGCAGTTGTAATGTCCTAAAATTGAACCCCTTGCAATTTTTGATTGCATTTGGGTCTTCGCCTTATTTTTTGCGCCCCTCGGCCTAATTAAAGACCTGAATATGCTCACGCAAGTCAAAACCTACATTTATTCAACCCTGCACCTTAAAGCCACCTTGATCCTGCCCAAAAATAGGGCAGGATTAGAGCATGGTGTCCTAGGATCCATTGGGACTAGGGCGTGGCACCCTGAGATCCCCTATTTGGGACCTATTTTGGGGTCTCTCCCTTTTCCTCATCTCAAATTAGAGAGAGAAAATCCCCCTATATTGGATCAAGTCATAAAATCAGTCTATTAAATCCACTGACAAGTATATAAGAGGAATTTCCCCTCTTATTTGAAATCCATCCATCCACAATCACTATTAAGCATCTAGGCATTCAAGGGATCAAGCATTCAAGCATTTAAGGGCAATTGAGAATTTTTAGTCTTCCTTGAAGTTTGGAGAAGCAATAAAGACAAGATTTCAAGCATTGAAGAGGAGATCAAAATTCTACTTCATGGAACCTTAATTCCATGTGGATGCAAACAAAACTTCACAAGGAGTAATAAGCATTTCAATTTCAGTGAATTCAACATCCCCTCAAAGAGGAGGATTTCTACTTTCAGTCATTTTATTTACATTACTTCAACCACTTGGTTAATTCCAAAACTGGGGTTTGATATAAAGACAAACCCCTATTCCCCACACATTTCCCTTTCCTTCTGTGTGTAGGAAGCAGATGCACAACTGTACTTCTGGAATTAAGATTTATTCACAGAGGAGGAAAAATCCTTTTCAACACACGGAAAGTTTGGAAGACCGATAGGAGGGTTCCCCTGTCCGGACACACGGTCCTTGCAACTTTTACCAGATTTCGCAGAGCAGCTCCGAATCATCTCAAACTTCTCAGATCTAGGTGCATGACTTACAAAAGAGGGTTAATTACATTCCAATCTACTTACTATTCAATCCTTGCATCCTTTGGGATTGGATCTAGTAGATTCATCCCCCTCTTTTGAATGTAAAGTGCCCCCAAGTGAAAATTGAACCTTAGTTAAGTTCCCACCTTTCTCCTCTAAAGTGGCGAATTGGCTAAGGTTCCCAATTTTCCACTTTACATTTTTGTGAACCTGACATGTCTTATGCTTGTTTTTAATTTTTGTTTCCAGATTTGAGTGCAAGCAATTTAAAATTCAAGTTTTCAATTACAAGCTTAATTTCTTTGCAATTTAAAAAAAATTAAAGGCTAATTTATTAACAAAAACCATAATTTTTAAATTCAAAATTGAGCTTGTTATTTGTCTAAATTGGATTGATTGTTTCAGATCTGAGCACTCTTCATTTTTACAATTCAAGTTTTCATTTACACTTTCAATTTTAAATTTTTTTAAAATTTAATGGTTGAATCACAAAACCCTAATTTTTTAATTTTAAAATTGACCTTGTGGATTGTGTAGATCTTGAATTTGGTCTTTGCTTCAATTTAAAAAAAAATCATTTTCCCTCGCAACATTTAAATTTTAAATTAAAATTTTTAAAATTAATCAGTTTATGCAATGAACCCTAATTTTAAAAATTAAATTAATCTTGTGCAAATTCAAATTTTCCTTTAAGAATTTAATTGGCTCAATTAAATCTAAAGCTTCTCATTGTCTCTTTAAACATCATTTAAAGTTGGCCCTTAAGTGTGCCCCTTTTTATTCTTCTTTCAATTTATCATACATTCTAAGTGTGTCCTATTTCGACCTTCAAGGCTTAATTTTGCATATCCTGACATCTCCAATTTTAATATCCTTCAGGAAATCACATAAAAATCACACTATCCCCTATTTGGGACCTATTTTGGGGTCCCTTTCTTGTTCTCATCTCAAATTCAAGTGAGAAAATCACCCCTATGTCAGTTTAAGTCAGAAAATTAGTCAATTAAACCACCTGGCAAGTATATAAGAGGGATTTCCCCTCTCATTTGACATCAATCCACAATCATCATCAAGCATATGAGCATTTAAGAGATCAAGCATTCAAGAGCAATTGAGAATTTTCAATCTTCCTTCAAGCTTTGGAGCAGCAATAGAGACAAGATTTCAAGCATCGAAGAGGAGATCAACATTCTACTTCATGAAACCCTAATTCCATGTGGAGGCAAGAAAAACTTCATAAGGAGGTATAAGTATTTCAATTTCATTCAATTCAACATCCCTGCAAAGAGGAGGAATTCTACTTTCAATCATTTCATTTACATTATCTCAACCACTTGGTTAATTCCAAAACTGGGGTTTGATATGAATACAAACCCCTATTCCCAAGACATTTCCGTTTTTTTTTTCCATGTGTAGGAAACAGGTGTGTAGTTGTACTTCTGGAATTAAGCTTTATTCATAGAGACGGAAAAACCCTTTTTTGACGCATGAAAAGTTCAGAGGACTGATAAGAGGGTGCCCCTATCCGGACACATGGTCCCTGCAACTTTTTCTGGATTTCATAGAGCAACTCCAAATCATCTCAAACTTTCAAGATCCACGTGCACTACTGAATCCCGAATCTTTAGCTCACTGTTTTCGCATACTTTATGTTAACTTAATCAATCAACTTACAAAAGAGGGTTAATTCCTTTCCAAATCTACTTAGTATTCAATCCTTGCATCCTTTGGGATTTGATCTAGTAGATTCATCTCCCTCTTTTGAATATAAAGTCCCCACAAGTAAAAATTGAACCTTAGTTAAGTTCCCACCTTTCTCCTCTAAAGTGGTGAATTGGCTAAGGTTCCCAATTTCCACTTTACATTTTGGTGGATGCTAAATCTTTTTATCAATATCATCATTAGCCTGGTTATGACATGGAAAAATGTTTTTCATTGAGAAGTAAGATTCAAGAATTGATTGATAAAAATACTATATTTGTGGCAGGTGTGAATGATAAAGGAAACAAATCTGCAACTCCTCCTAATTATAACCTTTAAATTTTCATTGACCCTTTACCATCCTATTCCAATAATGTGATTGAGACTGATTATCTTGCTTTCTCTCCCAATGATGTTGGCCTTGAATCTAATAATATGGTGAACTTTGTAGATAAACAAGAACCTCCTAAGGATTTGTGCATAACATTTGATCCTAGTGAGACCATTAAGGTACCCGATGGCCCATTATATATAAGTACAAAAATCAAAGGCATACCCACTAGAGGAGTCCTTATAGATCCCGCTTTCATGGTTAATGTGATAACTACATAATTTCTTTATACTTTGCAATTGTATCAAGTGATATATGATGATACTGATGTGATAGTTAAAGTTTTTGATGGCTGCTCTTTTCCTTCTTTTGGTTTTATAACATTTCCTATTGATGTTGGCACTAAATTTTTAGATATTTCATTTGCCATCATTCCTACATTTGATCAATTTCATGTGAAGTTGGGACATCCTTGGCTCTCTTCCATGAAAGTGATCGCTTCTACTATTCACAAGTGTTTTAAATTTCCTTATAATGATAAAATCACAGTTGTTAGTCATAGTATATTTCAACCTAGAATGAGGTGTGGAGATGTTTATCTTGATTATTTTTGGTCTGAACAATTCAAGCCTCTTGAACCTAGAAGTGATGCTCTCTTTACATCATATCAAAACTGGAAAAATAAAATAATTTTATCCTTGAGTATACCTAGAAATCCAACACTTAGGATTCCTCTTAATGATCATATACCCCTTCTTGAGGATAAGATTGTTCTTCCTCCTAAGGAAAGAAATAATCTCCTTCCCAAGGAAGCATCTATTCCTTCTCCTAAAGAGAAGAGTATCCTTTCACCCAAGAAAAGAAATATCCTTCTTCCTAGCAAAGAATCCATTGCTTCTCCTATGGATAAGTCTCCTCTTCCTCCCAAAGGTAGAAAAAATATTCCTCCTAAACAACAAACTATCCCTCCTAAGGTTAGATCTATCCCTCCTCCTCATTATGGACCTAGTCTACTTCCTACACCTCCCATTCCTCTTTTATATGGTGCAATTTCTCTTCCTTCATCTTATAGAGAGAAACGACCAGGCTCTCCCATTGTCCAATATAAAAGGCCTCAACCCATTCATCCTTCCTTAAAAGAAGAGACGAAGCTTATATCTGATGAACCTAAACTTCCTCAACCTTCAACTAATACTAGACAAAACTATTATGCGAGAGAACGCCGATGAAGACATCGTGCTAGAGCTTATGAGGTTTCTTCCCAGACCATTTCTTCTCCTAAAAAACCAACAGTTGACATGATTCCATTTTATCCTAAACAAGATGTTCAGCCTAATTCTCCAAGACGTAAAATGCTTAAAACAAATGATGGTTCAAGTTCTATTCCTATTAGAGATCCTATTCTTATTAATCTTGATGAGGAAATAGGTGAAAATGTTCTTAATGATGAAAATGTTGATCCTAATATTCCTGATGATGAATATGAATATGTTGATGTTGACAATGATTTATTTGCAAAATTTTCAAAAGCATTAATCCTAGCTCCTAGTAACGAACAAAGTGACTTATCATTAGAGAATGGTCCTTGTTTGGAACTTGCGATAGCTCCATCTACTGTACTCGACGTGGCTCCTCTTGCATGTTGTCCACCTTCCTGAATCACTAATTAGCAAGATTGGGGGGAGGATGATGTTCTCGATTAGCTTCATTAGCACTGTAGACTCTCTCTCTCTCTCTCTCTCTCTCTCTCTCTCTCTCCTCTCTTGCATGTTTGTGACATTCTTCTATTTATTCTCCCTAGTGTTGTCTACTTGAGGACGATCCAAAGTGTTGAGATCTCTTTTGGTCTCTTGTGTGTTGACTCAAAAGACACATGTGTTCCCTTCTTCCATGGTGGTTTCCTCTCTTTGGAGAATAAGGATGATTCTATTCATATATATATATATACATGAGTTATCATAAAAAGCATACTGACTCCAAATTTAGGTGAAACCACCTTCTTCTTTGTGCTTTGTGTTCATTATCCTTTGATTTGTCCTCTCCTGGGGGCTAAACTATTGTGATAACATTCTTGTCTTCTTTGGGTGTATCCCACCTTAAAGAAACCACTCTCGATAAGGCATACACAATCGCTTTAATGTGGGGGCATACACTCCGCTCATGATTCTCTCTTTTGATACTTAAAGTTACTTAGTGATCTTTGTCTTTGCTTTGTAAGTTTTGGTATTCTTTTCATGACTCATAGTAAGAGAACCTTATTAGTTATAGTCATGGCTATCTCTTTTTCTCTCATGATCTTCCCTTTTACCTTATCATTGAAGTTGTAAGATCGTAAAGTCCACATGGGGCTTGGTGAACATTTCCTTGATGTGGTGAGTCTTTCAATTTGAATTCCTTGTACTTTACCGATAGTATTTTATTAAGCTCATACTCTCACTAAAGTGGGGGCTAAATCTAACATCCTAAAATTGCACCCCTTGCAATTTTTGTCTGCATTTGGGTCTTTGCCTTAGTGTTTCCACCCCTCAACCTGATCGAAGACTTGAATATGCTCATGTAGGTCAAAACTTACATTTTATTCAACCCTGCACCTCAAAGCCACCTTGATCCTACCCAAAAATAGGGCAGGACCAGGGCGTGACACCTTAGGATCTACTGGGACCAGGGCATAGCGCCGTGGGATCCCCTTTTTGGGACCTATTTTGGGCTCCCTCCCTTTTTCTCATCTCAAGTTAGAGTGGGAAAATCCCCCCTATGTTGGCCCAAGTCAGAAAATCAACCAATTAAACCCACTGGTAAGTATATAAGAGGGTTTTCCCCTCTCATTTGACATCCATCCATCCACAATCATTATGAAGAATTCATATTTTCAAGAGATCAAGCATTCAAGCATTCAAGAGCAATTGAGCATTTTTAGTCTTCCTTCAAGCTCTAGAGCGGCAATCGAGACATGATTTCAAGCATTGAAGAGGAGATCAACATTCTACTTCATGAAACCCTAATTCCATGTGGAGGCAAACAAAACCTCACAAGGAGGTATAATAATTTTAATTTCAACCAATTCAACATCCCCTCAAAGAGGAGGATTTCTACTTTCAGTAATTTCATTTACATTACTTCAACCACTTGGTTAATTCCAAAACCGAGGTTTGATATGAAGACAAACCCCTATTCCCAATACATTTCCCTTTCTTTTTGTGTGCAGGAAGGAGTTGCACAACTATATTTCTGGAATTAAACTTTATTCTCATAGAAGGAAAAATTCTTTTTGATGCACATAAAATTTGGTGGACCGATAGGAGGGCGTCCCTGTTCGGACACACGGTCCCTGCAAGTTTTGTTAGATTTCGCAGAGTGGCTCCGAATCATCTCAAACTTCTCAGATCCAGGTGCACGGATGAATCCCGAATCTGTAGCTCACTATTTTCACATACTTTGTCTTCATTTCTAGTATTTAATCCTAATTCAATTAATCAACTTACAAAAGAGGGTCAATTACATTCCAATCTACTTAGTATTCAATCCTTGCATCCTTTGGGATTGGATATAGTAGATTCATCCCCCTCTTTTGAATGTAAAGTCCCCCCAAGTGAAAATTGAACTTTATTTAAGCTCCCACCTTTCTCCTCTAAAGTGGCGAATTGGCTAAGGTTCCTAATTTTCCACTTTATAGCAATGAAAGGGGATCCCCTCAAATGTTACTTTTTAGTAGAAAAAACTTATATACTACTTTTAATAGTTCCTTATTAATAAGAACAGTTATTTTATTTTAAACGCATGTCAACTATTCTTTAGTTTTTATGTACACAACTACAACTACAACTTTAGACTTTGTCACTATAAAATGATTCTTAGCCTAGATCAATATTGATAATTGGCTTGTATACCTCTATTAAAGTACATTACTAAATCATTAATCATATTACAAATGTTATATCTATTGTTCAATATTACTTTACCTCCAAATAAAACAAATAATTAATACATTAAGAGATGATGAACTCATTGCCTATATTCTTGATGTATTTATAATACGAGTAACGAAAAACTAAAAATATATCCCTTTTAGCTTGTATAATTAATCTAGAAAATCAAAACATTATACATGATTTAGAAAAATATATGGTACCTTGCCCCCATTTTACTTTCAAAATGTTCTAGTTAATATGATATAAATTAGTCATGTTGATCTTTAGAGGGAATATTTGTCAAATAGAGTAAAATCAATATGCTTTTGCTAAAAAAATGTCTATAAAAAAGTATAACATTGATATATTTGTCAAATATTTTGCAATCTTCTAATTTATTTTTTATAATTTCTAAATCCTCTAATTAACATATTGAAAAGGTAATCTCTATAGATCATAAATTACTTGATTGAAAAGGACATGTATTTAGAGAAAAGGGGTAAAGGCTTGTAGTTATCAACTTTATAAGGCCATTGACAATCTGTATAGATCATAAATGACCTAATTGACAAGAACACACATTTAGAACATAGAGGGAAGGGCATGTAGTTATCAACAATATCATTGGCAAAATATAGATAGAAATTAGAAAATATAAGATAATTTTGAAAGTGCATTTGACTATAAAACACTTTATACTATCCTTGAAACATCATCAAATTTTATTGTGTTTTCTACAAGAATATATTTAAAAAAAATAAAAATAAAATTGTGTGCATGTTAGATGAACTAATCAAGATTGAAAAATGGAGTTGGGACTTCGCTTGATTGGTGAGAGCTTTTTGTGAGAGGAACAAGGTCATGAGGTCTAGTCTCCATTCAATCTACATGATATTAAAAAATAAGATCGAAATAGAATATTTTCATATAGCTTTTTGATTTAATTTGTGGACCTTCTTTAAATTTGTCAATTTATTAATCAACATAAACTCTCCCTAAAAGTAAAATACTAACCAAGCTTCTTCTACTAAATATAGACACAGTACATTATATTTAGTGAAACCGCAGGTACTTGCACAATTTTTTAAAAAATTTTCTTCAAAGAATTCTAGAAGAATTAGAGATTTTTTCCATTCCTCAAAGGTTTTCTAATCCCTATACAGAAGAATTATAGGCTTTCCCAATTCCTTAAAAAAATTTATAATCCGTAAGGAGGAAATTATACCGAAGTTATTTTTTATTGTTGTCACTTCAATCGAGATTATAGGTATTTGAGCTCTGCACATTATACCAGATAAATGACACATTAGCATGCAGGTGGATATTGTGTAGTGTTTTAGCAGTCTACGTGTAGGTGCCAAGGCACTGCCCAAAATTCCATTATATAGGAAACCGCCTCTATAAAACTCGTTGCTAGATAAATTTCACTCTGTTAAAATCGTTAGGCTTCGTTCTTTCTCATTTTAACGGGCGGTCTTCGTGCTTGGATTTACAAGGGTAACAAAATTTTTTTCTCTTCTTCTCTCAACATTCCTTCTTCTCATGCTAGTTATGTCAAACTATTTGTCTATAAATTTTTAATAAAATCACCGAGAATTTGTGCTCCCATAGTTCTCTTAATATTGCTGCTAGCCACATTCTCTGTTATTCCTGTAATGTTTGGACAAAGTTTTCTTCAGGCTGTAAAACTGCAGAATTTCTTTTCTTCTTTTAATTGGTGAACGAGAACATTCTCAAGCCCAACGTAATTTATAATTTAATATGAGGTGCACAAAACGTAGGCATCGTAATGGCTTAAAGATCCACTGATTTATCAGAGCTAGTCTGTTACTACTATTAAATAGAGAATGTCCCAAAATGGCAGTTTCAATGCTGCAATTTTAAATTTTTTCCAACTGAGCTGGCTTGTTTCCTTTAGATACTTGTTTCCATTTTATGGCTTTTGCTGTTAGTCTTTATGGGTGAACTGCCAAATTCTTGAACCTAATGAAATGTTTTTGCAAAATTAATTTTTCCGGTTACACTCTTTTTAGGACAAATTAAATTAGAATCTATTTGCACGCAAAAATGTTTTCCAGTACTGTCAATTTTGGTTTGTTTGCCCAATAGTTTAGCCACTAATCGCCGTTTTAGAGAATAAAAAATTGTGGTACCTCAAAAAGTAATCCAGCAAGATGAATATTGTGAGATCAGTCATCTGGCAAGTCCAGCGTGCTCGAATCTCTCGCAGGCATTAGCCTACCGAGAGGTCAGGGAATTTGTACTAGAGTCCCGCTCATTATGAGATTGCATAACTCCAGACTTGAATACAATGGAAAGAAACTGAGCATTGTAGATTCGCAAATAACAGAGACTCTCAATTCAGTTACAGAGGAGATTGCGGGAACGGGAAAGAGTATAAACGACACTCCGATAACATTAAATGTATGCAAGTCGAATGCTCCAGATCTCACCATGTTTGATTTACCTGGTATCACAAGGGTGCCTGTGCATGGCCAGCCTCAAGATATCTATGAGCAAATTTGACGTATCATAATGCAATATATAGCTCCCGAGGAAAGTATAATACTGAATGTATTATCTGCTGCTGTGGACTTCCCCACGTGTGAGTCAGTAAGAATGTCACAACTAGTATATGAAAAGGGGGAAAGAACACTGGCTGATGTCTCTAAGGTAGACAAAGCCCCTGAGGGTGTACTAGAGAAAGTCACAGATAATTCCGTAAATATAGGTCTTGGGTATGTCTGTGTGAGAAACAGGGTCGGGAATGAAACTATTTCTGAGGCAAGGCAAATGGAGTATGAACTATTCACAAGAGATCCCGATCTTTCTAAAATTGACAAGAATATGGTTGGAATACCTGTATTGGCCAAAAAGCTTATGCAGATTCAAGCAATGAGTATCAGTAAATGCTTACCGGATATACTCAAAAAGATTGATCCTACACTTTCGAAGAGGCAGTCAGAACTGAATGCTCTACCTCGAAATTTCTCCAACTATGCGGAAGCCATGATAGAGTTCATGAGACTCATGGATTCTATCAAAGGTATGTTGCACAAGCTGCTTGTTCAGGGGGATATTGAGTTGTTTCCTGATGAAACTGAGATGCATTGTATTGCCTGCCTCTATAAAATGTTTGAGAGCTATTCTCATGATCTATCAAGTTCATTCAACAATACACCAGATGATTTTCTTGTTGAGGAAGTAAAACTACTCGAGGAAGCTCAAGGTGTTAGTCTTCCAAACTTCCTACCTCATTCTGTTTTAGTCATTCTTCTACAAAGCCGGATTGAGTCTATTTCAGAGAGGAGCAGGGATTTAGCCATAATGGCACTATATAGACAAGGTTGTATGTCGTGTTATTGATATCCAAACACAATGCTATCCCAGCCTTCATTCAGCTTCACGCAGAGCTTTCCAAGCTCTTATTGACAGGAAAAGGGACGAATGCATACGGTTAGTGCAGGATACCCTCGATATGCAGAAGACAATTTTCTTTACCCTGAATCCTGGTTTCTCAGAGTCCCGGCAAAACTGGGAGGCATGGAAGAAAACGTTTCTGGACGCAATAAAGAGGAATTATAATACTGTTAAACTTGAAGGAATTGGCGAAATAAATCTAAAAAATGTGCCAAAAGACAGTAATCAGCTGGATGCAGCATTTGACATGAAGATGAGCGTCATGGCCTATTGGAGTGTGGTAAAGATGAGGTTTGTGGACGAAATTCCTCTCCATATTCGGTTTACCTTCCATAAAATGGTTGAAGATGATATTGTGAACCTTGTTGTTAAGGAAGTTCTAGGAAGTGCAGAGCCAGCGAAGATAGGTGATATTCTTGAAGAGAGCCCGAAAACAGCCACTAAGAGGAGGGACCCTCTCAAGAGGATTGCTATGTTAAGAGAATCTAAGTATACACTTTCAAAAATCATTAATAAGCTTGGAGAAGCGTAGAATCGCTTCTACTACATGTTTCCGAAGTTTTGTATTTTTGTGTTTTAGTTTTGAACAAAGATGAAAATTGTTAGATCTCGTGGTATATACGACTCTAATGTGGAAGAGATATCTTTTATATTTCTTCCATCTCAATCTGTTTGATTTGCTCAATGTTCTGGTGAAGTACTGTGTTTTCAATCTATGAACTGTTTTCCGTATGATCTCTATCTTTAAAAATTACAGAGTTGATGAGCTCTTTGTACGCTGAGTTTGTACTTTAATAAGTTTAATACATAAAACGAATCAAATGTTGTTTACAAGGCATGCAATCAACCATATTTTAAAGGGTTCTAAGCTTCTCGATCAGAATTTTTTTTGGTTACAACCTTTAGTTGCAATGACAATTTATATACGGTGATAAGTGTAATAAAAATTTACTTTTGAAACTGTGTTTTCTATCATAAAAATAGATTTCTATATTTCAAAATTAGTCAAAATTAGTCTAGTGGAATATATATATATATATATGAGTTTTTTTTTAATTTGAAGAGATATAATTTATATAGGTATTTATACAACATTTATTTAAGAGTTTTATTTTTTAATATAGGTCAAATTTTTAAGTTATTTATAAATATTATTTATATAAAATATAATAATAATTCATTTTAAATACATGTGAATCTTAAATATAAAAATTATACATAAAATTCTAATAATAAAAAATATTATTTTATTTAAAAAGTAAGATATTATCTAAAAATAATTGTAAAAAAGATTATTATTATTTTTTACTATTTTTTTTTTTAATAAATTACTTTTCTATCGATAATAAATTAGTTTGTTACGAGATGTAATTTTTTACTCAAACTACTTATATTTACTTAATAAAATAATTTACTTTTAATTAAATAAAAATATTAATATTAATAGGGAGGATCATTTTATAAGAAATTTTCATGGCTATTAGATGGTTAAATGGTTAAAGTGCAATTGACATAAATACTAGCTTATATATATTTAATAATATATATAGAATAAGCTGAGAGATATCTTTCTAGAGGCCCCTATTTTTTATTAATTTATCAATATTAAAGTGCAATAGGCGCCTCGAGAAGGATATCTCTTTGCTTATTCTATATATATTATTAATATATATAAGCTAGTAGTAGTGACATAAATTAATTTCAAGTTATATATTGTTGTATAGCTATGTATTTTGGATTTGTACAGTTTTAGATTTAGGATTTTACTTGGTGAAATATGACTAATGATATAGATATAAAAAATAAAAAATAAATGAAATGGTTGTTAACCCTAACCATATTGATAATTCAAATTTTACTGAACCTTAACCCTAATTAATACCTAATCATAATCTTATTTAAATCATAAGAAATTAAACCTCACCCTTTTAAATTTATAAAATCTATTTTAACCAACATTTAAATATTAATATATAACTAATTTTTTTTTTATTCCTCATTTGCATAACTTCAACCTAGTTTCAAAACTTATTAAAAAAATCATTATGTTTTTTTATGTCTAAAGCTTCCAAACTGATAAAAAAACCATTATATTATTTATGACACCAGATGTTTACCAAATGTTTATCATATGAACCAAATGATGAACATAAAAAATAAATAAATAAACCACTGAATGAACATTGCAATATAAGATTTCATGTACCACATTAGTCATCCAAATTAGTTTTACTATATGATTTCAATTATGCAACAAATGAGCCTTAGAATCAATTGCCAACAACACTATATAATATAATAATAAAAATTAAGTGTGAACGTCTTGTTGGATGCTTCCTGGACGCTTAACATAACAAAGGCTGGGGCGTGTTTCCTAGCTCCCACTCTACGTGGGAGGAGAGACTCCTCATGCAGGTGGAGAGCCTCCCCACCAGCGTAAATTATGCAGGTGCAGTTTGTAATAAGTTTTTTTATGTGGATATATGAAACACAGAAAAATACATGTGAATTATCTAACTATGTTTTGCAGGGATATCTTTACATGAACTACAATTTGTTGTTTGTCACAATAATGAAAGTTTCGATCACCAAATGTCCTTATTTTATATATATGATGTAACACAAATGATAGCCTGCCATATAAGTGCAATAGACTATTCTTAATATTATCCAGTTCAGTGATCAAAGATAAAAATCTCATCTGATAAAAATCAGAAAATTATTTATAGTATGATTGTGAAGACATACAGATTTTCTACTGTACAAATTTGATATCAGTGGCTGGGCATTCTTCACATTTAAATTTGATGTAATAATACGATTTGGTGATCTCATTATCATTTATGGTTGTCTTATGTACTTTGTAATAAAAAAGACGTTGAAGTTGTGAAGCTGTGTAATCAATCTCAAGTCTCTCTCAAGTCTCTTTCTGTGATTGGAATAGAGTCCTGAAAAATGGGAGTATAAATGAGAAAAAAATTAATTATATTAAAACAAAATCACATACCTTTGTCTGAAAAGGATGTTGAAGTTGCCTAATTGATCCCTTCTCTCTCTGAAATTATTTTCACAAATGTTCATAAAATTGTAATTCGAAAATTGGTACTTACAACATTTATCCTAAACCTCATGGAGAGGATAAATGTTTTTAGGCAGATATTGTAGTTGCTATTGCACTGGTTGACATGCATGTAAAATGTGGAAGCATACACAAACTTGTGAGTTGTTTAATAGAACGCCTCAATGAAATCTACTTTCATGGAAGACCACAATTGCAGTATATGCTTGAAATGTATTTGTTCTAGAAACCTCCACACAAATTTGAAGTAGTCAGCATTTCCGAGAATCCTTCACGGTCTATATAAATGTGTGAGCCTTGGCATAAGGCATATGAGTTCATGGAGGCATAGATGAACACCATGGTGCCCTTTTCCAGGGAAACTTAATTGGTTGGGAACCAAGATTGATAAAAAGCATGAGGATTGGTAAGGGAGGTTGAGACCAACCCAACCTCGGAAATATTTGGCTGGGTAGACTCTTCACCCCACACAAATCGTACTCTTGAAATCATAATACAAATATCAACATTGATGACTCCAACTATACAAAATGATCAAACGATTCATCCATATGAAATAATTTATGAAGTATTGCAATGGAGAAATATACGATGGCTATTGGAAGAGAAACATCAAATATAAAGTATTTAGAAAGGATAAAAAATGATAGGTATAGCCTAAGGAAAAATCAAATACCTCTATCTGAAAAGGATGTTGAAGTTGTTTAAGCCACCCAGGAGACCCTCTCTGTTATTCGAATAGAGTCTAGTTTAGGAGAAAACTAAGAGTCAAAAACTAAATTCTATTAAAACAAAGTCACATACTTGTTTTTGCTGTGTAATTGATCCCTTCTCTGAAATTCACAAGATTTCAATTCGAAGAGTGGAACAATAGGTTTCTGGAATTTTTAATCACTCAATCCCGTGAAACCGTCTCAATAACTGTTTCATTATATAGTATATTAATCTTATATTATATAATATATTAATCATATATTATATAGTATATTAATCTTATATTAATTAGTAACAATGTAATTGAAAACTCTTGAGTGACCGTCAAATTAATTGAAAACCCTCAAATGTTAACGCATAAATTTGCTGCCATTGTAGAAGCCTCTCAGCTTAATAATATAATTTACTTTTAATTAAATAAAAATATTAATATTAATAGGGAGGATCATTTTATAAGAAATTTTCATGGGCTATTAGATGGTTAATGGGCTATTAGATGGTTAAAGTGCAATTGAAAGTAATTTAAAGTAAAAGATCTTCTTACTAGATGAATACAGTGTCTCTTAATCTCTCCTAATATTTTTCCATAGTATTAGAAGTATAAATGAAGTACCTTCAAACATATAGCATTTTGAAGGACATGTTCTCCTCAATGAACATTATTATTATTAAAATAATTTAGATAATTTTATTCCACCTAAATGTGCTATCATTTCCATAATAGTATTATTCTCTCTAGAAACATGATTTATTTAATAGTTTTTCAAATAATTGAGAAGAAGAAAATTGTGAATTAAAATTTTATTTATTTTCCAATTGAAAAAGAGCATATTTGTTGTGGAATTACTTAAGATACTTGCACCTTCTTTATGTAAAAAACATCACACATTAGAAGTCCCAAAATAGTACTTGGGCATGTACTTTTGTTTATTAAATAGTGATTAGTTCACATCACACATTAGAAGTCCCAAAATAGTACTTAGGCATGTACTTTTGTTTATTAAATAGTGATTAGTCCGAACAAAGAAAATCCGTAATGTTCTCGAAGAATAGCAAAACAATTAAATATTTTCCTAATTCCTTAAAAAAAATGACATCCCTATGCAGAACGTTATGCTAAATCTTTCTTTGTGTTTTACTTCAATCGAGGTCATAAGTGTTTGTTTGTGTTTTAGCGGGTTACCTCTCTAAAACTCTTTGCAAAAACAACGATATAAGAAATTACCTCTCTAAAACTCTTTGCCAGGTAAATTTCATTAGAATTTAATACTCTGGTGTTCGTGCTTGGATTTGCTATGCTAACTGAAATATTATCTCTACCTCTCTCAACATGCCAGTTATGGAAAGCTCTTTGTCTATTAAATCACCAAATTGTGCTCGGGTCGTCTGAAAATTGCTACTAACTACTTTCTCTGTTAATCCTGTAAAGCGTAAACTATATTTTCTTCGGGCTGAAATACTCTAGTTTTTCATCTTCTTATAGTAGGTAAACAAGAACATTATAAAGTCCAATGTAATTCTTAATTTAAAATGAAGTGCACAGAACGTAGGCACTGAAACGTTAGTTTCACTAATTTAGAAGAGCTACTCTGTTTCTACCATTGAATGGAGAAAATCCAAACTCGAAGTGCTAATGCTGCTTCAATTTTTAATCTTTTCCACTTTAGTTGTGCTTTTCTTTCATAGACTTACTTCCATTTTATGGGTTTCTGTAGTATTAACGTTTTTATTAAAAACAAGAAACGCAAAGCGTCATGTTCCTATGGAATGTTATAAATTTGGATGGCACATGAGAAGAGGAATAGTTGGAGCTTGAGGTTGATTTTTGATTGAAATTTCTAAATTTTAATGTACTACATTTATTGTTTGATGCATTGAAAAATGTATGTGTACTTGAATGGCTAGTGGAGCATGGTCGAGCTTCACAGATAATTCTTAAGGTTTTAACCTTGTTGATATGTTATACTTTTGTAACGTGGAGAATGCACGCAAGTGTTTGATGAAATGTTCAGGCCAAAAACAAAATCTTTGAATTTTGAGGCGGTTATTTCCCTCTTTCAGCAAATGCCGCTGGTTGGAATGCAGTCCCTTTGCACTCAAGTCATAAACAGATCCATTTTCCACAGAAACATTTGAACATGGGTTTTATAGCTTAAGCTGATTGAAGATACGAAATGCCTGGAGAAAGTAAGATAATTGTCTTAGAATTTTTACTTGTATCTTCATTTACTCATGCATACCATTAATGACAACATTAGCCACATCAATTTCTTAGGTTGGTCTTAAATTATCAGTCATATTGTCAACCACAGGAGTGATAATTGAAGGATTGCCAGCCATGTTACACTTGTAAACAACAATTTCCTGAAACAAAAAGACTTGATATGCACACAGAATTGTTTAGGAAATTTTATCGAGCTATATTATAAAAATTGACAGAAACAGTTTGATTTTTTAATGTTCCACAAATAATTTTTATTCTTTTTCTCCAAATGATTTGCAATTATATTTGAACTTAAAATGGCATCATCATAAAATGTTTATTTATAACAAGTTTTTATAACATTAAGCTTTTTACAATTTCCATATTCTCACAGATCATTTCAACCAAGAACAATGATGATTGGTTGACAAATTAATTTGTGTGAAAATTGCTTTCTTTGCAATATCATCAAAGAGGGCATGTGACAAGACATGAATTTGAGAGATCCATCAAGAAATTGCAGTCATGTTTCTGTTGTATGACTTTATTTTCAGAGGAGGCAAGTCACTAACACTCCTTTACAAATTTAGTAATAGCATATGTTCTTGCATTTTACATGGACACTTATTTTTTCTGAATCATGTTTGTTTCATCCTGCACCTATGATTTTGTATCAGGATTCTATCCTTGTATGTTCTCACCTCTATTTATTAATATTGCTTATGGCTTTGATATTGCCAATGTAAGTGTTGTTCTACAAATTACAAGACGTGTGTTCTGTAGAGTGAACTCATAGATTAAAGCTTTGTGTAGGTGGATTTTGACAAATAAATTTAGAGGCATGTAAAATATTTCAGTTATAGTAGATATTTATCATCACATATTGCTGGGCATATGGTTGCCCACTATCACATAGGATTTGCTCGACCAACTTTAAGGGTCATTTGATTTCATTGGCTTAAATCACTACTCTTCAATGTTACTAAAAGTGCATGAATCATATTCGACATCCTATTTATAAATGGTAAGACATTTAAATAATAAAAACCTGAAAATCTGCTAGCAAATAGTGAAATATTTGCAGATGATAACATCACTAAATTCAAATTCACTTGTATTGAATCAGAAAATGGTAAATGAAAATGTTTACTTTTTTAAAAAAATACAATTTTATTTTTGACAGAAAATAACCTTATCCGATTGCAATATTATTTAAAAAATACAAGAACTCCTAACTGATCCTAGGCATTCACTTTCGGTTAGGCACATGGAGTGGAACTTAAGTCATAACGCATAAAGATATTTGTCCTCCTTAAGGATGGAAAAAAACTAATGAAGGCGGGTCAAGCTAAAAAAAAAAAATATACTCAAGATATATGCCACAACCGAATCTCTCTGTGCTTTTCGCTGGAGGAAGGGCACATGGGTTGTAGCTCTCACCTTATGGCATCTTGCAGTGTAACTTACGTGCCTTGTCAAGGCTTTCACATTTTTCATTCATGCAATGATTTGGAGGGGGTGGTATACATTCATCTTAAAAATTTACTTGACATGTGTTGCCCAGTTGTCTGAAGGAAGCGTAAAAGAAGAGAAGCCATCGTTGGGAAGAGTTGGAGAGCTCATGACTAGTTCATGTGAGAGCAAAAATTAAAGAAGTTTAGGATTCTGGTTCCCATCCCAGTCCCAGTGTTAGGGCATTGGATAACATGAGGAATATCTAGCCCCCCTCCCGGTTTATTCAATTGCTGCTCCTTCCCCTTTCTCTCCAGCTTCCAGGTGAATTGAATAAAGGGCCTCCCAGGCGCATTCCTATGCCTACAAATTCCTTTTCTTTTGGTAGTGGTGGTGCCACTACTTTTGCTAGAAGTGGGTTTGTATCCGCTTCTAGAATTCCTTCTAGTAGATCCGCCATTCCGAACATGGGTTTTCCCTATGCTTGGAATCAATGCGATAAATTGCTTTCACTCAGTCCGTCCTAGCATCCACTAACTCCACTCTAGTGCATTAATTTACTCTTGGATCCGCTTCGTTTAAAGTTTGCCAGATGAGAGCAATGAAAGGGAGGCGGCTAAGGAAGTAGCATAACGACCCCAAAGTTGTTGTTCAAGCAATTATTTATTCATTGTTTGCATCCAGTTAGCTGGGTTTTAGAATACTTGTGTTTTTGGTACTTATTAGGCAAGTGATCTTATTGACCAGGAAAGATTCTTTTGATAGGAGAATGAAAGTCTGGGAAAGCCGTCTCATTTCAGTCCCAAGTGTGAAATGCTTATCAGACACATAGCATACTTATATAGTCCCGCGACTTTGTTTATGGTAGATTGTATCTTCTTTATGGATGAAATTAGCATGGTCACAAGATCAAATAGTGTACATCTCAGAACAACTAGCTCACACAAAAGCACATATATTTGGCAAAAAATTGTACATTTTTTAAATTAATTCTTCCCTACATTAACAAATACATTACAATTGGAAATTTGTATTTGCAGAGAGTATGTGCTCGCATTATTATTGCTTGTAGCTCCATTTACTTTTAATTCAGGTAATACTCAGATTTCTTCTGTTTAAACCAATATTAATATTGTTAACAGAAATGCTGTAAACTTACGCAACCACCATGATTGGAACTCTGAAGGGTTCAGGAAGGCCGCATTTCAGCAAGGCCGCATCAAACTATAACAAGAAGATTTTAAGCCTCAAGGCCGCATCAAACTATAACAAGAAGATTTTAAGCCTCAAACCCTAGCTTTGAAACTGAGCTTCTATGAGGCGAACAAGAATTAGTGTAAAGATTGAGTAATAATAAATTATTTCTGGTAGAGGCGGTGGAGCGGCATTGCAGCTTGTCTAGAAGTTAGAAGTTTCCCGAAGCTTAAATTCAAGTACCTTCCAGAACTTTCAGCAAAACATTTGTTAAAAAATAAAAAGCTAAAAAATACTGCAATTTGATTGGATAGCCAGAAAAGTTTGTTTATAATTAAAAAAATTAAGGGCATCATCCAATCATAATTAGAGAAAATAATTTATTGCTAATTATTAAATATTTGTAATATTGAAACATTTGAAAAACAATAAGAGGCTAAAAATATTGTAATCTGATTGGATAGCCAAAAATCATTTTTGTATCCAATGGATGCTATAGTTACCTGTCTGTCGGCAGGAACTAAAAATTTAAGGGAAAAGATCTAGTAATTGGGCCCATTCCAATGGCTATGATAGTATTTGTTGATTTAATACCTATACTTGTTGTTTTGATGTCCAATATTTTTGACAACCTTGCATGAATAGTTGTGACTTTAAAGTTATTATTATGATGATAACTACCCATAATAGAATGAAATTTATCCCTAAGCACTAAAAATTAATGAATCATATGATGCCACATCAACACACAAGTATCGATCTCACTTTTGCACAAGTATTGGTCTCACTTTTTTTTGGGCTGTTTTGGATACCTTGGCAAAAATAATGTTGATGTAGCATCATATTTGATGATGTGGCCACGAAACCTTAGCTATAAGGAGGGGATTTTCCAAGTAAGTTGCTGCAAAAAATTGGGTTGATTTGAAATTTCCACTTGATATTTTGAGAAGTGTGAAGTTAGGGTGCTCAATTACTAGGTCCTCTCTCCTAGAATGAATAGAATCAAATTTATGCAGACAAATTTTCAAAGTTTAATAATTTCTTTTTTTTTTTTTTGGTTAATTTTTCCAATGGCTTTACCATTAATCATTGTTGTTTTATAGAATAAAAAATTATGGTTCCCTCTTAGGTACTGCAAAAACTAATCTAGCAAGTTGAATTTTTTGAGAGGGGTTTTATAGGTGACCCAAAAGCCTATAGCTTTCAATTTGAAGAGAAAATTAACCCAATAATAAATGACCAATGAAAGGTGTCCAGATTGTAGACAATTAGAAATTGCATACCATAGATCTCAGAAAATTGGATCCTCATTGTGCATGTACCAATTTGCTTGTTACAAACCATTTGGTAATAGTATTTTACTTTTATTTAAATATTTCTCTATATTCTTAACTAGTATCAATGGGTAGAATGATCTTGAACCAATTTAGTATATCTATTGTCTATGTTAGATTATATGTTTTGATACACCATTATTGCATTAGTTGTAGTAGATTTATAAATCAATTTTTTTATGCACGTTGAATGGGACACACATTGGTTGAAGAGAAAGGCATTATGACTCTTATGCTTTACAATATTTCTATTGATAAAGGGGAAACCATATCTCTTACTAATATTCACATTGAGCACATTTAGCCACTGCTAGATGGTTGTTCTTAACCGACACACTCTAAGTGTTGGATGTTAATCCTATTCTATGTTTTCATGGAGACATACCTCTTGTTGTATGTCCTCAAAAGAGAATAGAATGAGAGGTATGTCTCCACGAAAACATATAACATGAGGTTCATCTAAGCAATATTTGCTTAGAGTTTGTTTGTTTGTTAAGCCCAATCATCCAAGACTCCAAAACCTTTGCTAGCATCCTTCTTACCTAAGCTAAAATATAGCAGCTTTCAAATAGGGTATGAAATGTTGGGAAATAAGGTGTTGTACACCTCCCATAATAATAGCTATAATTGTAATACCTATTTATTATGTGGTGTTGCACATGCACGTGTAAAATGTAGAGATTCCTTTGGAATATTCTTGGAGCCACTATGATGTATTGTAACATTGTAATATTGTAATATATTCATTTAATATTTGTGAAAGATATTTAGAAAGAGAAAACTTAGTACCTAATATTAAATGTGGGGTCAAGGGTTAGTTCTAAGCACATGGTTTCATGGCATATGGTTTTACTTTCTAGTTGTGTTTGTGTGAGCTTTTGTCCATAAAAGCAAGCACATGTTTAGTGGTTAAGGTTGGCTGGTGGTTTTGGACTGTCATTGTATTGAGTCCTTTGGAGGATTGCGTTTGTGAAGCATGAAATAGGATGTGTGGATTCATGCTTGGAAATATGGGAAGGCATTGGAAGGCCTAATGGTTCAAAGGTATTCATTGTAACTCTATTTTTCTTTGTGGCTGATTAATATGGAGCATGGATACTTTTGGACATTAGTTTTCTCCCTCATGAGGGTTTTTCTAGGGTACATATTGTGTTATCTTGTGGCTTGTCTATTTGATCTTTGCATTATGATGATTTCATAAGCTTGTATGCATGATTTTCTCTCATGGGTTATGTAGGAAGTTGTTTATTAGAATATCAGTATAAAACATTATTTCCTAACAAGTGGTATTAGAGCTTTCATGATTGATTTAGAGTTATAACCCTAGCTTGAGTGGAGGAGGTACAAAGTGGAAGTCATGGCTATGCATGAAAAGATTGGGACATTACAAGGTATATCTTCCCTCTCTTTTTTCAATTTGCCACTCTAGAAACTCATTCAAACCTCTCTAACTTCAAAATCATTTTGGGTGCTCTCTATTCACGATATTGAAGATCTCTAGTCATATTTTCTAGCACTCTTAGCTCTTCACTATGCTTGAGACTCTCACTGCCATTTTAATACTTTGAGGAAGACTTTGTGCTTCTTCTTCTTCATTCGAAAAGCTCTCCACTTTGTGTGTAAAAGTGGAGTTCTCTTTTCTTAATCATCTCCATGACAATAATTGTTATTACACTTACTTTCCATTCTATTACAATAATTGTTGTTACACTAACTTTCCATTCTATTATTGGTTCTATCCATCTATCTATCTATCTATCTGGCTATTCATGGAAGTGGAAACACTAAAGCGGGTAGCGGGTGTTTGATTATGATAAAACTCTAAACATAGCCCAAATTTTTTTATTTTGGCTTGTGTGTAGGTTTCATTGGGGAAGAGTTGCTTTGTTGGAGGTTTCAGTTGTGGACCAGTTGTAAGATATAGATAATCCAAAGAAAAGCATTGGAAAATAAGGCCAGATATCACATTAACAAAGGAGAGAGCTCAACCATTGTATTTATAAACTCAAACGAGAAATTTTTTTATACAGACCCCCACAATTGGGTGGAAGATGGTGGAGGTAGACTGATCACTATAGTGAGAGTAAGAACTTCCAATGACAAATATTGTCATGACACCTTTTCTGTATCATGTTTTGTTATATTGCCTACAATCTATATTTTGGGTTGTCAATGTATGGATCAGGCATGCTACAATAGTCTGTAGGTTTATAAAATGCAAGATAATATTGATGAAGTACAAGATAATACAGATGTGTCACTATTTTTTATATTACAATGATATAAACAGATGTATAGGCTGTAGCATTTATAGACTGATAAGAAGCCCTGCGTGGATATCTTATTATTTATATGATTTTTTTTTTAATATTTTTATGACAACCATATACAGTCATGACTTTTAGACATACTGTTGTATGTATGTTTACACTCTTATCTTTAATATAATAAAATAAAAACAAATCACTAATTAATCTTTTATAACTTTTCAACATACCTATTACACCAAAATTACTGTTATTAATAAATCATTCAATAAGATTGCTTTCACGTTTATAACTAGGGATATGTCTGGCTTTCGTCCGGGACAAAAAAAACACTGGATTTACATAAAAACAAAAAATTTCGTTTAGATGATTGAAATCAGTTTCATCTCCATGGAACCATTTGGATGAAATTCTCATCACGTCTATTACTGATAATAATATGTCGGGACAAAAGACTTGACTTCCCCCACGCGTTCTGGTTACACTTGACTTACCTCCCCGTTCCCATGCGTTTCCTTTGTCATTGATTGAGAACCAGATGGCGTGGAGCTCACGCTATCTTCAAGCTTATAACAGTCAAACTCCGCGTATGGCGGAGTGGGATCATTTATTTGTTTTATTTACGGTTTAGATATTCTCCACGTAGAATATTTGTAAATATTGCGAGGATGAAAATGGACACTATGGAATTGTAGAAAAAACAAGTTCTGCACACATTTCCTTTGAATCCACGACACTACTTCTCCCATGTTCATGTCTATTTAAAGTACAAAAATAGTAATACATATGCTATAGCTATTGAAATTGTGATGAAGTGTTTTGTCCTAGCAGTTACTATGATTTTTGCAGTGAATAATTGCTGTTCGTTAGCACTAGGTGGTGGAGATTACCTTGTACTGGGGGAGTCGCTCGTTGGAAATCAGAGCATAATATCAAAGAATGGCATGTTTGAACTGGGATTTTTCAGTCCAAGAGGAACGAATAATTGGTACATTGGCATCTGGTACGCACAAATTTATCCACAGGTCATAGTTTGGGTAGCTAACAGAGATAATCCTATCAGAAGCATGCTCGGCGTTCTGAAATTTTCAAGCGACGGTCATCTCAGATTGCTTGATGGGCCGGTCGGTGTGGCGGACTGATCTTGCTGTGAAAGGATTGCGGGGAATAATAACAAACTCTGCTAATTTCATTATCCTGGGTCACGGCCAGAACAATTCTGAGATTGTTTGGGAGAGCTTCGCGCATTCGACAGATACATGGTTACCTGGAATGAAGCTGTGGAAAGGGATGAAGCTAACTTCATGGAAGAGTTATGTGGATCCTACAAGTGGGCTCTTCTCTGTAGGAATGGACATGTCTCCAGGAAAGACAACAGATGCTGATGGTCTATAACAATAGTGTTCTATATTGTTCCAGTGGAGAGTGGACTGGTAATTGCTTTGCCAACGTGCCGGAGGGTAATGCTCCTAAGATATTCGAAATGTAGTGTGTGAGGATTTCTCCTTCAAAAATATACTTTAGTTTTTGGATATTCCAGCATGGGCCTACCTTGACAGGGTGTATCTCTGTAGATGAGAAGGGTGAAATAAAATATTGGGACTTGATGGATGATGGGACTTGGAATCAGGGATGGTCGACATACCAAGGTCAATGCAGTGGGTATGATATCTATGGGGCAAATGGATTGTGCAATATTGCAAATGATGTGTGTAGTTGTATTAAGGGTTTCAAGCCCAAGCGTGACACTAAAGGTTGGTGGTCAAGTGGGTGTTCTCGGCGAAGGCTTCTGCAATGCTCTGTCATAGAGAGCACAACTGACGGCTTCTTGGAATCCAAGAACCAAAACTTGCCCGAAGAAGAATCTATCTCATACAAGAAGAAGTCAACAATGCAAATTTGGGGTTTCCAAGTTTTTTATTATATTAATCTATATCAACCCCTAATTCAATGGATACCATAAATAAATAACGAATAAAGTTTTAAATCTGACAACTTTATCAACTAGTTGAGCCCAAAGTTCTAAATTTAATACCATCTACCCCTGAATTTCCCAAGCAATCAGCAATAACATTATGCTCTCTGAAAATGCGATTAAAGACTACTGCTTCAAAGGAATTAACCACCTCCAATACTTTACCAAGCAAAGAATTGAGCCCCCAATTTGGGGTGTAGCCCGCCCTCAACACATTGATAATAAGTATAGATTCTCCTTCAATTTATAAATGCTTTATGTTTAACTCTCTCCATAGAAGGACCCTTTTCATAAGAGCTTTAAGTTTTACTATATTATTAGTATTTTCTTGTAGTTGCTTTGCCAACATTTCTATAATTGAGCCAATCTAGGCATGACCTATACAACTAGCTCGAGATACCAAGACTAGCTCAAGATACCAAGACTACCTTGAGAGGCCCATCAAAGTTTAATTTAGGCAAACATAATTTAGGGGGTCTCAAAACACAATTTGCTCTTTTTAAAAGATTTACTTAATCTCCATTGGCAACAAAGGGGGGAATCTTGAGTCCGAACCATTTCCTTCTAATGGAGCCATCCCAATTTGAAAATTGGACTTCCTTTTTTAACTGACCTATAATTTTTCTGTTCATCACTTCTATAATGGCAACTTCTACTTTATTGATGAGCGAATCCCAAATCATCTTTTTCCCTTGCAAAATTCTTTGGTTCATTTCTTTCCATAATTCCCATAGGATTATTGAGGGAGAAATGATCCACAAACCTCTATAAATGTACTTCTTATTCAAAATTGGCTAGCTTTTGAAGAGAGAAATGATATCATTAGGAAGAGCAGTGATCCATCCTAATTTGGCGCATAACTAACATCAATAATTTTGAGCAAAGGGGTATCCTAAAAGAATATAATTCTATGTTTCCTCATTTTGTTCACAAAGAGAACATCTAGAAGGTCCGTCAAAAACTATTCTCTTGTACCATTCCACAATTAAAATTCTCCCTTAAAAGGTAGCCCAAGAGAATGTCCCTTCTTTTGGTAGACATAACCCATTCTAGCATAATTGAATGGGGATCTTAGTTTTGATGTAATGTTGTTTATTGACAATGGCTTTGTATCCATCCTTGGAAGAGTAATTCCTTGAGTTATCTCCTACCCAAACCAAATTATCTTGACTATTCCTGAAATTCAATATTTTGTTATTTAAAATATCCTTTAATTGAGATAAATCTTCCCGTGGAAGGGAAAAGTGGTCAAATTTTTTCCATTTCCAACCCAAGGAATAACTGTTGTCAAAATCATTATATTCCCTAATAGAGGACCCCCATTCTCTTTCAAAATAATCTTTGATCAGGGTAGTTTCCATTAGGTTAGATACAATTGGGAATGCTCCGCAAGAATCAAACCAGAAAGAAGCACTTCTCCCATCAGAAATGTCCGAAGAAAGCTACTCTGAAATTAGATCTCTATATTTTAGAATGAATTTTCATACCCTTGAACCTTTCGGTAGATTAGAGACTCTAAATATACCAATAGGATTGAAGTCTTCTAATTATTTACCTTGAAGAAGTTAGAACCATTTGACGTTTTGTTCCTTAAACATTTTCCATACCAATTTGGCTTCGAGAGCTTTGTTTTGCCATAAATGATTTCTCAACCATAAACCACCTACTTCTTTGGGTTTATAGATTTTATCCCGTGAAATCATATCCATCCTCTTGCTTTCAATGAGCCCTTGCTAAAATAATTTTCTCATTTTCTAAATGAGTTTTAGATTAGCACCAACCAAGAGCGGGAGACATGACATCTACACGAGGGCTTTACTTAGTGAACGTGGGTTATATCACTTGCATTCATGGTATACTAAATAATCACCCTAGTTTCAAAAAATATTTCACTAACCTCCTTTTTTTCCACCCCCTACCAATACACAACCTGAATTAAAAGCCCCCCTATTTGCACAAAATATTGTATTTTTTCATAGCTTGAATTAAAACCCCCCTATTTTCACCGATGGGCAATATATTGCACCCTCATTTTTAGGATATTAAATCCCCCAATATGAACATACACAGTATGATATTGCCTATTTAGTGAAGCCCCCATATATATTGGTAGAGAATAGAAGACTATCGTTAAATGAGTAGTTCTTCTTGCCCATGATAACCATTTTCCTTTCCATGATGCCATATTCTTATTAATATTCTCTCCACATTTATTCTAAAGCTTATTTGATCTTGTCCCTTTCTCTAGAGGAAGGCCAAGATAGGAGCAAGTTAGTTGACCAAGTTTGAAACCAAGGGTATTTAGGATCATTCATTCCTTAGGGGGGTCAATATAAAAAGTAAAGATTTTAGATTTTTCTTGATTAACCACTTGGTCTAATGCTTGAGAGTATTTGTGAAGTATTTTATTTAAATGAGAAACTTCCCTAGCCTCACCAACACCAAAGCATAATATCATTAGAAAATTGTTGATGTGTTATGGGTTGCATTGAATTAGTAATTCTAATCCCTTTTATAAAAATAGACTCTTGGGCTTTGCAGATGCTTCTGCCTAAATATTCAACCATAATGATGAAAAGAAAGAGACAAATTGGGTCACATTATATGATACCTCTAGAAGAATCAAAGAAATCTTTAGGAGTCCCATTAATTAGAACCAAAACTCTTGGAGTGGAGATACAAAAAATGATTATATTTATCTAGTGTTTGGAGAAGCCAAAAACTTCAATGCATTTGTAGAGAAATCTTTAGTCAACTTTATCATAAGCTATCTTTATGTCTAGTTTTACAATCATACTCAGTTGTTTATAATTTTGAATAGAATGAATGGCTTCTTGAGCTATGATTATGTTGTCCATCTAGAGGAATTGATTATGTGTTGCATTGATATCAACATTAGCTGTTTTGGATGCTTTAACGACACCCTTCTCATCCCAAGTGGATGTTTGGTTTCTAGTTTGATATGATTTGGCAGGCTTTGGTATGTTTGGGTTATGGAATTAGCTTATTCATGCTACTCATATTCATGTTTAGTCAGTTTATTTTGGATTTGGTGATCAGATGCTATCCTATTTGATAAGAATCTTGGTTTGTTGTTCCGGAGAGGGTTTCACCAATAGAGCTTTAATGAAGATCTTTAATTAATTGCATAAGTGGTGTTGGTGTGGCTCCTGGTATGGAGTCAGGATGTTGATGGTGATCATGTTCGAGACTTGGCAGATTGAGATCATTTATTTAGCGTGTATGGAACAAAATTGGGTCCTAGTGTATCTAGGCTATGGATCGACTTAATGTAATGTGTGGAATGGACCTCTTGATGTGTTTTTGGGATGTCTTATGGGTTGGATATTATTTGTTTGGTCTAAGGCTGACATGTTTATAATTATGTAATTGTTTTATTGTTTGGTGACCGATCTTATTGTTTATGGTCGAGGGTTTGTATATATATGATGTAAGATCTCATTGTAGATCATGTGTGAGGATGTATTGAGTGAATAATGTAATAATCATTTAGGAAGACGATTTGGTCGACCATTGGTGATTGAGTTGGGTTTATGTTAGAGGATTTAGTTCTTCGGCCCTGAGCTAAACCAGAAGAGTATTCAGGCATAGGAGATGCTATCTTTGCAATTCATTCATTTCTCTGGATTGTAGTATGGATTTCTATGCAGTTAGTGAGACTCTTTTTGTGATGAGAAGTGCACTATAGACTATTGGCCTTCCTGCAAGTGCAAGCTCCTCAATTCTAATTCAAATACTTACTGCAGAAGTATTATCTAACTATGGGTAGGCTTCCCACCGCGGTTTTTCCCTTCACCAAGTTTTCCACGTATAAATCTTGGTGTCATGTGGATGGTATTTATTCTCTGATTATTGTTTATTCTTAATTGTTTTATCTGCTATTTCAGTATTTGGTTTATGCATTCCAATATTGATCTTTTGGGTTATGGTTTTAAATTTTTAATTGCTAAATGTTTTGTTAATCTGTGACAACTAATTCACCCCCGCTCTCAGTTGTCTTTCGGTTATTTGAACTATCTAACAATTGGTATCAGAGCTCTGGTCCTCTCTACAAAAGCTTAACCACTTGAGGAAAATCCTATGGTGACTAATAGTTCAAGTTCATCTAGTTCATTTGGAGCTATCTTTCAAAGAGATATTCCTAGGCTTGATGGAACAAATTACAAAGTATGGAAAATTTAGATGGAGACTCATCTGAGATGCCTTGGTAAGGAGATTTGGGAGATCACACATAATGGTGTTACACCTCATAATTGTGCATCTAGCAATCCTCCTTGGACAAACTTAGATAAGGTGCTTGAGAATGATTGTAAAGAAAAATAAGCCCTCTTGTGTGCACTTTCTGATCAGCAAATAATGGGACTATTTGACAAATCATCTACAAAGACTATATGAGACAAGTTGAAGACTCTTAATGGAGGTGACCCTATTGTGAATATTGCATTCATGGAAAGAGTAAGGCCTACAAATGTTACAATAACTAGACTCATAGAATCATTGAGAGTGATGATGTTTGTGTGGATGAGTATCTTGAAGTCTCAGGGGAAACCAGTGTGGAGAGAAAGGATGAAGATCCTTGCATTTTGTTTTTGGAATGAGAACCTGTGAAATCTGAAACTGGTAAAGCAAATATTGATGAACCAGTTCAACCAGAACAAGTAGACTCAGCAAAAGAAGATGATAATGATCCTAAAGGTAATGATCATGTTATTCTGAGGTATGTGAGACTCAATCACAATCCTGACCAGATTATTGGAGATAAGGATGCAAGAGTTTCAACTAGAAGAAGAATTAGAGAAAATTCTTTCATGGTCTCCACTATTGAGCCTAGAATTGCTAAGGAAGCATTTGGAGACAATCATTGGGTCAAAGCTATGGAGGAGGAGCTTGATCAAATTGAGAAGAAAAATACATGGACCTTAGTACGCCAACTAGTGAACAAAAATGTGATAGGTACTAAGTGGGTTTTTAGGAACAAGCTGAATGATGATGGTGAAGTAGTTCGAAACAAAGATAGATTGGTTTGCAAAGGTTCTGTAGAAGAAGAAGGAGAAGATTATGGAGAGACTTTTTCACCTTTTGCTAGAATGAAAGGTGTCAGAACTTTACTAGCTTTTGCAGCTCATAAGGGATTCAAAGTATATCAAATGGATGTGAAATCTGTATCCTTGAATGGTATACTAGAAGAAGAAGTAAACATTGAGCAACCAAATGGTTATGTTTTGACTGAGAAGAAGGATATGGTATGTAAGTTGCACAAGGCATTATATGGATTAAAGAAAGCACTGAGAGAATGGTATGAAAGGCTTCATTCACACCCGATGAAAATAGGTATTTAAAGAACTAGTGAAGATAGCAACATATATCTCAAATCTGAAGGAGATAAGATACTGGTTAGTTAAGTGTTTCTGGATGATATCATATTTGGAAGCAATGATGACATGAGAAATGAATTTTCAAATGAAATCAAGAGTGAGTTTGAAATGTCTCTAGTGGGAGAGATAAAATTCTTCATAGTTTTGCAAATACAACAAATGAAGAGTGGCATTTTCATTACGCAGTCTAAGTATGTGAAAGAGGTGTTAAAGACATTTGGTATGAGTGACTATAAACCAGTTGGGATACCAATGGTTATAGGTTGTAACTTGTCTAAGGAAGATGATGCCACATTTGTTGATGAAAAAGAGTACAGGTCAATGATTGGAAAATTGCTTTATGTTGTTCTCAGCAGACCAGATATAGCTCATGCAGTTGGTCTAGTTGCTAGATTTCAGAAGAATCCTAAAGAAACACATTTGATATCAACCAAGAGGATTTTCAGATATTTGAAAGGCACTATTGACTATGGATTATGGTATCCATATGAAGGAAAATTTGACTTGAAGGTGTACACAGATGCACATTGGGCGGGTAATATTGATGATCGGAAAATCACAACCGATGGAGCATGCTTTCTAGGAGGAAGACTTGTTTCATGGAGTAGCAAGAAGCAGAGTTGTATTTCACAGTCTACCATTGTAGCTGAGTATGTTGCTTCTTATATGAACTGTACCTGGGCTATCTAGATGAGACACATTCTGGAAGGTTTCAAGATAAAGTTTATAGAAACTGTAAATATTTTATGTGAGAATACCAGTGCCATAAATATTTTAAAGAATCTCATTTTGCATGCACGAACCAAGCATATTGAATTGAAGTATAATTTCTTGATCAGGGAAAACGTGCAGAGTTAAGATGTGATCTTGGACCATGTTTCTACCAAGGAGCAGCTTGTAGATATCTTTACTCAACCTCTGCCTAAGACTAATTTTGAGTATCTTAGAAGTTAGCTAGGGGTTGTACCCCTTCAAGAGGTTAATTGAGCATGATGTAGATTACATCAGTCCTAGAGCTACTTGCAAAATTTTACAGCAAGATTGGTGTAGAAGTGGACTTAATCCATAGGGGGGCATCAAGTTGTAGGTTATGGATGTTGATCAGTGAGTTTGACATTGCATGTTTTATTTTCAATCTAGCATTGTTGTCAAAGGAGGAGAAAAACTATGTGATTTGTATGGTATTGATATTTGAATTGCCATCAATGCCAAAGGGGGAGATTGTTGGCATTTTCATGAAGATTGCATTAATGAAATATTATGTTGTCATTGATGTCAATTAACTGGTAATGGTGATGATATTGTTATGATGTTATTTAGTAACCAGTAGGAAGAGCTAGTGAAAGGGAATTGTAACCGATAGGTTAATTTTTTGAGTAAACCAGTATTGCTAAGTATTTGAGAGTTGAACCAGTAAACCCTACCTATTGATTTGATAAACACTAATCGATTAAGTTTGGAGAATTGGTTATATTAGTTTATGATCTGTTGAGCGTTAACAATTATGACACATATTCATATTGTATGAGGAGAGTTTCAAAGTGTTTATGGCGCATTGAGTTAATATTTTTCATTTTGGGAATGAGCAAGTATATTACATGTAATGCAAAGCATGTGATGAGTTGCTAAGTTTGATGAAGCAGCAATCAAGGAGCGGTCGAGGCTTTCTTGAATGATGTGCAGAGATTGTTACGTAATCCAATGGTCATACCTAAACTGACTTGTTTGTAATCTCTATGAGATTAGGTTTTTTTTGTGATACCAACCTAATTGATTTGTATTTAAGGTCGATGAGTTGTTTTGTTTAGTGAGTTGGCAAAGTTGTAATTGAATGTGTGGTTGCCAAATCAGATGATGTATCTGCAGTTTGAGTAAGAGAAGATAAGAGCATGAAAAGGATCTGAACAAGCAAGTTTAGTGCTATCCTAACAAATCATAAAACTCTTGTTGTTTTCTAATAGTTACAACAGTAAAATCCCCTAACCGAGTAGGCTCTAACAAGCTTCACTTTTCAAATCCTCTAACTAGGTGACCCATTAGTTTGGATTTTTAAATCCTTTACAAAGGTTACTCCTCATAGGGTATTGCTTCTAATAGGGCATTGTAGTCAATCTCTTAACTGGGTGGTCCCTAACAGGATCTTTTCTTAACAGGACTTTTAAAAAAAGCTTTAACAGGCTTGGCTCCTAACAGGGTGAACTTCAGAAGAGTTCAAATAGTTATTTTTGTGAGTCTCATCTCATCGTGGTTTTTCCCATTTGGGTTTCCACGTCAAAAATTATGTGTCAAGTGATGAATTTTTTTGTGGTTACATTTTTGTGATGGTTGAATTGCTTAACTACTTAATCCACTTTAATAAGTTATGTTAACATGCAGAAATCAGATATGAAGTTTTTACTGATATCAGAAAATGTATTTGGATGTTTGTAAGTTTCAAGTTGTTTACTATTAATCTGTTGTAACAATCAACCAGTTTTGAACCTGCTAGTTTATTTTGATAGTGATATTACATTTTAAGTTCAGTGGTTTAACTTGTTAGTTTGAAGTTTACTTTGAGAGGTTATTTCTGAGATAGGTGAATTTAATCAGTTTTTCTATCTACTGATTCACCCCCCCCTCTCAGTAGTTGAACGGATCCTTATTCTTTCATCATACCATCAACCTAAACTCCTTTTTTTCCACCCCCTCCCAATACACATCTCGAATTAAAAGCCCCCCTATTTGCACAAAATATTGTATTTTTAATAGCTCAAATTAAAACCCCCCCTATTTTCACCGATGGGCAATATATTGCACCCTCATTTTTAGGATATTAAACCCCCTAATATGAATGCACACGATTTGATATTGCCTATTTAGTGAAGCCCTCATGGAAATCTGATACATTGGTAGAGAAGAGAAGACTACCTTTAAATGAGTAGTTTTTCCTGCCCATGATAACCATTTGCCTTTCCATGATGTCATCTTCTTATTAATCTTGTCTCCAAATTTATTCCAAAGATTATTTGATCTTGTCCCTTTATCTAGAGGAAGGCTAAGATACGAGCAAGGTAGTTGACCAAGTCTAAATCCAAGGGTATTTGGATCATTCATTCTTTAGGGGGGTCAATATAAAAGGTAAAGATTTTAGATTTTTATTGATTAACCACTTGGCCTGATGCTTGAGAGTATTTGTGAAGTATTTAATTGAAATGAGCAGCTTATGTAGCCTCACCAACACCAAAAGCATAATATCATCAACCAATTGTTGATGTTTTATGGGTTGCATTGAATTAGTAATTCTAATGCCTTTTATAAAACCTAACTCTTGGGCTTTGCAAATGCTTCTGCCTAAATCTTTGACCATAATGATGAAAAGAAAGGGGGAAATTGGGTCACATTATATGATAACTCTAGAAGAATCAAAGAAACCTTTAGGATTCCCACTAATTAGAACCCAAACTCTTGGAGTGGAGATACAAAAAAATATTATATTTATCCAGTGTTTGGAGAAGCCAAAAGCTTCCATGCATTTGTAGAGAAATCTCTAGTCAACTTTATCATTAGCTATCTTTATGTCTAGTTTTACAATCATACTCAGTTGTTTATGATTTTGGATAGAATGGATGGCTTCTTGAGCTATGATTATGTTGGCCATCTGGAAGAATTGATTATGTGTTGCATTGATGTTTTGTCATTGATGTCAACACTAGCTATTTTGGATGCTTTACCGACACCCTTTTGGTCCTGGTAGGATGTTTGGTTTTTGGTTGGATATGATCCGGTATGCTTCGGCATGTCTGGGTTATGGAATTGGCTTATTCATGCTACTCATATTTATGTTTAGTTAGTTGGTTTTGGATTTGGTGATCAGATTCTATCCTATTTGCTAAGAAGCTTGGTTTGTGGTTTCGGCGAGGGTTTCACTGGCAAAGCTTTGATGAATTGGATAAGTGGTGTTGGTGTGGCTCCTGGTATGGATTCAGGATACTGGTGATGATCATGTTCGAGACTTGGCGGATTGAGATCATTGCTTTAGCATGTATGGATCAAAATTGGACCCAGTATATCTAGGTTATGGACGAACTTAATGTAACGTGTGGATTGGACCTCTTGATGTGTTTCTGGGATGTCTTATGGGTTGGATATTATTTGTTTGGTCTAAGGCCAACATGTTTTGTAATTATGTAATTGTTTTATTGTCTGGTGGCCGATCTTATTGTTTATGGTCAAGGGTCTGTAAATATTTGATGTAAGATCTCATTGTAGATCATGTGTGAGGATGTATTGAGTGAATAATGTAATAATCATTAAGGATGAGGATTTGGTCGATCATTGGTGATCGAGTTGGGTTTATGTAAGAGGATTTAGTCCTTCGATATTGAGCTTAACCGAAATGGTATTTAGGAATAGGAGCAGGGCTAACTTTAAGAAACCAGCCCTTGGGCAAAAGTGTAAAATCCTGGTGAATCAGACGTTATTTTTAGGGGGAAATTTTCATATTGATGGCGGAAAGTTTTTTCAAAATAGGAAAAAAAAAATTTGTATTGGCAATTTTTTTCTAGGGTATGAAAATTCAATAAAATTTTGGCGAATAATACCTTGTTCTATGGGGAAAATATATATTGTAGGAGGCAAATATTTTTCATTTAAAGGAACAAATATATAATTGTATGGGCAAAATTTTTAGTCTGAAGGAAAAATTATTTAAACGTATTGGCGATTTTTATCCACTCCTTGAAAATTATTTAATTTGTTTGGCTAATATTTTGTTGCTTATGGAAAAGTATAATTTTATTGGCGATTTCATGAATTTATTATTCATTGCCATTAATAGACAAGTCACATCACAACACATCAGTACATCACAACGAGTCCGGACTCTGCACGATGTATCGAAAAGCGCGACCTCTTTGACACGTGAAGGGTGACACGTACCTAAAATCCATCAATGATTTTAAATTGTTTGATGATTGTAGATCAATGGCTGAAGTTTTATTTCAGCCCTATTTCCTGAAGAGAACATATTTCACCAAAAAGTGCCTGGAATGGAATTGGAGTCAATAGACACGTATCAAATGTCACGATCGATAATGTTGGTCATTTAATATTTGTCTAGTGACTAACTATAATCCACTCTGTCCCCATGACTTCCAATGTGGTACTTGCCAACTTAGTACTAGTTTATAGCTATTTCCAATTTCACACCCTAGTGCATTTATGGGAAAGATTTGCAGAGATATATGAAAGATTTACAAAATTTTAAAGCAATTAATATGGTTGTAGAAGGAATTATTACAATCAAGAGCTTCATCTATTTATATACAATATTTTCTTCTGTCATCTTCAATTAGCCTTTTCCATTTGGTAGATAAATTGTCGGAGCTCACAGTATTTAATTTCTGCCTCTAGTTTAGGTCTATAGGTTCAGGTTGTTTAATTTGGTAATCTGATTTGTCAAGATGGACACTACTGTTTGCTTGAGAAGCATTTTTGTAGAGGACCAGAGGGCCTTTTTGGGCTCCATTAAAGACCCAACCCTCTAATCAGTCTGCAAGGAGGTTGGGATATGTTGGTATTTTGGATATGTTGATATGGTTTTGTCATTGATGTCAACACTTGTCAACACTTATCAGCACTTGGAGATTTGGTTATATTCACCGGCAAGATAGTGACTTATGTACAGTCACCGATATTTGGTTCACCGACACTTGGAATCACTTGGAGACTACTTTGTTATGTCAAAGACATTGTTTGGATACTTTGTATTGGTGATTTGTTCATTGGTCTATTTGAGTTTGCATATTTGCTATTACTGGCAAATAGGTCCAGGATATACACTGGCAGGTATATCTATTCTAGATTAGCACGACACATCATGGAGATGATTTGTTGTTATTGTAAATGCATTGAGCCGACATGATGCATCGGATATTTGTTTCATTTGTAATTAATTTTTATTGTAATATCTTTTTAGTGAGCCGACCTACTCAATTGGTCTTAGGTTATGGTATAAATGTAAGATCTCATTTGTGAGATTAATATAGGATTACGAAAAGGATTGTAATTCGGTATATGCAAAAATTAGCAGAGCTATACACACAGACATCATTCAAGATTGAAGGAAGGTTTGAAGAAGGCATATCAGAGCTAAACCAGTACTGAATCCAGAATATGAAGATGTTATTTTGAGCAGTACATTATCATTGGATTTAACCATCCAATTGTAGTTAGTGTGACTATCATTTTGTGTTTGAGTAGTGAGCTCTAGGCGCTTGGCATTTCTGCATGTGCAGACCCCATATTGTACACACTAACTATCTATAGTAGTATCATCTGATTGTGGGTAAGGTTTCCCACCGTGGTTTTTCCCCTTATAGGGTTTCCACATACAAATATTTGTGTTATGTGTTGTGGATATTATTGCCTTTCTGTTTCATGCATTAATCTTTACTGGTACTACAATTAACTGATAAATTGTCCACCGATATAAAGTTTGGTTTACTGGTATTAAGGATTAAGGTTTGGTTAAGTCAATTCTAGTTTGAATTTATTGGACAACTGATTCACCCTCCCCTCTCAGTTTTCTTTGGGACCTAACAATTGGTATCAAAGATTAGTCCTCTTTTTGTAGAAGTTTAACAGCTTGAGGAGGTCTAATGTCTTCAAACTATTTCAGGAAGGATAGTCCTAAACTTGATGGAACCAACTATGGCATATGGAAGATCAGGATGGAGACACATTTGAATTGCATTTGAAAAGACATATGAGAGGTTACAAAGAATGGTTATACTTCTCCTACTCAAGGTCAACCTACTCCACCAACTCTAGGCAAAGTTGAGGAAAATGATTGCAAAGCAAGAGAAGCACTTTTGAGCGCATTGTCAGATCAACAAATTATGGGATTATCAAATAGATCTACTACTAAAGCTATTTGGGACAAATTGGAAACATTGAATGAAGGTGATATCATAGTCAAAATTGCAAAACTTGAATCCTTCTGGGTCAGGTATGAAAATCTGAAAAGGGAAGACGATGAAAGGATTTTTGCTTTTATGGAAAGAGTAAATGAAATAGTTTTGGGTATAAAATGTTGTGGAGGAACCTTAAGTGAAGATGAATTTGTTTCAAAAGTTTTAAGAGAATTGCCACCGGCATACAAAATAAAAGTAACTGCTATAAATGAATTGAGAACAATGCCTAATACATCAGTAACTAGAGACACTTTGGTTGGAAAAATTTCAGCTTTTGAAATTGAAGAATTTGGTCCTGTTGCTACTATAAAGATAGATTTAGCTTTTAAGGCATCATCATTTGCTTCATCATTATCATTTGATAAATCTGATTGGAAATCCTTTTATGCAAGAGAACTTGAAGAAAGCAGGAGAGAAAATGAAGAACTTGAAGAACTTGAAGCACTATTTACAAGGAAAATGCCTAAAGGTCCAATTGGAAGTAAGTATGAAGGTAAAGCATCCTTTAAATGTTATAACTGCAATAAGATTGGTCATATGGCATCTAGGTGTCTTGATAGACATGCAAGATTGAAAGAAGAAGCTAGAAGAACATACAAACCTAACCCTGAATATCAGAGATACAAATTCAAGAAGAATAGAGACAAATCTTATTACCTTGCTGATGAAGGAGTCACTAATGATTCTGATGAGGATCTGGCAGACAATGGATGGGTTTTTGTTGCTATAACAAAAGATCAATCGACACCTACTATTCATCGGTAGAGTAGGCCCTGACAACTAGAATTGAAGATAAGGATGAATGGATAATTGATTCAGGATGTTGACATCATATGACTAGTAATAAAAGTAAATTCTTAACCTTTCAGGAATACAATGGAAGTCTAGTGAGATTTGGAGATGATAAAGCTTGTTTAATAAAAGGAAAAGGCACTATATCTTTTGATGGTAAGAACAATATTGATAATGTTTACTATGTTGAAGGTTTGAAGCATAATCTTTTGAGTGTTGGTCAATTAGTTGAAAAAGGATTTTAGTTACAATTCAAGAATGGAAAATGCAAAATTATGAACAGAATTGGTTTGGAAATTGCAACTGGTAATCAGACTAGAGGTAATATCTTTCATTTGAATAACAGTGAAAAGACATGCTTGATTGCACATATTGATGAAAGTTGGTTATGGCATAAGAGACTTTGTCATGTAAATTTTGATTGCATTGTGAAAATCAGTACAACTAAGGCAATAAGAGATTTACCTAAGATTGTTAAACCTCACAATTCGGTATGTAAGGAATGTCAATTTGGAAAGCAAGTTAGAGCATCTTTTAAGAGTATTCCAGAAAAATCTAATAATGCTCTTGACTTAATTCATACTGATTTATGTGGTCTAGCAAGAACTAGAAGTTTACAAGGAGATTTATGCTAATCATTGATGACTATTCTCGAATGTGTTGGGTTACTTTTCTCAGGGAGAAATCAGAAGCACTTGGGAAATTCAAGCTATTCAAGGTGATGGTAGAGAATGAAACTGGTAAGAAAATCAAATGTCTGAGATCAGATCAAGGAGGTGAATTCACATCTAAGGAATTTAATACATTATGTGAAGTGAATGGAATCAAAAGACAGTTATCAACACCTCAGACACCCCAACAGAATGGAGTTGTAGAAAGGAAAAACAGAACTATCTTGGATGCAGCTAAAAGTATGTTATCAGAAGAAAATCTATCTCATGTATATTGGAGAGAAGCAATAAGTATAGCGGTTTACACATTCAACAAAGTTTAGATCAAAGGAGAAATCGGTAAGACCCCTCATGAATTATAGTTTGGTAATACTCCTACTCTTAAATATTTCAGAATATTTGGAAGTAAATTCTATGCTAGAAGAGATGAGTATATTGGCAAATTTGATCCTAGAAGTGATGAAGGAATATTTCTTGGTTATTCATCTAAGAGAAAGGCATATAGATGTTTTAACAAGAGACTGCAGAAAATTGTTGAGAGTACAAATGTGAAGATTGATGAACAATTTAGAGGAAATTCAAGGTACATAGATTCTGAATAGGCAACATAAATAATATCACATGAACCTACAGTAAGTACACTGATACAGAATGAAGATCCAGTTACCCCGACATCATCTGAAAATTCCACAGTATTTGAGGAACAACGATAAGCAAAGACACCCTGGTATGTAAGATTGAACCACTCTGAAGATCAGATAATTGGGAACAAGTATCAAGGAGTTATGAATAGAGGAAGACTAGCAAATGAAGAGGTATGTCTTATTTCTCAAATTCAAATAGCATCAGTTAATGAGGCATGTGAAGATAAATTTTAGATTAAAGCCATGGAAGATGAATTAGAACAAATTGAAAAGAATAACACATGGACATTAGTTCCCCGACCTAAAGACAAAAATGTAATTGGAACTAAATGGGTATTCAGAAACAAACTTAATGAAGATGGTAAGGTAATCAGAAATAAAGCAATATTAGTGTGTAAGGGATATTCACAGAGAGAAGGAATTGACTATAATGAAACCTTTGCACCGGTAGCTAGAATTGAGGTAGTCAGATTATTCTTGGCTTTTGCAGCACACAAGAAATACAAAGTATATTAGATGGATATTAAATGTGTATTTTGAATGGAGATCTTGAAGAAGAAGTTTATATTGAGCAACCCGATGGATTTTCTTTGATAGATGACAAAGATATGGTTTGTAGGTTAAGGAAATCTTTTTATGGGCTAAAGCAAGCTCGTAGAGCTTGGTATGCTAGATTGGATAAATATCTTTTGAAAATTGGTTTTACTAAAGGTAATACTAACAACAACTTATATTACAAAGTGACTAATGATGACATCTTGCTTATAGAAGTTTTTGTTGATGATATAATCTTTGGAGGAGAAGATGGATTATGTAAAGACTTTTCTAATGAAATGCAACAAAAATTTGAAATGTCTATGATTGGAGAAATAAAATTCTTTTTAGGATTACAGATTTCACAAACTAATAGAGGTATATTCTTGAGTCAATCTAAATATGTGAAGGAATTACTAAAGAAATTTGGCATGGAGAACTCTAAACCAATAAGCACACCTATGACTACAACTGATAAATTATCATTGAATGATGAATCAAAACCTGTTAATCCGACTAGGTACAAGTCTATGATAGGAGGTTTATTGTATTTGACACAAACATGACCTGATATTATGAATGCAATATGTATTGTTTCAAGATTTTAGAGTAATCCTAAAGAAAATCATGAATCAACAGTAAAAAAGATTTTTCGGTACTTACAAGGCACTGCAAATCTTGGCTTATGGTATCCTAGAGATGAAAACTTTGAATTATGTGCATACACAGATGCAAATTGGGCAAGAGATGTAGATGACAGAAAAAGCACCACCGGTGGAGCATTTTTTCTTGGTAGCAGTTTAATTTGTTGGTTGAGCAAGAAACAAAGTTGCACATCTTTATCAACAGCAGAATCAGAATATGTTGCAGCAACAATTAATTGCACACAGGTATTATGGCTTAAGCAAATGTTGAGGACATAAAGGCAAAAAACAAGGAACCTATAACAATTTATTGTTATAATATGACAGTAATTGATATATCTAAGAATCCGGTACTTCACTCAAAAACTAAACATGTTTCTATCAAATTGAATTTTCTGAAAGAGAATATTGAAGCAAAAGAAGTAAAATTGGTTTATGTGAATACTAAAGAGAAGATTGCAGATATTTTTACTAAGCCTCTGCCTAAGGAGACTTTTGAATTTCTTAGAGAGGAGCTTGGGGTAGGAGACTTTTGAATATCTCAGAGAGGAGCTTGGGGTTATACCCCCACCGATAGAGACTTAGACAGTTGATGTTTGTCATCAACCGACAGAATTAATAGAGAAATATTTTATTCCGGCTTTGATGAGGAGAGCTACTTCTTAGGGGGAGTAGTTGGTATTTTGTATTTGAACATGGTTTTTGTAATGCTTTGGCATTTGATGTCAAAGGGGGAGAGATATCTATGGAAAAATACATGAAAAACACTTTATCCCTTGGGGGAGAGATTATTATTTTGGGGAGAGACTATTACTTTGGCGAGAGATTGTTGGAAAGATTATTTACTCTTTGTATCTGTATTTTGGTTTCTGGTTAATGATCTCTTTGGGAGATTGTTGGCTTTTGGTATTTGGCATTTCTGTTTTTGGCACTTTGATGGTTTTTCCATCTTGTGTTGCCATCAATGTCAAAGGGGGAGATTGTTGGTATTTTGGATATGTTGATATGGTTGTCATTGATGTCAAAACTTGTCAACACTTATCAGCACTTGGAGATTTGGTTATGTTCACTGACAAGATAGTGCCATGTACAGTCACCGGTATGTGGTTCACTGATAGGTTATATTGTTCACTGACACTTGGAATCACTTGGAGACTACTTTGTTATGTCGAAGACATTATTTGGACACTTTGTATTGGTGATTTGTTCATTGGTTTATTCAAGTTTGCATATTTGTTGTTACTGACAAATAGGTCCAGGATATACACCGGCAGACATATCTATTCTAGATCAGCACGACATGTCATGGAGATGATTTGTTGTTATTGTAAATGCATTCAGCTGACATGATGCATTGGATATTGTTTCATTTGTAATTGATTTTATTATAATATCTTTTTTAGTGAGTCGACCTACTCAATTGGTCTTAGGTTATGGTATAAATGTAAGATCTCATTTGTGAGATTAATATAGAATTGTGAAAAGGATTGTAATTCGGTATATGCAAAAATTAGCAGATCTATACACACAGACACCATTCAAGATTGAAGGAAGGTTTGAAGAAGGTATATCAGAGCTAAACCAGTACTGAATCTAGCATATGAAGATGCTATTTTGAGCAGTACATTATTATTGGATTTAACTATCCAATTGTAGTTAGTGTGATTCTCATTTTGTGTTTGAGCAGTGAGCTCTAGGCACTTGGCCTTTCTGCATGTGCAGACCCCATATTGTACACACATACTATCTGCAGCAGTATCATCTAATTGTGGGTAAGGTTTTCCACTGTAGTTTTCCCCCTTACAGGGTTTCCACATACAAATATTTATGTTATGTGTTGTGGATGTTATTGCCTTTCTGTTTCATGCATTAATCTTTACCGATACTGCAATTAACTGATAAACTATCTACCGGCATAAAGTTTGGTTTACTGGTATTAAGCATTAAGGTTTGGTTAAGTTGATTTTGGTTTGAATTTATTGGACAACTGATTCACCCCCCCCCTCTTAGTTGTCTCTAGGACCTAACAAGATGTTCACTAATGAGGCTGTGAAGATGGTGCTAGGCAGAGACTTTCTACGTAACAAAAATAGATGTCGTGTTTACACGGACATTACACCCTAGTTCTTGGCGTCTCTTCTGGACCTTGGAGGAGACAAGGTGCATATGCTAATTTTGATAAGGAAGGTGTTTAAGGAAGATTTCCTTGGAGATGATGTTACTGTTGTCGTCCTTGCAAAAGTAGGGGTGGGGATCCCTTGGGCAAGTGAATTAACCAAGCTTCTCCTCCCTGAACAAACAGTGCTAGTGGCCAGGAAACCATTTTTTTGAACCTGAATGCGGAGTAGTTGATGCATCATAGAAAATGGGTGCGGATTGGCATGGAATTTCTCCGGAAATGGTTGCTCCTGGATGACTTTCCATTCTACAGTTGGCTTGAATAATTCTCTCAGCTTATGTTGTCTGAAGACATGGAGGGAGGGCCTGATTATTAGGCTATACCATCCACTACCTGTGCCCTAGCCCCAATCCCCTAGTAGTTTTTTTTTGCCTATGTTCTCGTAACTTGAATCTCACAGGCTTAGTGGCTCACTCATTTTGGCTTTAAAGTTTTTGAGGGACTCAAGTCTCAGACATGTTAAAATTGCAGATTTTTGAAACATAAATATTGATGATAATTTTGCAAATTCCAGTTCGTTTCAGTTTTCTTCTTATGGATATAAAAATAATTTCTATTTCATTTTATTAATGATAGTTTTTCAAATGCTTTTTGTGTATGAGCTACGATATTTCAATATTTTGTTAAATAATGGAAATAAATTTAATACTGTGAATGCGATCTTTTTTATCTAATGTTTCTTCCTCTCTCTCTCTCTCTCTCTCTCTATATATATATATAAAATCTAGTTCGTTCCATTAATTATTTGTACATTGATTATGGTTGAGTATACTTTTATAAATATATAAAAAAAGATGTTTATCTCGCGAAAAAACAAGTGAATTAAAAGTCTAACTAAGAACTTACTTGTTGTTGAAGTTGTGAACTAGTGCATGTGTGGGTTGGTACATGCTATGATTTATAGTTAAGATTTTATCATTATGAAAAAAATTGAGACATTTATGAATGGTAGATGGGATCACTTTCATGGAAGAGAACCAGGGATGTGAATATATTATTAGAATAGTTTCAAAAAATAAAATTGAGAATCAGATATTTTTCTCATTTATATGTATTAGTATACAATGTGGTAATTGGTCCCATTTGTTTTGTATCAAACAAATTAAAGTAATCAATTACTTTACAAAACACCCAATGAATTAGCCTATTAGGTATTTTACGAAGAAAGGCACGCTCGCTTATTTGGTCCTATCACTCATTTGATCTTATAATATATCCTTGAATTCAATATCAAAGTTAATCTATCTTTCGTATATCTTTAATTTAAAGTATATTATAAAGACTATTTAATATACTTTTGATTAGTCTTTATAATATAATTTTGATATGATAATCAACTTTGATATGATAATCGACAGCTTACCCTCTTTTTTAGTCCCTTTGGTGGGCTTGTTTTTTCTAGCAATTACAATGCTTTTTCTTTTTTTTCTATATTCAAAATGACAAAATTTTAGGAATTGAACATTTTACATTTAATTAAATATAATTAAGTCTATAAAGTATAAACCTCTATTTTGGGCGAAAGTTGAAAATGATTAAACAGACTTAAAAAATAGTCCATAAAAGTAACTCGAGTGTGGTGACATGCCCAAAAAATGGCAAAAAACATGGGACCCACAACAACTGACAACAGATACCATCATCCGTTGGATGAGCAGAGATCAACGACTTAAGGTGGATTTTGGCCCAAATGTGGGAAGTAAACACATTTGTGAGAACTTTGACCGGAATTGAATGTTTTACATTTAATTAAATATAATTAAGTCTATATAGCTCTATTTTGGGAGGAAGTTGAAAATGATAAAATAGACTTAAAAAACAGTTCGAAAAAGTGACTCGAGTGTGGTGACATGCCCAAAAAATGGCAAAAGTCATGGGACCCACGACAACTGACAATAGATACCATAGTCCATTGGATGAGCATAGATCAACGACTTAGGGTGGATTTCGGTCCGAATGTGGGAAGTAAACACATTTGTGAGAACTTCCCCCAGAATTGAATGTTTTACATTTAATTAAATATAATTATTAATTAAGTCTATAAAGCTCTATTTCGGGCAGAAGTAGAAAATGATTAAAAAGACTTTAAAAACAGTCTAGAAAATTTACTCGAGTGTGATGATGTGCTCAGAAAATGGAAAAAGTCATGGGACCCATGATAATTGACAACATATACCATCGTCCATTGGATGAGCACAGATTAATGACTTAGGGTAGATTTTAGCCTGAATGTGGGAAGTGAACACATTTGTGAGAACTTCACTCGGAATTGAACATTTTACATTTAATTAAATATAATTAAGTCGATAAATCTCTATTTCTGGCAGAAGTTGAAGGATTAAAAAGACTTTAAAAACAGTCCGAAAAAGTGACTCGAGTGTGGTGACATGCCCGAAACATTGAAAAAATTATGGGATCCACTAGCATGACAACTGACAACAAATATCATCATCTGTTGGATGAGCACAGATCAATGGCTTAGGGTGGATTTTAGCCCGAATATGGGAAGTGAACGCATTTGTTATAACTTCGCTCAAAATTGAACATTTTACATTTAATGTCCTCAGAATTTATATTGAAGAAATTAATGTTTTTTCCTTCAACGACAAATAGATATTAATAGTAATTAATAAAATTACAACAGGCTTCTAGATATTTTGCCCTTTAGGTATTACTTTTGTACTTTTTAGTGTTTTCAAAATAAGTGACTCATTAATCATAATCGTATTTCATTTCATGGACAAGCCTAAAACTAGTAAATCAAGGGAGATTTAGAAACGGCTACTATTTTGAGGAATGCAAGTTGCAACAGAGACTGTCTGCGCCAATCTATTGAAATAGAAATTTCGGGTAAAATCTAGACTACCTACATCTTGCCTTTTTTACTTTTTTTTTAATGTCGTGGTTCAATTTGAGGGTTAGCATTTTTAGGCTTGTATCTAGCATTATTTTAAATTGTTAACAATAATAGTGATGGGGAAAACAGGAAGCAGTAGTTCAACAAGAAGCCAAGTGAAAAAAAATGTACCTAACTAAACTGGTTAAAACACCAAGTTTCACTCATGAATACCATGATATTTATGACCCTTCTATCCATGGTGAAAAGCATATCATAGATATTTGATATGTATTGTCTAGCAAGGCAGTGGATCCAACTAGGGAAAACTTTAATGTTTTCAACATAATGTTAAAACAAAGAACAAATAAAATCACATCGTGGGATGTTGGATTGGGAAGCATGGTGTTACCTGAAGTATTCCCTTGCCCTGATTTTGTCATGATCTACATAAAAAATTATGAAGAAGATGTTGGAATTTGCATGAAGATTACATTAATGATATGTTGTCAATTGAACCGGTAATGGTATTTATGATATTCCTGATATTGTTGTTATTATTGATATTGGCTTGTAACCGATAGGAAGAGCTTTGAGGAAGATGCTGTAAACTAGTATTTTTAGTTTATGAGTTAAACTGGTAAATCGGTGTATAAAGTTAAACCCTTTTCTATGCAATGGAATGGGTAAACCCTACCAGTTGTTTTTTGTTAAACCCTAATCGATCAAGTTTGTTGGTTTAAGATCTAATGATGAGTGATAATGATGGTGACACATGTGATCATTGAATGAGGATAAGTTTAGATTGTTTTTGGCGCATTTTTTTTGTTTTGTTTGATTGTCTAGGGAATGAGAAAAGTAGATTGCATCTAATGCATAGCGCGTGATGAGTTACAAAGTCTGATGAAGTGGTGATCATGGAGCAGCTGGAATTTTCTTGAAGAATGTGAAGATATTGTTATGATTTCTAACAGTCAAGATTGAACCAACTTGTTTGTAATCTCTATGTGGGAATTAGGTTTTTGTTGTGTTACTGACCTAATTGATTTGTATTTAAGGTCGATGAAGTTGTTTGTAAGAGTGTTGGCAAAGTGTTGACTGAAAACCAGTTGAGTGTGTGATTGCCTAACTGGAGAATGGATCAACAGTTTGAGTAGAAGTAGATTGAAGCTTAAAAGGTTTTGATCAAGAAAATGTAGTGCTATTTAGATAGATCAAGAAAACTTGCTGTTTTCTAACAATTATAGCAGAATTGAAATCCCCTAACTGACACTAATACATTTGGCCTATAATTTCTATGGAGGTTTCCGATGGGGAAGGTATATTGTGACTGTAGCATCAGAATTAGGAATCATCAAAGCAATATATATAAAGACATATTAATCATTATTAGCTCAATCACAAACACACATTACAGTGATCTAATCCTAAGCACACTCAATAGAGACATAAAACAAAGCATTCAAAAGTAAAGATCATGCAAACTAGATGACGATTTGGATGCTTCTTCCATGTGGCTCCATTGTTCTTCTTTCCTCTTCAAATGGATTTGTGGATCTCACCTACAAGTGCACATACAATTGAAAGCAAGATTGACATTGATGAAAAGCTCAAGAGTACTAGAAGCATAACTTCGATAGTCTGATAGGGATTAGCTTTGATTGATGAAGATCATCCAATTTATAGAGAAATTGGAGAAATGAACAAATTATCATGATAGTGATTCGAATGGAAATTCAAATCAAGAATAGAAAAATTATGACATGTTGCTATGCAAAGATTTATGACAATTTTATGACAAATTCTATGACAAATTTCTATGTCAAGACAAATTCTATGACAAATTGCTATGTCAAGACAAATTCTATGACAAATTGCTATGTCAAGAGTATGACGCATGAAGAACACTAAAGACAATTTAATTAGGTGGAATTGCAATTAGGAAATTAGAAAATAGGTGGAATTAGGAAATTAGGTAAATTAATTAATAATGTGTCATTTATTAATTAATTCACAAAAGAGGAATAACTAGCCAATTAAATGAATATTTAACTGTAATGAGAAGACTTAGGATAAATAAGTAATTTATTAATCCTAAAGGAAGAAAGTGATAAGCAAGGTTAAATGACTAAATCATGAAACCCTTGAAGGCGAATTAGGTCTTGAAAGATAATTGACTCGATTTGATTTGATTTTGGATTGATAAATAACCAATGTGATAAATGATTTGATAAATGCGCCAATTAACGAGGAACAATGACAAATTGATCCAAATTGACATAATTAAGATAGACAATGATCGATAGCGAGATGATCGCAAAATGACAAGATCGACAAGAGGACAAGAATCAACGACAAAATAGATTGCAAGACAACAAGATTGAAAATGACCACGATCGATGACAAATCGATCGCAAAATGACAAGATCGAACAATGACAACAATAGATGACAAATTGATCACATGATGACAAGATTGAAAAGAGGACAAAACCCTAATTAGGATTGACAATGTCCAAAATGATGACAAATTAGCACGCACATTGATGCAACAAGATAAAATCGATCAAAATCATGACTGGATAGTGTTGTCGACAAGACCAAATTCGAATGCGAGATGAATGAAGAATGACTCGATGTTCGCAAATGATAAAGACCAAGTGCGTGACATAGGAGAAATGTTAATACGATGCAAAAACCTAAAATGAGGCAATGCGCAATTGTTAAAGTATGACTTCACAAGCGTTGACCATTTTTGGGTGTCTACAGTGACAACATTTGACTTTTTTAAAGAAATGCATGAATTTGTCAGAATTCTGACAAAAATTCACATTTGGTTTCGAGAGAGAAGGCATTAGCATTGAAATTTGTTTTTTTTTCAAAAAAGTGCACGTGTTTGTTGAAATTGCGATGACAACGGGCATTATACTTTAAAAAAAAACAAAAGAGGGCAAGTCATTTATGCATTTGCAATCCCGCATAGGCTTCCACATCAAGCTCAACCCCTGGAAAGATCAAACGAAACACTTACCATTCAAGGTAGAATCTTCACCTTCATTTCGGATTTACATAATATGAGGAATTTCTGAATCTTCACCTTCATTCATTGAATCTTCAGATTTGCATAATATTTGTATAATTTATGGAATTGCTTGGGTAGAATCTTCACCTTCATTCATTGATTTGCATATATGAGGAATTGCTTGCGTCCCACCCATTGCTTGAGCTATCCACTACATTTCACAACTACCTGTGCTTTGTTGTTCCTAGGTCAACACCATCAAAAGTCTTTTAATGTTGCCCCCATGCCTCAATTGTCGATGTTCAGTCTTCCCCTTTTGCCACCATGAATTCTACATGCCCCGGAGGGCAATCAACCTCTCTTTCTCTTTTCTCTCTCTCCCACCCTACCCCTACCATGGCACTAGGACATATACACAGCGAAGAACAAGCTAACCAATTCTAGGGAGGTATCTAGTAGAGGAAGCATATATGCCTAAGTCTAAGAGCATACTATAAAGGATCTAATTTAAAGAGACTTGATTATTACAGTCATGATCAAACACAACATGCATCTTTCCGAAGAATGAGTTTCATGAAGATGTATTTGTAGACGTATAAAAATGACGACTTTCCTAAGTGAATATTTAAAATTCATTTTAACCCATTCCTTTATTTAATTAAATTTTGTTTAATTAAATTAATCACATTCATCTATTTGATTAAATAAGTTATTCAATTTATTTAATTAAGTTCACCTAAGCCTTTCATAGCCTTTAATTAAATAAATCACTTTATTTAATTAATTTCCCTTTCTCCCCTTTTAATTAACTTTACATTTAATTAAATTATTCATTGAAAATAAATAAATCTAATTTATTTATTTAAATCTCCCACTTGTATTTATGCAAGTTGCATTTATTTTAGTTGAAATAAAGTAATTTATTTTAATTAAAATTACACTCCATCCACTTGCATTCTCCTACATTTCCCAGTTGCCTCTCTAAAACCCCTTGTATATTCTTCTAAGCACTTCTATTTTAGCCTAATCCATCTCCTAAATATTGTCACATCCCTGAGCAAAGGGAAGTCACTTCTCAAACCCTCAAAGTCTTTGAAAACAATTAAAGGCTTTATGTCTTCAACAAGTTAACCTTGAAAGTCTTCCAAATATTAATGGTTAACTCAACCCTCTTGCATGGTTAAAGACTTTCTCTCCAACTCAACATTCATCTAACCCAAGGGTCTCATCAAGCATTGATGGCTTTAACCTTGGTTATCCCTTTAACCCTTGCACAAGAGTTTACCCCTTGGGTAAAAGCTTTATCAAATGGATAACCCTAACCTAACCTTAACCCTTACCTCCTAGAATAACCATGAGGTCTTCTCAAGCATTTAATGCTTCTTACATCTCCTCTCAAGCAGTCTCTTATTGATAATTGTCACCATTTCATTGGTGAGAATTGTAAATGTAGATTGATAACTTTCAGTCCTGGCCCTTGATAAGATTATTCAATCTTGACCATCCATTGCCCTGTTTTTCCTATAAATAGAGCCCTCCTATCATTTTCATATCCAAGTCTTTAGTATCAAACTTATAGACATTTTAGTAATTATTTGAGTTTCATATCTAGTCATTTTATCAAGCATATAGCCTCTCTGATACAAATAATCTTAAAATAACATCTTAAATAGGCAATTGCATTATCATATACTACTCATGTTAGAATAATATGGTATGTTAGGATAGTTTTTACTAATCCTCTTATCTTATGATCACATCCATGCTAGTTTAAATCATGTTACATTTAGTATCATGCATAAGTAGGAATGCATTCATGCTAGATTGATCAATATCCCTCATTCTCATGGTTGTCATTCCTAAGCCACTTTGCTCAGTGATCTGAAAGCAAAGTTATTGGCTTGAGAGGTCTTGTGAGATAGAGAACAATGGAACATCCCTTGGGAAGTTGAGTTATTCAATATAACTCCATAAATTGCACCAAGAGTCGCATTGGTGTGTGGACTAGTCCGGAAACTGAAATTCAAGTTTCATCACCCCACTTTTCCTGCACACATTTTGGCGCCCACTGTGGGGCACATCCCCATTTATAACATCATTTTTTATGCAGGGCTAACATTACAGGCACGTGGAAAAGTTGAGTTAGCGCGTTGGTACCTTCCTTTAGCGCATTCGGGTTGTCTGTCAGCACATTTTGCTTACTATTTAGCACGTTAGACCCAAAACTTAGCGCATCTCACAGTCTGATTAATGCATAACTATTCCTCTGGTAAGTGATAAACCTTAGCACTTTGAAGAATCAGTTCAATGCGTCCATGCAACAACTTAGCGCATAGGGGGCGTTTGTTAGCGCATTGATGATTTTCTATAGCGCATAGGTTCTGTAGATTAGTGCATAGTAGAAACAGAAAGAAAAAAAATAAATTTTGTAATCAAGATAGAAATTTAGACTTGTAGAAGTTCACATTGAAATCTGAATCTTTCGCTAACTAGTGTCTTGTTGCAGGTTACTAATCTCTATTTTGTAGGATTGGAGGACTTTTTATTTTAAAAGTATTTGATTATTTTCTGGTTTTTAACTTTTTTCTAAGTTAGGTATTAGAAATATTTCATTTTTCCTTGTTTGTAACAAGAATGAACTTATTTCCTTTGGTGTTACTTAAAAAGAACAACAAAAATATCATTTTCTTGCTTTCTTAGGAAGAAAAACACTTCATTTTGGGATCTAAAAAGAACAAAGACAAATTTTATTTTTGCAAAAGTTTTAAAACAAACCTCACCATCCTTTGGTGTTTAAAAGGATCCACTTTACTTTGCACAAATAAAAGAACCCCACTTTCAAATTCTAGACAAAGCAAGAAGAGGGAAATCCTTCCCCTTTCGAATTTATATTTTGTTGACCAAATTGCAAATTTGCTTTGTTGACCAGGTTTTGATTCAAACATTTATTTTTGAAATACACACTTTTTCTATGAGGATTTAAAAAGAACACCATGCCTTTTTGGAGCAACATCTCCCAATAAAAATTAGAAAATCATTGCCTTAAGGGTTGAAAAGAACTTGATTTCTTTGTCTTGAAAGTGGAAGGTATATGCTCTCCCCTTGACTGGGTGACCAAAAAGCCAAACCATTCTTATGCTTTGTGTATTTCATGTACTTACAACCTTTAGCAGGCCCACCCTCCCGAGTTGCTCTTAGAGCGCCATTTAAATGGTCAGTGAGAGGGGAACGACCTAAGTGGGAAACAACTTTATCTTCAAGAGTTCCAACCCACTATAATCAAAAGTGGAGGTTGATGAAAGTCCCTTCAATGGTTTTTCTCAGTGATTAGCCTTCCCCTAGTATCTTTACGATACACAAAGCCTTTGTTCTAAAGGTTGGGAAGCCTCTTGAGGGAGTTTATCACTGAAGATCGAACATGAAGCTTGACTATGAACTTTAGCAATAAAAACCTTGAGCCGAGTCAGTATCCAAACATCTTCAATATCATAGTGCAAGGGTGGGGAAGAATCTGCCCCCAAGATTACTCACCATATATCTTCCAAGATAACTACCCAATTGTGAAGAAATTCACTTTGGGTTAATTTCTAGCAAAAGGCAAAAAAAGGGGCGCCCCTTAGGGGGTGACACGACTATTTGAGCTGATAGAGTATCGAGACTAGTGGGCTATGATATTGTTGATGACCCTTGAATAAAGAGTCTATCTAATTTGTATTCTTTGTATCCAAACCTATGAAAACATTGAAGATTTGAACACATCCTCGCAGAACATACACTATCTATTTAGCATAGGCAAAATTGGTTGTCTCTTTTATGCACGTGTTTTCAATTTATATTTTTAGAAAATCATCTATCAAAATCAAACAAGTGTTAAAAATTTTCACAAAAGCCAAAAACAGAGCAATCAAGGCAGTTTAGCACATAAGAGCAACTTCTTAGCGCATCTAAAATATTATCTAGCGCATACCAACCCAACCTCAACGCTTTTATCCATCAAGCTAGCGCAGAACACTTATCTCCCTAACAAACATTTCACTAGCGCTTTTGGATACCATATTAGTGCTTTCAAACATAAGTCTAGCGCATTGGGGGCAAAGCTTAGTGCATTGAGTTTAAATTTTAGCACGTATTGAGGACATAATAACACTTAATCTTCCCAGTCAAAACAAATTTCAAAACTCTGAGTTAGCGCATAGCACAAGTGGCTTGGGACATAGGGGACTTTGAATAGCGCATCTAGATCATACCTTAGTACATCCTGTCTCTGTCTTAGCGCAAGGTTAAAACTTAGAAAAACAAAGAATAAACCAAGTAGTTTTGGAAAATTTTATCATCAGTCCTAGGTACCCTTTTGGATCTTTTGTCAAACTCACTAGTTAGAATTTGAACCAAAACATCAGAGAAAATATTCCAACAATCAAGCAAGCATTCTTACAGCAAAATTGTCGAATCTAAAAATAGCTAGAGATAACACTTTATCCTATCAAAATTAGGTAGTACCATCACATTGATCAAAAGGTCCACCATTTAAATGGATTCTATCAACCAAACATACCTAGTTTAAACTTAAGTCATCAAATCGAGTTTCCATATCTGGAAACTCTTATCTAAAGTATTTGACACACTTTGTCATGGAGGCGAATCTAACTAAACCTCTACTTGATAAAGTAGGCTTAAGTTTTGAAACAAAGTATCCTAATCCAAAGAATCAAAGGAAACCATTGATCACTCGTGTATGGCCACTCCTCATATTTTGAGAAGAAAAATTCTTCATCACAAAACTAAGTTGAAGAAATGACAACCTAGTTCCAAAGCACTTGCCAAATGGAACAAATTTTTCTATATAAATCGCCAACATTTTAAATCACATCGCGCATTCCTACGCCATATGCGGTTGTATCTTCAAGGCAAATCAAACAAATTTGACAGAGAACCATTGAGAAGTAGAGCTTTTTGCCAAAAAGAAGCATTAAGTCAACATCTAAATCAAGAAGGAAGAATCAACCCCGCTTTCTTCCCACAAGTTTGCATAATTTATAATGTAGCTCGACCCGAACCATCAACCCCTGAACAAGTAGAAGAAGAGTTTGTCCCTTTTGTCACAGGAAGATTTTACTAAATGCCTATTGTCACTCGCTCTGAATGAAACAAGCAAAGCAAACCACAACCAGAGTCAAGTATGGATTGTAGATTATCAAACCCTTTTGATTATACTGATCTGGGAGAAACATACATCACTAAGGAACTTCTCTGAGAATGTCAAGGAAACCCCTCATTCAAAAAACTTATGGAAAGACTCATAGAAGCTGACAAAGAAAAATACATGCCCATGTTAACAAGCAAAGGAGTTAGACTTCTTGAATACTTTGATACTAAAATCTTTAGGACAAGGTCTCAAAATTAAATTTATCAAGAACAATAGAGAGAAGAGGAAACACGTGAGCCTGAAAACATACCCGAACAACATAACATACCTGAACAACATAACATACCTGAACACAACCATGCCCAAACTAGGGATAATGAAAGGGAATAAGCTTTCCTTCGACAAACAATTGCGCCCATGGCCGCTCTTACACAACAAATTTAAATGCTGCAAAGACAAATGCAGGACATGCAATAGGGCACCACAATACGATACTCCTTAAATCAAATTTGTCCTTACCCCTTTGACAAGAGATTAAACATGATACCTTTTCCCCCAAATTCTGATATACCAAAATATGACAAGTATGATGGAAAAAGTGATCGCCACGATCATGTTAGAGAATTCTGTACCATAAGCCTTGAATTTTCTCACAATGATACTTATTTAATGAGGCTATTCCCAAGAAGTTTGGGAGGGAAAACAATGGAGTGGTTGTATAAACTAACACCTCCCATCAGATCCTTCAATGAGTTGGTAAATAAATTTCACACAATACTCCTATAATATTCAACACGTGATCACCATGTTGGATGTATGTAATACCAAATAGAAAAACAATGAAACATTCATGGTGTTTCTTCAACTTTGGAGACATATGGTTTCGAGATATCCTCGAGATGTACCTGAAAAAGAAAAGATGGAAATATTTATTGACAATTTGAATAGTGAGATGAGTTATCTACTCAAGTTCCAGTGCATACCATCTTTTGTTGAGTTAATCGAAAATGAAATCCAAGTAGAGGAAGCCTCCATCAAGAAAGGAACATTGAAGCTCTTTAAGGAAGGAGCTAACTCATCCAACACTCACTCCTTTAACAACCAAAACAACAACAACACTTTAGACAAATCCAAATTCTCGACTAGAAACAAAAACATTGTTAATAAAGGAGGAACAAATGCTAATGATATGAAGACCAAACAACCAGTATTGGCTTTATCAGGTAAACTGCAAGATAACAAAAATCAAAAGGGTGTTAACCAAAGCACTAACACTTATCCACAAAATACCAATCAGGGACCTTCAAATGCAAATACCAACAATACCCAAACCAACAACAATACCCAAGGTAACGACACAAATTGAGGAAATAATCCAAATAAAATGGGTAACACCAACAATTTGCCAAACACATGCATCTACACACCATTGGGGTAATCCTTAGAATCAGCATTTCACGAACTCCTGGCAAACAAGATTATCACATTGCCAGCCATAAACAATTTTGAACCCCAGGTCAAACCACCTTGGTGGAATGACTCACATTTTTGTGATTTTCATTGAAACAAAGGACATCACACAAATGATTGCATGAGGCTTAAAAATATTGTTCAAGGTATGATTGATAGAGGTGATTTAATGGTTGATAGTCTTAAAATGAATGGTGATCATGACGCTTTTAAAAATCCTCTTCCAAATTACAAGGAAGGAGCTTCATTATCAAACGATACATGGGGAGCTCTTATAAATCACTTGTACAATAACACCATCAATCACATATCAATAGATGATAACCAAATAAAAGTCATAAAGATCAAAGACAAACAAGACCATACATCAATCAATGTGACAAATCGAGCTCAAAAATAGGTCTTGAAAGGGCATACATCAACATCAACTAGTATCCCCAAGAATCAATATGATTTGGTAAATCAACTATGGTGAACTCCTGCTCAAATATTCATACTAGAGTTGCTCAAACTCTTGCCAAAACATAAGGACATATTGGAACAAGCACTAGTTGAAACAAATGTACTTCAAGATCTGGATATTTACAAATTTCAAGCCATGGTGGCTCACATGATAGGGCCTCATAATCTTACCTATTCCGAACATGATAATATCTCTTTAAGCCATTCACATATTACTCCCCTTCATATTGAAGGCTTAGTCTACAAACATCGAGTTAAAAGAGTATTAATAGATGGAGGAGCTGATAGTTCTGATACTTAATATAAGTATAAATCCAATACCCAACAAGATGAGAGGGGGGGGGGTAAATCATACAAATTTAATCTTCCATAAAAACATCAGATTCAACCTCGATAACATATACTTCAATAATGTAACCAAAACTGCTAAACATACAAACTCAAAAGCATATAAACATCATAAACCTCATAACACCAGATTTAATGTGGAAACCCAAATAGGGAAAAACCACTGTGGGATTTCGGACCCACTAAGAAATATACTCTTCTAGAGTATGCTTAGTTAAAAGCAAATCCTGTTAAAGATTACAAACACATTGCTAGATGTGACCCGGTTAAGGGATTTCCCTCAGATCTGTTAGGATCTTCACCTTGTTAGAAGTGACCTTGTTAAAGGATTTCAAACACTTAAGTAGAATGTCACCTTGTTAGAGGGTTTTACAAATAAGACTTTTAAGTCCACTCGGTTAAGAGATTTTTTGTCACTTTCACAAAATAACAATAATAAAAATCTATCTGCCACTTCACATCTAAAATGCTAAAGCAGATTCTTATTTGTTCAATACAATCTAGACATAGAACTAATCTTGTCCATCTGCTGGGCTTCTATACTCTATTATTCAAACAGGTCTTCAAGCTTCTGTACTCGGTAATCACTATGTAGCATCCCTTTGCATACACTTGCTTGCATACATTGTTTATCAACAGTTCCCTATTTATAAACAATTAGCTAACTGCTTAATCTCCTTGATCACATTTCCCATGATCAATCATAGCCATCAGATCTTCAAACTTGACCAGGTTCAATGCATCTTTCAAACTGAAAATGTTTTACCCTGCCTTGGAACTTGCATACATTTCTTGGAACTTGTGCTAGGGTATTGTGGTTCAATCTGAACTGTAGATCTTCCTATCGATCTTCCATTGCCATAGATTCTTAATAAACTTTATTTAAGGCATACCAATCATTTAATCAGCTCTAGCTCATCAGCTTCCTTCATTAAATAACGCATGTAGCCATTTAATGCATTCTGTTACAGCTCGGTTACAACTCGGCTACAACTCGATAAATACTAAACTTCACTCGGTAGACATTCCGCCTTCATTAACCGATAGCGATAACCTTAGGGTTTACCGACTAGGTTCCTTAGGGTTATTGACTAGATTCTTTGCTTGATAACATAGTATAGTATTAAACTTACAATTTACAACATATGTATGATGTTAAAACAATCTAAACATCATGATCTCATCATTGTCTGACTCAGTAATAGTTTCCCATTGAATACCTTATTCATCCTCTTATTCATCATAATCTTTTTGTGTCTTTTACCGACATCTTTATACTCTTCAAATCACACTTCTCAAGATATGGCAACATCATACTGAATTAGAAAATCAATTTCTTGACATCAATGACAAAATAATAATATCAAGATAGTAAACATCCTTAATCAGTTATATCCATAATCATCAACAACCTTCTCAATATCCTTATTGAAATGCCAACAATCTTCCATCGTCTGTTATAATGCCATATGCTAACAATCTCCCCCTTCAGCATTGATGGCAAAACCAATTGATTTGACCTTAAAAGATTCGGATTGCTATGATTCTGAAATGCTGAAATGCTCTCTTGCTATCAATAGATTTCTCCCCCATACATTTAGACTTCTATTTTAAAGTCTTCTCCCCTTTCTCAAATTTCTCCCCCTTTGACAACAATGCCAAAAAGTAAAGAACTAAAACATAATTTCTTCCTGTATGAAGTGAATTCCCACTGTAGTGTGTCAATTCAGTCTCGGTTAGAGCATTTTGTCTTTAATTCTTGTTCCCTGTATTGTTTCCTATAATATTTCCTGCAATATTTCTTGTACACCTTTAGAAGACCTCCTAAAGTATGTAAATCAGCATCAACTCCTAAAAGATATTCGATAGAGTCATCGGATTGATGCTTTCATCAAACTCGATCAGTGAGTAGAAGATAGGGGTACGACCCCTAACTTACTTCTGAGATATTCAAAAGTGTCCCTTGGTAGTGGTTTGGTGAAGATATCTACTATTTGTTCCTTTGTGCTCACATACTCCAACACCACTTTCTTCTCTTGAGCTTCTTCTCTACGATAATTATATTTGATAGAGATGTGCTTTGTCTTAGAGTGCATAACCGGATTTTTTGAAATGTTAATGGCACTAGTATTGTCACAGAATATAGTTACTGGCTTGGTAACTTTCTCATTTATACCTTCCAATAGTTGTTTGATCCATGCAATGTTGGTACAATTCAATGCTACAGCAACATATTCAGCTTCTGATGTTGATTGTGAAACACATCCTTGTTTCTTGCTAAGCCAACTCACTAGTCTTTCTCCTAAAAAGAAAGCTCCTCCACTTGTGCTTTTTCTGTCATCAATGTTTCCTGCCCAATCAGCATCAGTATAAACTTTTAAATCAAAATCATTTCCTTTCTGATATACTAAGCCATAATCTTCAGTGCCCTTCAAGTATCTAAAAATTCTTTTGATTGCTGTCATGTGTGTTTCCTTAGGATCTGCAGAGAATCTTGCAACTATACCTACTGCATGTGCTATGTCTGGTCTACTATGAACAACATATTGTAGCTTTCCAATCATGGATCAGTAAAGTGTCTCATCAACAAATGCAAATTCATCATTCTTTGATAATTTATAGTTGGTAGTCATAGGAGTACTTACTAGTTTTGAATCCTCCATTCAAATTTTCTTCAAGATTTCCTTTATGTACTTGGATTGAGTAATGAAAATCTCATTTTTCATTTGTAGTATCTATAAACCTATAAAATACTTTATCTCACTGATTAATGACATCTCAAATTCTTTGCTCATTTCATTTCCAAAGTTCTTACATAAAGAGTCATTTCCACAAAATATAATATCATCAACAAATATAGCTGAGATTAGTATTCCATTTTCATCATTCTTCATGTACATATTGCTATTCTCACTTGTCCTTATAAAACCAATCTTAATCAAATAAGAGTGCAATCTTTCATATCATGCTCTAGGTGCTTGTTTCAAACCATATAAAGCTTTGTTCAATTTACATACCTGATCTTTATTCTTGTCTTCAACAAATCCTTCAGGTTGTTCAATAAAAACTTTTTCTAATATTCCATTTAGAAATGCAGATTTGACATCCATTTGATATACCTTGACATTTTTCAAAGTAGCATATGCCAACAATGTTCTTACTCCTTCAAGTCTAGCAATAGGTGCAGAAGTTTCACCATAAGAAATTCCTTCTTCTTGAGCATAACCTTTTCAAACTAGTCTTGCTTTGTTTCGAATGACCTCTCCTTTTTCATTTAGCTTGTTTCTGAAAATCCACTTTGTACAGATTACTTTTTTGTCCGTCAGTCTTGGGATTAGTGTCCATGTGTCATTCTTTTTGATTTGATCAATCTCTTCTATCATAGCATTTATCCAATCTTCACTGTTAAATGCCTCTTTCACTATTCTCGGTTCAAATTTAGATATCAGACATGTGTTTTGTCTCAGTTTGTTCCTTGTCATCACTGGATCATCCTTATCTCCTATAATCTGACTTGGTGCATGATGTCTTCTGACATACTTGGCTAATACAGGCTCGGTAGGCTCTGTATGATCTTCTTCATCACTCTGTAACTAGATATTCTCTTCATTTTCTTCAACAGTCTTCTCGGTAAGACTTGTTGGTTGAACATAAACAAATTCATCATAGTCTTCTAGTTCCTTGGAATTTCCTTCATCAATTTTCACATTTTCATTTTCTACTATTTTGTTAGATGATTTGATTAGACATTTAAATGCTTTGCTTCTAGAAGAATAACCTAGAAATGTTCCTTCTTCGCTTTTCTCATCAAACTTGCCATTTCTATCATCTTTGTGAACATAGCATCTACTTCCAAAGATTTTAAAATAACTTACATTAGGTTTCTTGTCATACCAGATTTCATATGGCGTCTTCAAAGTACCTTTCTTCAATTATACTCGGTTCAGGGTGTAAACTGCTATGCTTATTGCTTCTCTCCAAAATGTTTGTGGCACTTTCTTTTCAATCATCAGTGTTCTAGCACAATCCACAATAGATCCGTTTCTTCTCTCAGCTATTCCATTTTGCTATGGAGTTCTCAGTGCAGAGACTTGTCTTTTAATATCATGATCATTGCAGAATAAGTTGAATTCATCTGATGTGAACTCTCCTCCTCTATCTGATCTAAGACAATTCAGTTGTCTTCCTGTTTCATTTTCAACTCTTGCCTTGTACCATTTAAACATTTGAAAAGCTTCTGATTTATATTTTAAAAACATTATTGACATCATCCTTGAATAGTCATCCACAAATAATATGAAATATTTATCACCATAATAACTTTGAACTTTCATAGGACCATAAAGATTAGTGTGCACAAGATCTAAAATTCCCTTAGAAGTGTAAGACTTACTTGTAAATATTGATCTTGTCATCTTACCCATCTGGCATCCTCGGCACATAACATTCTCAGGTTTTTCAAGACTCAGTAGACCTCTTACTTAGTGCTTCTTACTTATTTTGATCAGATTATCAAAATTTACATGACAAAACCTTTTATGCCATAACCAGGTATCATCTATCTTTGCATACAAACACTTGTTCTGAGTTGAGTCAAGGTGAAATGTCTTACCTTTTGTTTGTATCCCAGTAGTAGCTAACTTTCCATTCTTGTCATGAACTTTGACAATTCCTTTCTGAAATTCTATTCGGTAACCTATGTTGTTTAGCTGTGCTACACTCAACAAATTGTATTTCAAACCTTCAACCCAATAAACATCATTGCATCTTGCATTGTCAAGAAGTGTTATAGATCCTTTACCTTTCACCAGACATGGTACATCATTACCAAATCTAACATAGGCTCCATCATAATCTTCTAACATAACAAACTTGTGTTTATCTCCTGTCATATGATGTGAGCATCCACTATCTATGATCCAAGAATCATTAGTATTTATGTGAGATATTAGGGCTTTTTCTTCATACTTTTCTTCATCTAATCCATCTTTGATAGCCACATAAACTACTTCCTCTGTATCATTGTCATCTGATTTATCATCGTTGGATTCCTCATCAGCGATTAAGCATGTCTTTCTATCTCTTCTTCTAAAGTTTTGGTGTCTTCTATAATGATTATCTTTTTGTCTGTCATCTCTGTAATCTCTCTTTTCAGTAGAATCTCTGTTAGGATAGTTAGAAGCTATATGTCCTATTTTATCACAATTGAAACATTTCAAAGGTAGTTTTCCTTTATACTTACCTTTGCCTCTCGGTAACCTTTTGGCTAATAGTGCTTCAAACTCTTCCTGCTTTCTGATTTCCTCATACAGTTTGTGTACTTCTTCCATGTTCTTACGAAATATTTCACTTGCTCCACTATGATCTCCTTCAGAGTACTTATACTTTCTTTCATTGTAGTCATTAGATTCGTCAAGATGAAAAGAACTAAATGCAGATTCAACTTTATTTATCGAAGATCCACTATTATCAAAGTTACTTAACTCAAATGCATGTATCTTACCAATAGTAGCATCTAAAGAAACTAGCATATTAGGTACAAACCTCAATTCATTGATTGCAAAGACTCGGATTGCATAAGCTGGTAGAAGGGTTCTTAACAACTTACTTGTTATTATCCTTTTCTTCAATAGTTCCACCCGCTCCTTTGATTTGATTGACAATCTCCTTTAGTCTTGTACTGTACCGAGTTATGTTCTCACCTTCACTAATCCTCATAGATTCAAGTTGTCCTCTTAGACTATCTACTTTTTCTCTTTGAACATGTTCATCTCCTCCATATACTGATATAAGCTTATCCCACATTGCCTTTGCATCATTGCAACCTTCTAGGTCATTAAACTCTGAGTCGGTCAATGCAGATGTTTTTTCAACCATTGCTTGAATATGTTCTTGTTTTTCCATTATCTCTTCCATTGTCAATGGATAGGTGCTCGGTGTGATGAAATCATTCTCCAGATAATATACAGTATATTCTCCAACTCTTGATAGGTGCAGCTTCATTCTTTTCTACCATGTAGAGAAACTTGACTTGTTCAGCTCCGTTGCATCCCTCTTATACATCTTTGGATCTTTAACTCAAATGCCTTTAAACTTTTCTTCTAGAGTCCAAAGCTCTGATACCAATTGATAGTTCTAATACTTAATATAAGTACAGATCCAATACCCAACAAGATGAGAGGGGGGGGGGTTGGAATCATATAAATTTAATCTTCCGTAAAAAAATTAGATTCAACCTCAGTAACATATACTTCAATAATATAACCAAAACTGCTAAACATAAAAACTCAAAAGGATATAAACATCATAAACCTCATAACACCAAATTTAACGTGGAAACCCAAATAGGGAAAAACCACTGTGGGATTTCAGACCCACTAAGAAATATACTCTTCTAGAGTATGCTCAGTTAAAAGCAAATCCTGTTAAAGATTACAAACACATTGCTAGATGTGACCCGGTTAAGGGATTTCCCTCAGATTTGTTAGGATCTTCACCTTGTTATAAGTGACCTTGTTAAATGATTTCAAACACTCAATCAGAATGTCACCTTGTTAGAGGGTTTTACAAATAAGACTGTTAAGTCCACTCGGTTAAGATATTTTTTGTCACATTCACAAAATAATAGTAATAAAAACCTATCTGCAACTTCACATCTAAAATGATAAAGCAGATTCTTATTTGTTCACTACAATCTAGACACAGAACTAATCTTGTCCATCTGCTAGGCTTCTATACTCTGTTATTCAAATAGGTCTTCAAGCTTCTGTGCTCGGTAATCACTATGTAGCATCCCTGTGCATACACTTGCCCACATACATTGTTTATCAACAATTCCCTATTTATAAACAATTAGCTAACCGCTTAATCTCGTTGATCACATTTCCCATGATCAATCATAGCCATCAGATCTTCAAACTTGACCAGGTTCAATGCATCTTTCGATCTTAAAACATTTTACCCTACCTTGGAACTTGCATACATTTCTTGGAACTTGTGCTAGGGTATTGCGGTTCAATCTGAACTGTAGATCTTCCTGCCGATCTTCCATTGCCATAGATTCTTAACAAACTTTATTTAAGGCATACCAATCATTTAATTAGTTCGAGCTCATCAGCTTCCTTCATTAAATAACACATGTAACTGTAGCGTATAAAAATGACCATATTCCTAAATGAATATTTTATGTTCATTTCCCTATTTAATAAAATCCAATTTAATTAAATTATCCACATTCTTCTATTTTATTAAGTAAATTACTCAATTTATTTAAATAAAATTCACTATACCATTTAATGAATAAATCATTTTATTCAATTAAATCCCCCTAGCCACTTTTAATTAAATTTAAATTAATTAAATAGTTATCCTAAATTGAATAAATCTAATTTATTTAATTTCCCCAAATTATAACCAAATTGAATGAAAATCATTTAATTCAATTAAATCCTATTATCCCCCCCATCCACTTGCAAAATCCCAAACCTCTTCCTAATCCCTTCTAGAATCTTCTAATCGCTTCTAATTAATCTAACCCTCCTCTAAACTTTGTCACATCCCTAAACAAAGGGAAGTCACTTCTCAAATGACTCAAAGTCTTGGATAACCATTAAAGGTTTTCAACCTTCAACCACCAAAATGCTTAAAGTCTTTGAAAACCATTGAAGGCTTCCAACCTTCAACCACTTAATCCCAAAGTCTCCAATAACCATTAATGGTTAATTAAAACCCTCCCACATGGTTAAAACATTTGTTTTGACTCAACCTCTACCCAACCCAAAGGTCTCATCAGGGCATTAATGCTTTGACCATGATTATCTCTTAATCATTTGCACAAAGGTTTATCCTTGGATTAGCTCTCAATCCAGTGGGTAATCTTAATTTAGACTTGACCCTTAGCCTTTAGATAACCATGAGGTCTTCTCAGGCCTTTAATGCCTCCAACCTCTTCTTTCAACCCAATCCTATGTTGACATTTGTCACCATTTCATTGGTGCAAATCGTGCACATGGATCCCCAACTTTCAAACTTAGCCCTTGATTGAATCTTTCAATTTTGACCATCCATTGCCCTGTTTGTGCTATAAATAGAGCTCTCATTCTTCCATTCATAACAATCATCTTTCAAATTTGAAGCATCACACTTATGCTCAAATTCTTTCAAGCTTTCATTTCATATATGCTCATCATTTAGCCTCTTTTAGATCAAAAATTAGACTAATATGCATGTTTAGAGTAATTTATTTATCATTTTAGCTCAATCATAGACTAAATATAGTATGCTAGGATAGTATTCATACTGATTTTGTCATCTTATCATTTAGATTATTGCATTTTAGAATCATACCTAGCTTAACAACACATCTCATACTAAAATCAATCAAAAACATCTCTCGTTCTCATATTTGCCATCCCTAAACCATTTTGCTCAGTAATCTGAGAGCAAAAACATTGGTTTGAGGGACATTGTGAGATAGAGAACCATGGGACCCTCATTGGGAAGCTGAGTAACACATCGTTACTCCATAGCTTGCATCAAGAAGTCCTGTGTGTGTGTGTGGACTGGTATTTAACTAAATTTTCACATATTTAATTCTATCAACCCACTTTTCCCACATACATTTCTGGTGCCCACCGTGGGGCACGACCCCGAATAACACATCAGTTTTTGAAATTGATCATTTTTGCAGGTCCGCGGGAAACGGGAATCAGCACGTCGAAAAGATATATTAGCGCTTCCGCCCAACAGTTTAGCGCTTCTAGCCTACTGTTTAGCGCGTGGGCTCTCTGTCTTAGCGTCTGGAGACTTTTTCTTAGCGCATGATTCTGTTTAACAAATTTTCCTGTAGGTATCGACGCGGGCAAAATATAGAGTAGCGCATCGACTTAACACATTAGCACATCAGACCCTTTATTTAGCGCCTTTACTACATCTTCCAGCGCTTAAAACCCAAACAGTAGCGCATCAGATTTAAAATTTTCCTGCAGAATTAACCACAGGAAAAGAAAAACATAGAGTAGCGCTTCCAACACCCAGAGTAGCGCATCCTAGTAACAAAATAGCGCAGGGAAACATAAGTATAGCGCATCTGGAGTATATTGTAGCGTGTACAGTTTGTTCTGTAGCGCATCAAAAACAAAACAAAAACCAAACAAAAAAAAAATTGTTGTAACCGAATTAAAATTTTAGACTTGTAGAAGTCCCTTGAATCACCTGACAATTTTATCTTTTTGTTTGTTTGCAAGATTCTAACGGTTTCTTGCAGGAAGAGCGAGGAAATTTATTTTTACAGAAAAACGATTTCTTTTGTTGACCTCCAAAAATGAAATATTTGCTTTGTTGACCATTACATTTTTCTAGATCAGAAAATCTTTCTTTTAAAAATTAAAAAGAACATCATGTTTTTGTGGAGCAACATCTCTACAGAGGTTAGCAAATCACTAAATTGGAGGCTTAAAAAGAATATTTGTTTGCTTTGTCTCGAAAGTGAAAGGAATATGCTCTCCCCTTAACTGGGTGATCAAAAATCCAGACCACTCTTATCGCTTTCAGTTATTTCAAAGCATTTACAATCTTTAGCAAACCTGCCTTCCCGAGGAGTTGCAATCAACTCTTAAAGCCATTTATGGCCGGTGTGAAGGGAACGACCTAAGTGGGAAATGACTTTGATGCCAAGAATTCCAACCCACTATAATCAAATGTGGAAAGTGACGAAAGTCCTTTTCAACGGTTGCGCACAGTGATTAGCCTTCCCCCAGTATCCTCGAGATACGTAAAGCCTTTGTTCTAAAGGTTGGGAAGCCTCCTGAGGGAGTTTATCACTGACGGCCGAACGGGAAGCCTGATTACGAACCATAGAATTAGAAACTTTGAGCCGAGTCAGTAACCAAACATTTGTAATATCATAGTGCAAGGGTGGGGAAGAATCCGCCCCCAAGATTACTCACCATATATCTCCCAAGATAACTACTCAATTGTGAAGCAATTCACTTTGGGTTAACTTCTGGCAAAAGGCAAAAAAATGGGCACCCTTTAGGGGGTGACACGGCTATTTGAGCTGACGGAGTATCGAGACTAGTGGGCTATGATATTACTTATGACCCTTGAATAAAGAGTCTTTCTGAAGTGTCTTACTTATATCCAAAACCTGTTAAAACATTGGAAATTTGAACACATCCTCGCAAGAATATACACTTTCTGTTAGATTAGGCAAAATGATTGTACTTTGTGTGCTGTGCTTACATTTGTTATTTCAGAAAATCATCCATCACACTTGAAAATTTCTCAGACAAAATTCAAAATCCTCACAAAAATCACCAAAAAGGAAAAATCAGGGCAGTCTAGCGCATAAGAGCAACATCTTAGCGCGTGGAACACTTCTATTAGTGCATCCAAACATTAAATTAGCACATGCAGTTAAAACAGTAGCATTTCAATCCTAAGGCAAAACAGTGAACAATCCTTTAGCGCATCCAAAACATATTCTAGCGCATCGCAGGAACATCTTAGCGCGTAGGTACCCACAGTTAGCGCATAAAACAAAGTAGTTAGCGCGTGTCAGGCCCAGTGTAGTGCGTAGATTTTTTGAAACAAATTCCACAACATTTTTCACAGTCCTGGTTTAGCACGTGGCAGCTACATTTTAGCACGTGTAATATATATATATATATTAGCGCATTCATCAAAACAGTTAGCGCGTACAAAGCCCAGTATAGCGCATATCTTTTCAAACAAACTTAGCGACAATTTTCAACAGCCCAAATTTAGCGCGTGGAGGAAACAACTTAGCGCTTAGAAACCATATTTTAGCGCATTGACCAAAACAGTTAGTGCGTAGAAAACCCAGTATAGCACGTGGATTTTTCACTGTTAAAACAAAAATTTTCCAAAAATCAAAATTTTAGCGCGTATCTAGGGGCAGATTAGCGCGTGTGCCTGGTATTTTAACGCATCAAAGAAATTCAATAGCGCATACAACCTCTATTCTAGCGCGTGATCCTAGGCTGAAAACAAAGAGTTAAAACTAGAAAATTTTTGAAAATTTCAAAAACGTTTTAGAAATTTTTTTTTAATCAAAAATCATCTTTTATCAAACCAGAGTGACAAAAACAAACCGTTAAAAACTTTTCTCAAACTAAATTTGTGTCAAACAAAGTTGTCAGAATCTGATATGAATCGAGCGATAAAGGACGTCTTTCCTATCATAAACCGGAAAATTTTTATCATCAGTATTAATCAAATCCTTTAACATCTTACAGATTTTATCTCCAAAACACTTGTCTAAAATTTTCAAATTGTCAAATCTAGTTTCCAGATCGGGAAACTTTTTATCCATATCATTTGACACGCTTTATCGTGAAGGGGCACCTAAACCTTCATTCTGATAAAGTAAAATTTGAAATTTTCAAAACAAGAATCAACTAAATCCAAACAAATCAAAGGAAATCATTGATCACTCATGCATAACTAATCCCCTTATTCTGAGAAGAAAGAACCTCTATCGTAACATCACGTTGAAGAAACAACAACCTAGCTTTTCCAAATTCATCAAGAGAAATAAGTTTTTATACATCAATCATCAACTCTTCAAATCTCATCGAGTATTTTTTTATCATGTCAAACGTTATATCCAAAACAAATCTAGCAAATTTGACAAAGAACCCCTGAAAACAAGAGCATACTGTCAAAAGTCTGCTTTCAATCAAAAGATAAACCACAGAGGAAAGATCAATCCAGAATTCCTACCCGACAAGTGCATCACATATAACACATCTCGACTAGAACCACCCACACCCGAGAAACACATCGAAGAGGACTTTGTTCCTTTCATCACTGAAAGTTTCTATTAAAATGCCAGTCACTCGCTCTCAATGAAACAAACAAAGCGAAACACCCGCAGAATCAAGTATGAATCGCAGATTATCGAATCCTTTTGAAGTTCCATCCTCAGAAGAACCTGAAATTACTGACGCAATTCTTCGGGAATGTCAAGAAAATCCTTCATTCCAAAAACTCATCGAAAAACTCATAGAAAATGACAAAGAAAAATATCTGCTCATGCTTACGAGTAAAGGCGTTAAACTTCCTGAAGATTTCGACGCAAACGTCTTTCAAACCGGGTCTCAACAATATACATATCAAGAACAACAAAGAGAAGAAGAAACTCGCATACTTGAACAACACATTCCAGAACAACGCATAGCAGAAATGCGAATACCTAAGCTTGAAACTCCTGAACAACACATACCATTTACTACACCTTTTCAGTTAAGGACAACCACGAGGGAAGAACTCTTCCCTCGGCAAGATAATGCGCCCTTGGTTGCTCTTACTCAACAAATGCAAATGTTACAAAGACAAATGCACGATATACAATAAGGGACAACAGTGCGATATTCTATAAACGAAATCTATCCTTATCCATTTGACAGACGATTAAACATGGTACCTTTCCCTCCAAACTTAGACGTTCCCAAATTTGATAAATATGATGGGAAAAGTGATCCTCAGGATCATGTTCGAGAATTTTGCACCATGAGTCTTGAATTTGCTCATGATGACACTTATCTGATGAGGTTATTCCTAAGAAGCTTGGGAGGACAAACAATGGAATGGTTATCCAAGATTACACCACCTGTCAGATCATTTGACGAATTGGTTAACAAATTCATCACCCACTATTCTTACAACATCCAACATGCCATAACCATGCTCGATGTCTGCAACACCAAACAGAAGAACAATGAAACATTCATGCTATTTTTTCAACATTGGCGATGCATGGTATCAAGATATCCTCGAGATATTCCTGAAAAGGAGAAAATGGAAATCTTTATTGATAACTTAAATGGCGAAATGAGTTACAGACTCAAACTTCAATGCATACCATGTTTCGCCAAATTGATTGAAAATGGCATTCAAGTAGAGGAAGCTTGTGTCAAAAAGGGAACACTCAAGTTCTACAAGGAAGGAACAAACTCATCAAACTACAATAACCAAAACAACACCAATCTTGATAAATCTTGATTTTGGACGCGAAACAAAAACGAAGGCAACAATGAATCATATGATCCTAAATCAAAACAACCAGTGCTTGCCTTATTAGGAAATATGCAAAATGTGAAAAATCCTAAAAATGTTACTCCCAGTGCTAACACATACGCACCAAACAATGCTCAAGGACAAATCAACACCAACAATGCCAACGATAATCAAGGCAAAAACCTGAATCCAGGACCTAACAACAATTCATGCAACAACACTAACAATTTTCAAAAATGTATCTTCACACCACTAGGCCAATCATTAGAATCCGCATTCAGAGAACTATTGGCAAACAAGATTCTATCTTTGCCTCCAATCAACAATTATGAACCCCCAATCAAACCACCTTGGTGGAATGATTCACACTATTGTGATTTCCATCGCAACAAGGGTCATAGAACAAACGAGTGCATGAGATTGAAACACATAATCCAGGACATGATTGATCGAGGTGACTTAATGGTGGATGGTCTCAAAACAAATAATGATCACAAAGCCTTCAAAGATCCTCTCCCAAATTACAACAAAGATGGAGCATCAACTTCAAATGATACATGCGGAGCTCGTATTAATCACATCTACAACAACACAATCAACCACATATCAGCTGAAGACCATCAAGTCAATGTCATAACCATTCGAGATAGGCATGATCATGAATCTGTCAATGTGACAACTCGAACTTAGAAATATGTCTTGAAGGGACATACCGCACCTCTAACTGCCACACCAAAGATCCAATATGACTTGGTTAACCAACTACGCAAGACTCCAGCTCAGATATCTATCCTGGAATTGTTGAAACTATCTCCAAAACACAAAGAAATATTGGAGCAAGCGCTATTGGAAACAAATGTACCTCAAAATCTGGATACAGACAGATTTCAAGCCATGGTCACCCATATGATAGAATCTCATAACCTCACCTTCTCCGAGCATGATAATACTTTGTTGAGTCATCCGCATAATACTCCTCTACATATTGAAGTCATTGTTTGCAAACACCGAGTAAAAAGAGTCTTAATAGATGGAGGAGCCGGACTTAATATATGTACTTTAAAGCTTATCCGTGCACTAGGCTTCTCAGAAGAATCTATTGATCCTTGTAAAAAGATTACCATTAAAGCATATGATGATGAGGAAAGGTCCTCTAAAGGAACAGTGATATTACCTATTCAAGTAGGGCCAGTACAAAAGGATACTATATGTCAGGTCTTAGATATTGATCTCACATACAATATCTTATTAGGACGACCCTGGATACATGAAATGCAAGCAGTACCCTCTACATATCACCAGTGTGTCAAGTTTCCTTATGATGGACAGGAAATCTCCATATCAGCTGATCACAATCCATTTCAATATTGCAACGCAATGGGGACATCCCAAGATAGTTTGGTTCCTCATAACAGAGAAAAGTAGCGGTCTTCAACATCCGATCCACCAACAGCAAAATCTAACTCCTTATGGGGAGACTTCAAATAGAAAATGCAAATCAAAAACCAGGGCATGGGTGAATATTCTATGGAGCCTTTATGTTTGACTAGATTGCCAACATCACCTAGATCGCATGGTTTACCTACTCTATCAACACATCTGGCAACTCAGCCCATCACTAAATTTGATGGTACCTTCATCCAATTAGGTACTCTAGCACATGAATCAAAAGTTAAGGACGTTCTTAGCTGGCTATATAAAGATGAAGAAGAAGCTAATAGAGTAGCCGCTCTGGACATTGTTCTACCAACGCACCTGTATGGAAAAGGCTACTTGATCATGAAGCAAATGGGATATGGTGGTAAAGGACCCATTGGGAAACGCAAAGAGGGAGTCACTGAACCTATAGATCTTCCTTCACAACCTAGTAGAAATAAAGTAGGCTTAGGTTCTAAATTCAACTTCCTATTGAAATGGCCACCACACACAAATGCAAAACCTCAATGGAAGAAAAAGAAGAAATACAAGGAAGAATCCTGGCAGGAAACACTCTTTGAATTAGCGGAAACAATCCGCAAGGCACGAGAACGTCAAGATCAAAAGTTGCATCAGGGAAAGCTTTTGAATCATAAGAAGGCCATATTTGCAGCAGTGGCTCATATTCACAAACCAATGGCTCAAGAACAAATCATGTCATCACAAGAAACCATCATTCCTCCTCGAGGAAGCACAATCTATGAACAAATCCAGACCGTGGAAGATGGATCGGATACAGAATCAACACAGAATATCAAAATAGTATCTATCATCAAAGATCTGTTTTCACCATACAACATACTTGTTTGCAGCATAGATAGAATTTGGGATGATGCCTATGAGACAGATTCAAATGAATATGAATGGGGTACCTGCTCTGATACTACTACAAATATCCCAGATGATACTGAGTTCGTATCCATTTCTCAAGAAGAACATAACGCAAAATAGACCTCTTGAATTTGGACCACAACATATCTATGACGTTCAGGAAAGCGAGCAAAAATATTATGAACAAGTCTATGTAGAAGATGATACCATCGAAGACCTCGATGAAACCCTAGACTTCTTTAAAACCAAGACCCATCACAATGACAACTCTATCCTAACACTTACAGTAGTCAAACTTGACCCGCCCAACGATTCCTTACCGCTTGTCTTCCCTGATCTCATCGACTGGAATGAACCTGAGACCCATGATATACCAATTTTCCCAGATGATGAATCTATTATCCATTACCTATGTACCGTAAATCCCGAAACAGGCTCTACCAGTGAACAAAATGATGATGTCTGTCCATCAGGGAGTGCCAAGTCTCTTAGTCGCAAAAATGAATCAAATAAAGAATCTGATACTGAAAACCAGTCAATGGCAGCTATAGATTCCAAAAAAGTAAAAATAAAGGACGCATCTGAGGGTGAAAACCTTTTTAAGGCACCTAATGATGGGAGACTTGACACTCTTCCTGAACATTTTCATGAGCGATCACCCATATTGATTGAGCCCACTCAATCAATCAACATTGGTACCATAGAGGCAGTCAGAAACATTCACCTTGTAGAATCTCTAACAGAGGAGGAAAGATCAGCATTCATTATCTTCTTTAAAGAACAACAAATTAACTTTGCCTGGTCCTATGCTGATATGCCTGGAGTTGATCCACACTTAATCATGCATCACTTGTCCATCTCTACAGGATCAAGCCAGTCAAGCAAAAGCTACGAAAGATGAATCCATAAGTGGCACTCATGGTCAAAACTGAATTGAAGAAATTATTAGATGTCAAATTCATCCGACCTATTGACTATGCAGAATGGATTTCCAACATTATTCCAATGTCAAAACCAGATGGTAGTATCAGAATATGCACTGACTTCAGGGATGTTAAAAAAGCTTGCCCAAAGGATGACTTCCCTCTGCCAAGTATAAATATAATTGTAGATCTTACAGCAGGCCATGCAATGCTCTCATTAATGGACGGTTTCTCAGGCTATAATCAAATCAAAATAGCTCCTGAAGATCAAGACAAAACAACATTCACCTGTCCTTGGGGAAAGTACTGTTGGAATGTTATGCCTTTTGGCTTAAAGAATGCAGGAGCCACTTATCAAAGAGCAATGACAACCATATTCCATGATATGATGCACACATTTATGGAAGACTATGTGGATGATTTACTAGCAAAATCCTTCACCAGAGCTGAACATCTCGACATCCTAACAAAGATCTTTGACCGATTACAGAAATTCCAAGTCCGGTTCAACCCTAAGAAGTGTGTCTTCGGGGTTACATCAGGCAAGTTACTAGGCTACATAGTCTCAGCTAAAGGTATTGAAGTTGATCTAGCAAAGGTACAAGACATCATGGACATGCCACCACCAAAGAATATCAGTCAACTTAGATCTCTACAAGGATGACTTCAATCAATTAGGCGATTCATCGCTCAACTAGCAGATAAAAGTCTGCCATTTAACCACTTGCTACACAAAAATGTACCGTTTAGATGGGAGACTAAATGTGCAGAATCTTTTTACCAAATTAAACAGTACCTGATGAATCCACCAGTTCTAGTACCACCAGTTGCAGGAAAGCCTCTTATACTATATATCTCGACAATAGATATTTCATTGGGGGCACTATTGGCACAAGAAGATCAATAAGGAAAGGAACGCGCCATATATTACATCAGTAGAACATTGAATGGCTATGAGCTCAACTATACATTCATTGAAAAGGCTTGCCTAACAGTGGTTTTTGCATCTCAGAAGTTCCGACATTATATGCTAGCACACACCATAAAGCTAGTGGCAAAAATTGATCCTCTCAAGTATCTACTCAGCAAGGCAGCTCTCACAGGCCGATTGGCTAAATGGGTTATGATTCTCAGTGAATTTGACATCCACTACACAGAAAGATGAGCCATCAAAGGACAAGCAATTGCAGATCAGCTGGCTAAAGCACGGCTACCAAGAAAACAAACCATGGAGATCGAATTTCCAGACAGGGACGTTTTTGCTCTTTCCTCCAAACAATGGACCCTATACTTTGATGGATCTTATACACAACATGGTTCAGGGGCCGACATTCTATTCATCACTCCTAAAGGACACACTATGCCAAGATCATATAGACTTATGTTCCCATGTACAAATAATGTGGCTGAATATGAAGCATTGGTCATAGGCATCAAAATGGCTGTCGAATGGAAAATCATAGAGTTAAAAGTCTATGGAGACTCACAACTAGTCATCAATCAAATCAACAACAATTATCAGACAAAGGACGACAAGCTACTACCCTACAAACACATGGTGGATGACTTCAAACAATATTTTGTGCACATCACCTTTGAACAAATACCAAGGTTGAACAACAAAGCAGCCGATGCAATGGCTACGATCACTTCATTACTACAAATTCCAGAATAATAGAGTCGTTATGAGTTCCTGGTAGAGCAGCTGTTCTCCCCCGCCTATGACCACTCTGAATCCTAGGTTATATATGCCTTGACCGGTTCAGATTCTCCGTTATATGGACCAATATATGACTACCTCCAGCATAATATCTTATCCATTGACCAATCCCGTAACCAAAAACATAACTTTATCCGACAAGCTGCCCGTTACACCCTTACCGCTGATACCTTATATCATCGAGGTCTAGATGGTACTCTTCTTTGTTGTCTTGATCGTAATGATTCTGATTTGGCTTTACACGAGCTTCATGAAGGTATTTGTGGCACACATTCAAGTGGCACTACTCTTGCTAAAAAGCTTCTACGAATGGGATACTACTGGCCTACAATGGAGAAAGACTCATATCATTTCGCCAAGAAATGTCCTAAGTGCCAGATCCATGGCAATTTGATATATGCACCAGCACAGGAACTGCAGCTATTTACAACATCCTGGCCCTTTTGTTAGTGGGGACTAGATCTAGTTGGCAAAATTCATCCTTCATCTTCAAATGGACACAAGTTCATTATAACTACGATAGAATACTTTACCAAATGGATCGAAGCAGTTCCCATGACCACAGTGACCGGGAAACAAATTACCTCTTTTATTCTAAATTATCTGATCTGCAGATATGGTATTCCCAGTTCAATCGTCACAGATAATGGACGACCTTTCAAAAACCAAGATGTCCAGGAACTATGTGAGAAATTCAAAATCCAACATCGGTTTTCTACACCATACTACCCACAGGGAAATGGTCAAGCAGAAGCATCTAAAGAGACAATCCTAAAAATCCTCAAGAAAATAGTGAATGATGCAGGCAAATATTGGCACATACAACTCAATCCAGCTCTTTGGGCATATAGGACCAGCATTCGCACACCTACAGGAGCAACACCATATTCATTGGTATATGGATCCGAGGCTATTTTACCCTTGGAGGTAGAAATTCCATCTCTTAGAGTCTCTTTGAAAGGTTTGATCCCCGATGAAGAGTATCGAGTTAACTGACTGCAAGAATTGGAACTATTAGATGAAAGACGCCAACATGCTTATACTCATCTCAAAGCATATCAGCAACGCATGTGCAGGAGCTACAATCACAAGGTCATTCCTCACAACTTCAAAGTTGGTGATCTAGTCCTCAAAGAAAATCCAAGAAATCAGCAAGATAGAGAAAAGAAAGGGAAATTTGAACCTAACTGGTTGGGTCCCTATGTCATCATATCAGTCTATGGATCAGGTGCCTATCAGCTAACAAATTCTGAAGGAGATGTGCTCGATGATCCAACTAACAACATTCATCTGAAGAAGTACTATACTTAAGATAGCCTAGTGCACGGAAAAAGCCAAAAACAAAAAAAAAAATCAAAAAAATCTAGAAAAAGCAAAAATACAAAGTACAATAAAAACAAATGGTGAAAACCTGGTAAATAGGCGCCCTTGTGAAAGAACGACTCTTTTATCTATATCCATGCCATTTTATACACTATCGGCCATCGCCCGACACTTAACATATATCCATTGAGGACATACTTAGCGTAGTCACTATCCTGAGTTATCCATCTGTATCTATTATTTTACCGCATTCGACCATGGCTTGGAAATCACTGTACATAATCATATCCAGAGGTACACTTAGCTAGGGGCATTAAATTGTTCAAAAACTTACAAACATTCAAGACATTCCAACTATTGCAAAACTTAGATACATGACATCCAACAAACACAACTACGCTTCATCACAACAACCAAAACAAAAACAATACACAAGAAACTCAAGGATGGATGATTTTATGAAGTACTAAATGTTGCATTATAGCATAAAAGTCTTGATTATTTTGCATTTTGAACTTTTTAAATTGTTGGAGTCTTCTCCTTATCTCATAAAAAGCTTCAAAGCTAGAGATCATGAGGAACTTCCAAAATTTTCTTAGTCTTCTGTCTGGGAGGCGATCCCTTGTACTGTGTGAATATTTGTCTCGAGACATGATACATATCACTGAAGGCCTGATTCCATTTCATGCATATAAATGATCTACTCTTGTCTGTTTACGCAATACGCACTCAGGTCATCCTGGTTCAATTATACCTTGATGCTTGTGCTATCTTGCAAAATCAAATATCATGTAAATTTTACTCAGGTCATTATGGTTCAATTATACCATTATGCTTGTATAAATTTTCAACATATCCAAAAATCAATAAATGCTCCGTGATGATATTTACAAAGAAAGCAAATAAATGGTTATATCAGATGGCAAATACAGAATGAGAGATGCTCCAAAAACAATTAGTTGCATATCATTTTACAATTAGTTGCATATCATTTTACAATTAGTTGCATATCATTTACAATTCATACACATCATTTTACATCATATCATATCACAATTAGTTGTATATCAAAACATACATCTCATTTTCAAGATACATCTTACAGCATATAAAAGCATACATCCTGTATCATACATTACATCATCTATGTAAACCATACATCATCATATGAAAAGGAAGTCTCTAACTAAACATGCATCCATATACACATCACATGATCAAAAATGGTGTCATCCATATATATATCTCAAAAATGATCCAACATGTACAAAATATATCAAAACTGTGTCCAGTACAAAGAATACAATGCTCAAAAATACAGCGGAGACCATGTCTCTCAAGTATGACTATCTCCTGACGGAGATGGTCTCGCTCCCGATGCACCTGCCCCTGGATCTCGAGGAGGATCCTGTCTTGCTCCCAATACACTCACCCCTGGATCTCCAGGAGAGTCCTGTCTCGCCGGCCCTGTTACACCTCGGCTCTCCGATCGCGTCCCAGCGGTTCGAGATCGACTCGATCTCGACTGTGCAAAACTCTCTACTCGCCGATCTCTAGGTACTGTAGCCTCATAATACCACCTATAATACTCTACCTCCTGTACTCTCCGTGTCAACTCTCTAAGGGTGTCTCTCAATGGACCACCCACCGTTGCTCTCTGCACAGTCGCCAATGCCTCCTCTGCTCGACCCCGCCGCTCTATCTTAGTATCTCTCTCAGTGGTCAACTGCGAGATCTGTCGCTAATATGTCAAAATCTGTGCCTGTAGCTGCTGCACAGTAATCTGCAGGGTTCGGATCTGTGCATCCTCCACATGACCTGGTACTCGAACCCGCAGCGGTACCTATGCTAGAGCTAGCCCTCCCACTCACCCTGTCCTAGGTACTGGAGGTGGGAGTATATCTACCCTCCTCCTCTGTGCTGGTCTAACCACCTCCTCCTCACCCCCCACTACAGCTAGCACCTCCATCACTCTCCCCTCTCTCCCAGCTCTGATAGCCAATCCTCCTCTCCCCCTCTCAATCCTACCCTGCCGTACTGCTCTCTGCACACCTCTACCACCCTACCTCCCTCTAGCTCCTTTACCTCCTCCATCATCTCTGTCATCTCCATCATCCCCATCATCTCCCCCCTCCTCTCCATCTGAATCAAATGCTGGCCTCATCTCCTCTGGATCTGAGATCCTCGCCACAGCCCGAGCAGCAAACAAACGGGCGAACTCGTCTGTCATACTTGCATCCTGTATCTCTGGGGCATAGTCCCAGATCTGTCCTGCCAGCCCTGTAAACTCCTCTATGGCCATGACACTACCAATAGTAGGCCCCCAATCGGCCACATCCTGCTGCCGCCGTGCATACAAGCATGCTCCCTGCGGAATCCCCTGCTGCCGCCCGAACTGTCGCAAAACTCGGGTCACCAAAAACTTCTCAATGACGAACGAGGTCCTCCCAATCAGATACCTCATCATGAAAATGAAAGGCATCTCTATCCCATCCTCCGCCCATACCTCGCAACCTGTATATGGTCTCCAGGTGACCGTATCTATATCATCAAAAACTCTCCTCCAATGCTCTAGTTTGCCCAGCTTACGCTGGACAACTAGGCCTCTATATCCGTAGGCATATGTTGCACCTACGGGCCTGTCCCTATCTGCCAGTGGCCTAGCTGCTGGAATATGCTCCCAGCACCATACTTGTAATAAGGTCACACCCGCTGATAAGCTACCATAACTGAGGTATACTACCTCATGAAGGCTCCTATAAAGATGGGCCAGCATCATTGACCCCCATGAAAATCTCTGGCCCTGTGTGACCATCTGCTCCAGAACCAGCCCCCATCCCACTAAAAATCCCTTTGACCTGCAATCAGGACAAAGGAATCCCCCAATGAATCCTGCCAATACAGATGGCAGTGGTGCATAATCCAAATCCAAAAACTCCTGCTAGGGGATCTCATATCCACAGACAGTCTTATCATGAAATATACGGCACAGTGCCTCTGTGCTGCCCTCCTCTGACTGCTCGTAGGGTAATAATGCCCCTACCACAGGAATACGCAAAATCCAGTAGCATTCCTCCGGTGTCATTGTCATCTCTCCAGTGGCAAAATGAAAGGTGTTCGTGTCGTTATGCCACCTCTCTGCCAATGCTGTGAAAAGTCCCTGGTTCACAGTGAACCGAGGCATATCCAGAAGAGAAGTCAATCCACATCTCTCTATGATGTCCAAATCTACCTGTGACAGATGTGGTATCAGCGTCCATGGTCTCGGGAATCTCTCCCTCGACTGCACAATACCCAATCACTCCTGTCAACAAAACCAAACATATCCAATATCAGTTTCCACATCAAAACAACGATATCAAAATCAAACGTACATCAACAACATGAAACAATTTTCTCATCTACAATCAAAGTTCAAAATCCTATCATTTCATATCAAACTTGTAAAACAACTCAAGTTTTCAAAAATCATATCAAAACTTGTAAAACAACTCAAGTACCAAAATCACATAAACTTGTAAAACAACTCAAGTTTCCCACCCATATCAGCCTGAAAAACAACTCAAGTTTCCAGCCCATATCAGCTTGTAAAACAACTCAGGCTTTCCCACACATTGAACTTGAAACAGACCACGCAAATACATCATAGTCTGATTAATACAACAGCTTGATATCTATACATAACTTGAAAAATTGCACATCAAAACAAGTTATACAAATACTCATCTTGGATAAATTCATCAACAACACGACAGGAAAAGAAAAATTTTCAACTCGACCAAAACTGCAAAATTTTTTGGATGCGCTAAAACATACCTTCAATGCGCTAAAAAACCCCCACGCACTAGGCTGCCTTTCCTACGCGCTATTCTATCTAACCTATGCGCTAGACTCTGTCTACGCGCTAAACCTTTCACCCAATGTGCTAATCTACCCTCCCTATGCGCTAGACTCTGCCTACGCGCTAATCTACCCTCCCTAAGTGCTACCCTTTTAACCTGATGTGCTAGATTATCCCTACGCGCTAATCTACCCTTCCTAAGCGCTACCCTTTCAGCCCTATGCGCTAGGTTAGACCTACACGCTAAACCCCCTTTCCTATGTGAACCCCTACGCCCCCTATGTGCTAGGTCACCCCTATGCGCTAATCTATCCCCCCGACGCGCTACCCGACAGCTGCTCTGTGCTATTCTACCTGAACGTGCTAACCTAATACTTTTATGCGCTAGCCTATTTTTTCCGGACGCAACCCCTAAAATTGACCTCGATGTGCTACTCTACACTTCGTATGCGCTAAATTAAGCCTTAGATGTGCTAAACCGAAAAGCCCGAACTTTAAAATTCAAAAAACACCTAAAAACGACAAAACAAAAAATCAAAACGGGGTCAAAAACATTGACTTACTGGTGGTCCGCGCGCTACTGGTCTCCGATACCTCCGAACACGCTCAAAACAGTGTCTGTGATAAGGAATAGGCATTTTCTCTCCAGAGAAAATTCTCTTTTCTTCAAAGTCAACAAAGCACAAATGACTTTAAATCGACCCCTTTTCCCCTTTTATAAGAGGAAAATGAAATTAGGGTTAGCCAACTGGACCTGTAATATGATCGCGGTCTCCCCTATACCAAAACAGTTGTAACTTATTGGGAGATGAATCAATCTACACACTTTTTATATGCACGAAATCATACACATCATACAAACTTCATCAAATTAAATCAAAATTTTTCCAAAAACATTGATTCATCTCCCGAGGGGGCATCACCATCAAATCTTGAATCTGGGGCATCACATCAAATCTGAGGCACGACTAACAAATCAAAAGAGCGACACAAAAATTGCATTTAATCATAAATCATGATAGGACATCATTTTCTTTGAAATAACATGTGCACACATGTCACTTCAAAGAGGGGCAAAATGTAGACGTATAAAAATGACCATATTCCTAAATGAATATTTTATGTTCATTTCCCTATTTAATAAAATCCAATTTAATTAAATTATCCACATTCTTCTATTTTATTAAGTAAATTACTCAATTTATTTAAATAAAATTCACTATACCATTTAATGAATAAATCATTTTATTCAATTAAATCCCCCTAGCCACTTTTAATTAAATTCAAATTTAATTAAATAGTTATCCTAAATTGAATAAATCTAATTTATTTAATTTCCCCAAATTATAACCAAATTGAATGAAAATCATTTAATTCAATTAAATCCTATTATCCCCCCCATCCACTTGCAAAATCCCAAACCTCTTCCTAATCCCTTCTAGAATCTTCTAATCGCTTCTAATTAATCTAACCCTCCTCTAAACTTTGTCACATCCCTAAACAACGGGAAGTCACTTCTCAAATGGCTCAAAGTCTTGGATAACCATTAAAGGTTTTCAACCTTCAACCACCAAAACCCTTAAAGTCTTTGAAAACCATTGAAGGCTTCCAACCTTCAACCACTTAATCCCAAAGTCTCCAATTACCATTAATGGTTAATTCAAACCCTCCCACATGGTTAAAACATTTGTTTTGACTCAACCTCTACCCAACCCAAAGGTCTCATCAGGCCATTAATGCTTTGACCATGATTATCTCTTAATCATTTGCACAAAGGTTTATCCTTGGATTAGCTCTCAATCCAGTGGGTAATCTTAATTTAGACTTGACCCTTAGCCTTTAGATAACCATGAGGTCTTCTCAAGCCTTTAATGCCTCCAACCTCTTCTTTCAACCCAATCCTATGTTGACATTTGTCACCATTTCATTGGTGCAAATCGTGCACATGGATCCCCAACTTTCAAACTTAGCCCTTGATTGAATCTTTCAATCTTGACCATCCATTGCCCTGTTTGTGCTATAAATAGAGCTCTCATTCCTCCATTCATAACAATCATCTTTCAAATTTGAAGCATCACACTTATGCTCAAATTCTTTCAAGCTTTCATTTCATATATGCTCATCATTTAGCCTCGTTTAGATCAGAAATTAGACTAATATGCATGTTTAGAGTAATTTATTTATCATTTTAGTTCAATCATAGACTAAAGATAGTATGCTAGGATAGTATTCATACTAATCTTGTCATCTTATCATCTAGATTATTGCATTTTAGAATCATACCTAGCTTAACAACACATCTCATACTAAAATCAATCAAAAACATCTCTCGTTCTCATATTTGCCATCCCTAAACCATTTTGCTCAGTAATCTAAGAGCAAAAACGTTGGTTTGAGGGACATTGTGAGATAGAGAACCATGTGACCCTCCTTGGGAAGCTGAGTAACACATCGTTACTCCATAGCTTGCATCAAGAAGTCCTGTGTGTGTGTGTGGACTGGTATTTAACTAAATTTTCACATATTTAATTCTATCAACCCACTTTTCCCACATACAGTAACCATTTAACGCATTCTATTACAGCTCGATTACAACTCGGTTACAACCCGATTACAACTTGATTACAACTCGGTTACAACTCGATAAATACTAAACTTCACTCAGTAGACATTCCACCTTCATTAACCAATAGCGATAACCTTAGGGTTTATCGACTAGGTTCCTTAGGATTTACCGACTAGATTATTTGCTTGATAACATAGTATAGTATTAACGTTACCATTTACAACATATGTATGATGTTAAATCAATCTAAACATCATAATAGTTGCCCATTGAATATCTTATTCATCCTCTTATTCATCATAATCTTTCTGTGTCTTTTACCGACATCTTTATACTCTTCAAATCATACTTTTCAAGATATGGCAGCATCATACTGAGTTAGAAAATCAATTTCTTGACATCAATGACAAAATAATAATATCAAGACAGTAAACATCCTTAATCAGTTATATCCATAATCATCAACAACCTTCTCAATTTCCTTATTGAAATGCCAACAATCTTCCATTGTCTGTTATAATGCCATATGCTAACAGGAGCTGGTCTCAATATTTGTACCTTAAAACTTATCTGTGCATTAGGCTTCTCTGATCAGTCTATTGATCCACACAAAAAGATCACCATCAAAAAATATGATGATGAAGAAAGATCATCCAAGGGAACAGTAATACTACCTATTCAGGTAGGACCGATACAAAGGGACACTATGTGCCAAGTCTTAGACATAGACTTAACATACAATATTTTTTTGGGTCGTCCTTGGATACATGAAATGCAAGAAGTGTCGTCAAATTACCATTAGTCTATCGAATTCCCATATAATGGGAAAGAGATTTCCATCTTTGCTGACAATAACCCCTTTCAACATTGCAGTGCTATGGGGACAACCCAAGATAGTTTGGTTCCACATAATAGGGAATCTCAAACTTCCTCAGCACTAGATCATCATCAAGAAAAGCTCAAGTCTTTATCCATGGATTTCAAACAAAAGATGAAAATCAAAGAGAAAGGCATGGGAGAATACTCTTTCGAACCCATTTACCTATCCAAGTTACCAACATCACCAAAATCTCATGGACAACCTTCTCCAACGACACATCAAGAAACACAACCCATCACCAAGTTTGATGGAAAGTTTATCAAATTGGGCACCCTAGCACATGAATCAAAAGAGAAAGACATCCTTAGTTGGCTATATAAGGATGAGGGAGAAGACATAATAGCTACTTTGGAGGTAGCCATACCAACACAATAGTATGGAAAGGGATTCCTAATCATGCAATATATGGGATACAACGACAAGGGACCTATAGGAAAGTGTCAAGAAGGCATTAAAGAACCATTGGACCCTCCTTCACAATTTTTTCGTGACAAAATAGGACTGGGATATGGACACAACATACCCCAAAGGCAAAAAATAAATAAATATCAAAAACCTTAGTGAAAACTGATGCTCTTCAAAAAGGAATACTACGAGACACAAACAACACAAGACAAACAATTCAAACATCAGTGTTAGCATCAAAAACTACAAACAAAATACTATCCTAAGCAAGCATATCAAGAGAGATACTAAATATGAAATGGAAAGCATGCAAAGACAAAAGAGATAAACTAAACTCCTCCAAATGCTGACTAAGACAATCATAGTGGCTCCTCCCTTGTTCCTCTCCTCTCCAAGTTCCCCAATGAGTGTATCTCTCAGTAGCTTTTTGCACTATTGTGGATGTCTTATGGAGATTCAAGATTGAAAAATGATTGTTTATGCTGAATGCAAATGTAAATAAAGCTAAAATGAGAGATTATCTAATTAGCTAATGTTAATCTTTAACCAAACTAACAATAGTAAATTATGTTCCTAAATGATCTCTGAAACTAACTATAAGTTAGATGCATACAAGATTTCAGGATGTGGATTATGAAGAAATGAGGTCTATTTATAGGTAAAATGGAGCAATGGAGGGTTGCGATTGAGTAATCTCATCAAGGGTTAGGATTCAGGGGTTTATGATCCACGTGAGGGCTTTCAACCCAATCATAGGATGACAAATGTCAATATGAGATGGGTTGAGGGGAGAGGGAAGAAGCATTAAATGCTTGAGATTACCTGGGGGTTAACTTGGGAGGTAAGGTTAATGTTGAGTTGAATGAATAAATTCATTATTCAAGGAATAATGCCTTTATCCAATAGATAAACTCTTGTGTAAGAGTTAGTGAGGACAACCATGGTCAAAGCGATAAATGCTTAAGGAGACACATGGGTTACATGGGGGTTGAGTTAGAGGGAAAGTCTCTAACCATGTGGGTGAGTTGAGCTAACCATAAATGGTTATGTAAGAGCCATTAATGGTCATGTAAGAGCCATTAGTGGTTTGGAAGTCTTTGGGGTTAGCTTGTTGAACACATAAAGTATTAAATGCTTCTCAAAGACTTTGGAGGCTTTGAGAAGTGACTTCAAGTTGCTTAGGAATGTGACAATATTTAGGAAATGGATTAGGCTAATTAGGAATGATTTAGAAGAATTTAGAAAGTGGTTAGAAGAGTCTAGAAGAGGATTTAGGATTGCAAGTGGGTTTGGTTGGTGAGGGAAAATAGGATTTTAATTAAAATAAAATTAATTTATTTCAATTATGGTTGCAACTTGCATTTGTAGGAGAATGCAAGTGGGAGGGTAGTTTATGGATTTAAATAAATATTTAATTTATTTATTTAGAAGAGGAAAGGAGTTAAATAAATAAGATTTATTCATTTAATTGATTTAGAATTTGGTTTAATGAATTAATTGAATAATTAATTGAATAATTTATTTAATTAATAGGAGAATGATTGAGGATGAATTAATTAAATATTAATTTAATTAATTGATTATTGAAGGTTTATTAATCAAATAAATAGTAAATTTTCATTTAATTAAATGAACAGATTTATGTGACTACATTTCCCCCTCTTTGAGATGGTGCAGTTTATCGCGTCGTTTCAAATAAAGAAAAATAGGTGTGAAGAAATATGCCCCATAAATTTTAATTTATTGGGTGGTATGCCCCCTCGAGAGATGGGCTGAAAAATTTCAAAAAATCGGGCGATCTCTCGGAAAAGAAAAAGAATTAGCGGGGAGGTAGAAGAGAAGAAAATAGCAATAATGGTGAAAAAATGGAAGAAATCGGATTTAAAATGGAGAAATGAGAGGTGCTGAAAGTTCAGAGGGACCACGATGGTGAGCGGGGTAAAACTAGGGTTAGGGTGGAGGGTATATATGGGGGTGGAGGGTATAAATGGGGGCGAAAGGGGTAAAAATAGGGTAATTTATATCCATCTTTGTAGCATTTCAGAGCTTTGATGGTGACCTTTGGTGAAGGAGTGAGTAGCAGTTAGCATGCCGGTACCCATAGCAGATCATCTGCTAGAGTGAATCTGTCGATTCTAGCAACCAAATGACTACGGACCAGTAGTACGCAAATTTGAATTTTTATTTTTCATGCATTTTTGATATGTTTTTTCAAGCGTCTAACTTGAGTCAAGACAATAGCACTAAAACTATCGTTTAGCGCTGTTGTCACCTAGAATAGCACTTTTGTGCCGCTATAGTGCTATTTTCTAGTGGTTTTAGCGCTATCATTAATTGTAGCACAGTCGTATAGTAGTATTAAAGTGCTATTATTTTTGTAGCTCGATTGAGTCAATGTTGTAGCATTGTTGCCCTTTAATGGCGCTGTTGTGTAGTAGTATTAGCGCTATTGGTTTTTTAGCACTAGTGTGTAGTGGTTTTAGTGCGATCATCAATAAAATAGCGTTATTGTCCGAAAAATAGATGCCCCAGTGTTAGGAAAAATATGATCTCTGGATGCCTGTGTTGGGTGGATGCATGGATAAGTTGTTTTGAATCATAGCAGTCCCATTGAGACTAGGTCATTATGATAAATGCCTATTGTAGTCTAGGTTTTCCATGATCGCTTACCTATTGAGACCTGAAGATATGTGATCAAATTATATGTTAATAGTCTAGGTTTAAACTTAAGAAAGTTTGAAACAAAAAAACTGGTTGTATGTTGATGTATGGATGTGTAGGAGGATCTTCCCATCTTACAGATGCGGGAGCGACATCCTGCCACGTAGCAGCTATGAGGGCCATTGACTAAGGTTGAGATTGATTGTATTGCAGCGACCAAGTTATATGATATGTTATATCTTCCCATGATTTAGATGAATCGCAGATTGATGACAACACTGGCCGAGCGGTGGCATAGTGAGCCCTGTACATTCCATTAGGCGATGGGAGAGATGACCGTTACACTGGAGGATGTGTGGCTGATGGGAGGGGTATACATAGTATCGTACTGTGCATCCTATTCCATGCATTTCAGATTCAGCAGAGCTGATACCATCCTTTGAGGAGGACAAGAGACAACGATGGAGGAGAGGAGGAGATGGAGGTGGGGGAGGTGGGGGTGGTGGATTTGGTGGAGGAGGTGCAGGAGGAGGACGGTTGCAGAGGAGAGGGAGAGGTGGGTAACCATTGCGACTATCACAGGGTTTGTTGATACAGAGGGCAGTCAGAGTAGGAGGCAGGGATATTGGGGAGGGGAGGCACCTATGGAGATGGGAGAGGGAGCTACAGGTGGAGGAGAGGGAGAGGTGGGTGGAGGAGAGGATCCTATGAGAATGGGAGGGGGAGACCTATGGGAGCATATGATAGCATTTTTGTAGACTCAATTGGAGGATATGGAGGTAGAGGTTGTAGCTAGGGATGTTCAGCTATTTTCATGGGAGTCAGAGTTGACAGTAGTGAGGTGGTAGTGGGATGATGCAGTGGATAGGATGATTCAACTATAGGAGAGAGTTTGGGCCTTGGAGGGAGCACAGGGATAGGGTCCGTCAGATGTGTTATTGAGTGCACTCCAATGGGAAGGGGGAGAGACTAACTACTGGAAGGGTTTAGATGAGCAGGTGGTGCCATCTAGTTAGCGGGCACTGAGTTATTCACAGATGCGTCAGGCGAGATTAGAGTGGTCTCAGAGGATGCAGAGAAGTGGTGGTGTTATGCGTCCTCCATGACGAGATAGTGCAGGTGGTGCAGGGGGTAGTGGTGGAGCAGTTGGTGATGGTGGTGGAACATCTGGCCAAAGTGCCATTTGAGAGAGCTTATGTACTTGTTACATTTGTTATTATGGACTTTGACTTGGATGGCTCTTAGTAGCCAAGATGTTTATGACATCATTGTACTCTAATATATGTATGTTTTTGCGAGATGATATATGATGTGATATATGAGGAGATCCCATATTTTGTGATGATATGTATTTTGATTTTATGTATGGTTGTATGTAGGATGATGATTATGATTGATGTTTAGATTTATGCCAAGGATGATTTTTTATTCTATATGCATGTGGTGATGATATGATTTTATGATTTTTATATGCATGCTATGGATGATTTTCTAACATGTCTATGCAGGTGGTGATGGATGATACTTGTGTACTACTATTAATGTGATGTAAATGATGATGATTTAAGATAAAATGATGAGTTTAGAAAATGAATAATGATGTTGATTTGAGGATACATGTTCATTTTTTATGATACGATGATGACATGATGAGATGATAGATAATGCATGTTTTGAAGATGAATCTAAATGAATGAAATGTTTATGAAAATATTATGTGTACTTCTAGATGAATGTACTTAAATGGATAAACAAATGTTATGTATGTGTGATTATAAATGACTCGAGATGAAATGTGACGAAGTGATAAATAAAAATGATAAGGCAAATAAAATCCAACTAAGGGGGAATGAATAACTGCACCTTGATGCAATTAAAAATGATAGGAATGCCTAAGGAATGTTATGAAAATGAATGCACTATATGAATGAATGAATGTTCTTGATTTTATAACATGCACTAAAATGCAACTAAACGAATCTAAATGAAAGTAATTTAAACAAACCTAAATGATGATAGGTAATAGTTTAAGATACAACTAACTACACCTAAATTATTAAATGAATGTACATTAATGCCTGATAATGAAAGTAAATGAACTGATTAAAAATTTATTTAAATGCACCTAAATTCCCTTAATGCAATGATAAAATGATGTAATGATGATAATGATAATGAATGCAACGAATTATATTAAGTGCACTCAAATGAATATCTAAATGGATGTAATGAATCTTCATGTAAATAAATGACAATAGACTAGATGCATTTTTAAAATGCCATGCAATGATAATGCTATGCATCTATGATATATGAATGCAAGTTGATGAAAAATTGCGGATGTGGAATGCACATGTGTGATAATGTATCAGAGAACTCCATCATGATGATATCCAAAACCAATTAATTTTACATAACCTCTCATATTTAATATGTTTACACTTGTATACAAACCATGAATATGAATAATGAATGATCAAATGGATGGGTGATATGCAACGAAATGCAATATAAACAGATGAGATGGAATGATGATCCATATTGCTTTATTTTTCATCATTGAGCATGGTAGTATCAATATTGGATGACGTAGTAGGAACCAAGTTTGGAGCATTGTAACTGTAAGCAAGCAGCATAGATAAAGAATATGGACCCTCTACAATGGTTCATGCTCATATGGTTGAGGTATACACTGTAGTCAGCAAGCCATAGTGATCCATGATTGTATTTTTTAGAAGAAATGTAGCTTAGTGAACTTTCCATGTAGACACCATTAGTAAATGCCCCAGAACTTCATTGGAACAATTCGCAGACAATAAACAAAACGATACCTAGGAACCATCCGAGCTACTCTAATCACTTGCAAATATCCCAGAGTAGCGTAAGAGCTTGATATAAATAAATAAATGAAATAAATAACAAATGACCAAGTACCTATTAGCCAACCAAGTTTTCTTGTCAAAGAAACTATACCATGTCTTGTTTGAAAGGAAGGATGTATCCTTGTGAAGATGTTTGCATGTAGATGTGTTGAGTGGTTGGTTGATTGGATAAGTGATCATCAGTTGAGTAGTACAAAAATTTTGTGTTTTGTGTCATTTGTGATGCGTATGTACAAGGGAATAATATACGTTACAATGTTTTTTATTGATTTTGGATGTTTTTATGATGTTTTTGGATTTTGTGAGTGTTGTGAATGTTTTTGGTATTTTTAAAGATGAATGTTTTTGGTGGTTTCTAAGACTTTGTCGAATGAACAACTTTAATGAATCACAAGTAATGGATAATCCACTCCCATCCACAACTTTTAAGAATATTTTGCCCCCAGTTATGTGGTGCTATGAAAGCGTGATGTAGACACATGAAGGAATAATCTTGATTGTAGATCAATAACAAGCCATGGTTTGAATGATGGATGGATGGATGCAATAGATATAGTGGATGTGATCACAACAAGTCTGAAAGATAATGGAAGCATAGTCTTTATCAGTAGCGTCTGTTTGCCACATTTTCACCATTGTACTTACCCAAGGTGCCATCAGAGTGGTTGTTCATCGTTTGGATGAATGATTTTCTTTAATATTTTCTTGATTTTTTGTATTTTCTTCAAGACTTTTTCTGAATGTTTTTGATATTTTTCTGGTATGTATTGGAGCCTGATGCTCTGTAAAACTTATGTATGAAACCGTTTGAGGTGCATGTTGTTGATTGGAACTGCTAGTAGTTCTCCTTCTGAAGTAGCCAACTGATATGCCCCAAACCCAAATACCACAATGATAACGTATGGACCCAGCCAGTTTGATTCAAACTTTCCCTAAAGTTCTCTGTTTGCTTGATTATGAGGATTCTCCTTGAGAACAAGATCACCTACCTCAAATGTGTGAGGCTTAATCTGATGATTATAGCTTCTACTCATGCACTGCTGATAGGCCTTGAGATGATTGTATGCAACTTGTTGCCTTTGATCAAGTAGTTCCAAGTCTTGAAGATGGGAGACTTGGTATTCTTCATCATCTATCAGATTATGCAAGGAAACTCGCAGGGATGGTATCTCAACCTCAATAAGAAGAATGACTTCTGCTCCATAGACTAGTGAGTAGGGAGTTGTGCTTGTAGGGGTTCAAATGCTAGTTCGATACGCCCATAGTGTTAGGTTCAATTGAATGTGCCAATCACGACCAACATCATTGACTGTCTTCTTGAGGATTCTTAATATGTTCTTGTTCGATGCTTTGGCCTGACCATTGCCTTGTGGGTAATAGGGAGTGGAAAATCGGTGTTGGATGTGGAATTTCTCACAGAGTTCACAAATGTCTTGATTTTTGAATGGGAGTCCATTATCTGTGATGATGGACATGGGGACCCCATAGTGGAAGATGATGTAATTAAGGATGAATGTGGTGATCTTCTTGCCAGTGACTTGGGTAAGTGAAACCACTTCGATCCACTTTATGAAATATTCAGTAGTAGTAATGATGAACTTATAGCTGTTGGATGAAGATGGATGGATCTTACCCACAAGGTTAGGGCCCCACTGAAAAAAAGGTCATGGTGTGGTGATTGGTTGTAATTCTTGTGCTGGTACACGTATCAAGTCTCCGTGAACTTGGCATTTCTTGCATTTTTTGACAAAATAGTAGGAGCCTTTTTCCATGGATGGCCAATAGTATCCTGCTCGCATGATTTTCTTAGCTAGTGAAGGACCGCTTGAGTGAGTCCCACAAATTCCTTCATGGACCTCTTCCAAGGCCTTTGTTGTCACATCTTGTTCCAAACATCGAAGGAGAGTACCATCAAGATTGAGTCAGTATAGGGTTTTGTTAATAATGATATATCAAGTGACTTGATGGATGAAGTTTTTGCATTGGTTATTTGATTGGTTAGGAGGAAGTGTGTGATTACGTAGGTAGGTGTAGAACTCACCATACCATGGGGATTCAGAACTGACAAGGTGACATATCATCTCGGATTTGGGGATATCATAAGTGGGAATCCAAAGCTGCTCTACCAAGAACTCGTAGCATGTCGAATTTCATGGAAGATCTAGGAGAGATGCAATGGTAGCCATAGCATCAAAAAATAGATTCTGATCTATGGGTATTTTCTCAAAAGTGATAGTTGTAAATGATTTTTTTAAGCTATCCACCATTTGCTTGTATGGCATAAGCTTATCATCTTTGGTCTAATATTCATCGGTGACTTATTGGGTGACTAGTTGGGAGTCACCATATACCTGTAGCTCTTTCAGTTTCCATTGTATGGATAGTCCGAGTCCTGTAATCAAGGCCTAATACTCTTCTATGTTGTTTGTACATGGAAATGTTATCCTGTAAGACTTCAGGATGCTGTCACCTTGAGGTGTGATAAACAGAATGTCTGCCCCCGAGCCATGTCTAGTGTATGAACCGTCAAAGTAGAGCTTCCATGGTTGTGTTAGTCTGATCATTAATTTCTCTTCATTTGAGAAGTTAGAAACAAGAGGATGCTCGCCTTTTAGTGGTGTATCGACCAATTGATCTACAATAACTTGGCCTTTGATAGCCTTACGGTCCACATACTCAATGTCAAATTCACTCAAAATCATCACCAATTTGGCCAAGCAGCTTATCAATGCTTCTTTACTAAGTAGGTACTTCAGTGGATCGATATTTGTAATGAGTTGTACCTTTTGTGTCAATAGGTATTGCCTCAATTTGGTGGTTGCCAACATAACTACTAGGCAAGCTTTCTTAATAGGTGTATAGTTGAGGTCATAGCCGACCAGTGTGCAAGAGATGTAGTATACAACACACTCTTTTCCCTCTACATTGTGTTGTGCTAGCAGTACTCCTAAAGTTGTGGTTGTAGCTGAGATATATAGCAGGAGAGGTCTTCTTTGATCTGGTGGGATCAACAATGGTGTATTCATGAGATATTCCTTAAGCATTTAGAGTGCTTGCTGGCATTTGGCATCCCATTGAAAGTGGATTTTCTTGTGTAACAGATGTGTAAAGGGATGACACTTATCTACCAGTTGTGCAATGAATCTTCAAATTGATTGTAGCCGCCCTTGTAGTGCCCTTAGCCGAATGATGTTCTTGGGAGATGGAATGTCCATGATTTCTTTGACTTTTGCTGGATCAACCTGAATTCCCTTTCTTTAGATAATGTATCCTAGAAGCTTCCCTAAGGTTACTCCAATGACACATTTCTTTGGATTGAGTTGAACATTTTATTGTTCTAGTCTGTCAAAGATTTTATCTAATATGGCAAGATGACCTCTTGTTAATCATTTTTTGAGTAAGTCAACAACATAATCCTCCATTATGGTATGCATCATATCATGAAAGATGGTGGTCATAACTCTTTGATAGGTCACTCCTGCATTCTTTAGACCAAAAGGAATCACATTCCAACAGTATGTTCCCCATGGGCATGTGAAGGCAATTTTATGTTGATCTTCTGGAGCAATCTTTATATGGTTGTACCCAGAAAAGCCATCCATAAGAGAAAGCATGGCATGTCTTGCTATTAGGTCCACAATCATGTCAATGTTTGGTAGTGGGAAGTCATCCTTAGGACATGCCTTGTTTAGATATTTGAAATCTTTATAGATACAAATGCCCCCATTTGGTTTGTCAACAAGTACAATGTGGGAGATCCAATCTGCATAATTGATTGGTCAGATGAAACCAACATCCAAGAGTTTCTTAAGTTCTTCTTTGACTAGTACTGCAATCTGGGGGTGCATCTTGCGAAGCTTCTATTTTACTGGTTTAGCTCCTTCTACCACGGTGAGGTGATGCATGACCAAATTAGGATCTAGACCAGGCATGTCAGTATAGGATCATGCGAAGTTGATCTGAAACTTTTGGAAGAATTCTACAAATTTAGGTTGTTCCTCTGGTGTTGAAAGAGATGCTAGATGTATTTGGTGGGGAGTCTCAGGGGTCCCCACATTGAATTATTTTGTTTCCTTGATGAGGATTGTTGATCTTTCCTGATTTATACTAGAGGGGAGGATGTCAAACCTTTCATCCTCAGGCACCTTGGAAAGGTTTTCACTGTCAGATACACTCTTTATTTTTACTTTTTTGGGATTAACAAGTGCCACTGTGTGGTTTTCACTGGAGGATCCATGTTTCATTGTGATGTTTTTGTAGTTGAAAGGTTTGGCATCTGCCCCAAAGTATGCTACGCTATTAAGTTTCATGGCAAATCTTGCTTTGTGAGCTCCACTTGGTATGTTATCCTATAGTTCCAAAAAGTCAATGATTGCCTCATCGTTTTGGAACTAGTCAAGGCATGGGGGATTAGGTTGGTTCCATTTGATGAGTTCATGATGGATAATGGGCATTACCTCATTGATTAAGTTAAGTTCATGGGATGTGTTAGTGAGGGTTGAGACATTGTGGTGAAGGTCGTTGATGGTACTCTCCTTGTCAGAATCAGGTGTAGGATGTGACGTAGGGTCTGTGAAAGGTGCTTCCAATTTAGGAACCCAATAGGTTTTAATCTATGCTTCTCCGTAAACAAGGATTTCTTTGTGAGGTGGAGGTGGTGATGTGTCTTCCTCATTTGAAGTATTGAGATGTATGGAATCAAATTCCCACTCATGTGAGTTAGTTTCTGAGTCTCTTTCTAGTATCTGATTACTATACCAAATTGGGATATCTTTTGAGTTGAACACTGCAGTTGTAATTCACTGATGTACTGCTGGTGATGGAATTACTGGTACTGTGGGTGCCACTGATGTTGCTAGTGGGTCTACCAGTTCTGTTGATGTTTCTAGGGGTACAAATATTGCTAATGGTGTTGTTGATGCAGTTGCCGCTGCTGATGGTGTTGTGGGTTTGATTGGTGAGATGATTGGTGTTGTAGGTAAGATTATCAGTGTTGTAGGAAATATTAATGGTGCTGCTAGTGGGATTATGGACTTTCAAGGTATTTTTAGCAGTGCGAGTAGTGATGTGGATGGTATTGATGGGATTCTCAGTGTTATTGGTGCTGTTGGTTTTGTTGGCATTGCTAATATAATTAAAGGTGTCCTCTTTAGAGTATTAGGTTAATATGGAGGGTTGCTTGGATTTCCTTTGAATTTGAGTTTAGGATGAACTTCATTTTGAAAACCTAATCCAGTGTTATCTTTGGGCTTTAATTTAGGCTGCAACGGCTCATGTCATCCTTTATTACAAGGTCCCAAAGCACTCTCACCATCATAGCCCATTCTTTGCATAATGGTAAGGCCTTTTCCATTTTGATTTGTAGGAAGCTTAGCCCGTGGAATTTCCATGGTGATAGGGTCTTTATAGATCCATTTTGATAGGTCCTCATCTTTGGTCTCCTCTTCCTGACTTTTTACAAGGATAAAAGGCGTCAAAGTGCAAGTTGGCTTTACCAGTGGTGGTTGAAGTAACCTTTGAGGTTTGCTATAAGTTTTAGGAGAAGTGGGTACCTACCCAACACAAAAGAGTTGGCTTAGATTATATTCCCCAGGTCCTTCTTCTGCCATTTTCATTTTTAGCTTCTCTTTCTTTGGTATAGGGGTGATTGAACTAGAAAGAGAAGTTGGACTTACATATGATGTGGATGGAATGGCTTCTCTGTTTCTAGAAATGATGATCTCTGGTTGATGGTTAATATTGTTACAATATGCAAATGGATTTTCATTGCCCAGGATTGTGATTTCTACACTGTTATGTGGACAATTGATATATTGATGATAGGTAGATTGAATGACTTGCATGGTGTGAATCCAAGGTCTTCCTAACAATAGATTATATGGCAGAGGAAGGTCCAAAACTTGACAGATGATGTGCTTCACCATTGGGCCCACTCGAATTGGTAACACAACTGCTCCTTTTGAAGAATGCTTTGCATCATCATAGGATTTTATGGTTATCTTTTTGCAGGGATCCATTGATTCTACTGCATATCCTAATGTTGTGACCAACTATAATGTACATATATTTGGATCGACACCATTGTCAATCAAGACTCACTTGATCATGTGTTGGTTTACAAATCCTTCAATATGGAGTGAGGTGTTATGAGGCTGTTGAAATGATGTATTATCACTTTTAGAAAAAGTGAGACATGGTGATGACCTTAGATTACCAACCATAGCTTGAAATTGATCTGTATTAAGATTGGCAGGGACTGATGCTTCTTGGAGAGCTTGATCCAAGATTATTTTATGAGACGGGGATAGGCGCAAAAGCTCTAAGATGGATATAAGTGCAGTTGTTTTATTTAACTGTTCCACAAGGTTATACTACTTAGGGATGGGTGATGATCCTTGTGGAGCTTCTTTTATGGTGAGCTTGTTGCGATGCATAATAACATTCCATTCAGGATGTGAGTTTTTGATGGTGATGGTTTCAATTTGTTCATCTACATCATATAGGTGATTCACGATATAGTTATAGATAGCTCGTGTATAATCAATGGTATCTGTGTTTCATCCTGAAGTGGAAGGACTCCTTTGATCTTGTGATGGAAGTAGATTCTTAAACATGAGATGATCATTATTGGAGGTTTTTGGGTCATGTCTTTTGATTTCAATCTCTCCTTGGTTAATAAGATCCTGAATAAGATCTTTTAGTCTATAGCAGTTACTTGTTTTATGTCCTTTCCCTTGGTGGAATTCGCAATGTTCATTATCTCTCCACCATGGAGGTTTGACTTGAGGTTCGTAGTTAGATGTCTTTGGTAAGGTCACTAGATTTGAAGAGACCAATTGATGCAATACCATTTCGATGGGTTCCCCTAAGGGTGTGTATGTACGTTTTGGTTTATAATTTTGTTGTCAATGTCTTGGTTCCTCTTGCGGTGCATTGCGACCTTGATTTTGTGGAGAAGAAACCATGTTGTTTTTAGGAGGGGGATTTTGCCCTGCAAATTAGACCACAGGTTGTGCACTTTTTTTGGTCCTTGCATCTACGACCCCGTCATTGACAATGTTTTTGTTCTTGTTCTAGAAGTTGGGTTTATCACTGTTAAAATGTGGGCAAGGGCCATCTTTTGGTTCATTGTATATCTTGATAAGTCCTTTCTTGATAAGGGCCCTTTCACATTTGGGTGATCATGTCTTCAAAGGATTATGTTCCCTTCATGTCTAGGTGGAATTCCATTTCATCACTCAAGTTGGAAATAAATATTTACAGTATCTCTCATTCAGACAGATGAAGAGAATGTCCGCTAGACTGTTGTCTCCACCATTGCAGGAAAGCTGAAAATAGCTCCCCTGGCTTTTGTTTGGTATTGCACAGATTTGCCATGGTAACATCGCATTCTATATTCTGTGAATAATGTGTGATGAACTTTTGGACCAGTTATTTGAATGTCATAATGTCGCCTGTCAATCGAGAAAACCATTGTGTGGTTGTCCTTCCCAAACTCTATGGAAAGAGGCACATTAGATATGTGTCATCATATGCCACTTCTAGGCAAGCTGAGTGAAATTCCCTGACATGATCTCTAGGGTCTCCTTTTCTCCAATAATTTTCAAACTTAGGTGTTTCAAACCCTCGCGGAAAAGGTGGTATATGTAGATTCCTATCAAAGGGATAGGGACAAATATCATTAAGTGAAAATCGAGTCTTCACACCACTGTGGAGTTGTTGGGCTAGATTCTCGACTTGTTGCCTCAACATGTCTATGTCATTAGGAGGAGGATGTGGGGGAGGATTCCCTTGATGAAGGTCATATCTGTAGTTATCTCAACCTCTTTCACCCTCATTATGGCTATGGTTTTCTAATGTTTGTCGTATTTGCACGGTATCAAAATCAGAGGGTAGTTTATCTCCCTCTCGAGAAAGTCTCAAAAAGTAAGCATCCGCTTTGTTTTTGAGGATTTCATCGAAAAGTCAATTGAATCTGGCATTGTGTTGTGCTCTTTCTATTGTTCAAGGAGTTGGAGTACTAGGATCTTCATCATTGGGACCTTCTCCAATGGATTCTTGAAAGTCATTGAGATTTTCATCTTCCTCTTCTTTGATCTCTAGCTATTTGGTTCTTGATCTAGTGTGAGCCATTTTTTTTAAAGTTGTTTTTGAAGTTTGGTGAAATTGATTATGAGTTGGTGATGAACTAAAAGATAAAATGATTTGTGAAGTGTTTTGAAGATGGATCTTTAACACTGAAGGTTTGATGTTATCAAAGTCCTTTTATGAATTTCTCTTTGTATTGTCAACAATGTTGATATGATAAGGTATAACAAGGTCTGATATGTGTTACAAACCAAGCTACCTAGTAATGAGAAGATGCACTCATAGACTAGTTTTAACCTGCATAGAAATGCCTCTTAGGATGAGTTTATCCTAGATGTAGAGACACTCTAAAAAGTGATGTGTTGTTTTGATTTAAGCAATATCTAAAAAGAACTTAGGACAAGACATTTTTATGTTTTGAGAGTTTGAAATGGATTGATGATGTATGAATGTGAAAGTGGATAGAATATGAACTTCAATAAAAACTTGTGTAATAAATGGGATAAATTTTTCCTCTTCTTGCTCAGAGGTTGGTGGTTCTTCTTGAGCTATGTTATATGTAATGCAAATGTTTGGAAAGAAAGTAGGGTTGATTTTGCCTCCTTTATTTTTGTGAAAACTTAAATCCCTGTATTGTGTGAAAGCTCTATTTCTTAAGGGCTCTTTGTCAAACTCATTGGATTTTCCTTGAAGATATAGACGCATATGATGCAAGAAGGTTCTGTGTGAGATAAAAAAAATTTCTATTGAGATAGAAAAATTTCCTTCTTTTGATGAAAGCCTTTGAGCTTAATGGTCTTTTCTTCAAGTTGATATGTTGATGAAGATTCCTCTTTCTCAAGATTTGAAGGATGGTCATATAATTTGATATCTGGTTTGCACTTTGTTTGATGTTTGTTGGTCAAATGTTGATGGAAAATTAGTGTTTGCATGAATATTGGGTTTTGAATTTCTTTGACAAGAAAACAGAGCAAGCACACAAGCACAATAATGTTGCCTCAAAAAGGCACAAATAGGTGTGGGTCTAGATTAACCCAATCATGAACTTGGACCCTTTTTACAAATGTATTTTGGGTGTTTCCAAACCTTGAAGTCGCATCAAATATCTACTAATCTAACATAATACAAAGACAAGTCAAGTACTTTTTATCCCTAAGGTCAATTGGCCAGTTGCGATAATTTCAGCCCACATCTTGATATTTCTTCAACTTTGGTACTACATACCTTATGAATCTCATTGTGGCAGGTAAGGATCTGATATACTAAGTCTTGCATGAGCGTAACAAATGAATGATCCCTATGATGGGGGAGTCACCACTTTTATCAAGCTACAAGTAGGCTTTCAAAAAGCTATGTTTCTACTCAAGGAAATAGGCATGGTGAGTATCTTGGGAGCAAAACCATCTATGCTCTTGCACTTAACTTCTCACAAATATCCTTAATCAATAGAACAGGTGGGATTCTATATAAAAAGGTGTCTAGTAATGTTCAATGTTTTTGGACATAAGTTCATTTTGCAGTGACTCACTTAAGAGCCTTGTAACTTGTGGTGGGGCCCATATATCATTTTGGCAAGTTACACTGTAGGAACAACTATATCCAAGGCTACAACTTTCACTCACACCTAATTTCTATAGCAGCTTGAAGGATTTACCACGCGAGGTCATTTCCAAGAGTGATGTGTCTCTTGGTAGACGTCTCTTAAAAAGATAAAACTTTGAGTGTTACTAACACTTTTCTCTTGCACCTAGGACCACGAAAGCCAAGGGATATGATAGAGTGTATTAGAAGTAGGACCGCTTGACAAATATTTGCACAAGTGTGCCAATCATTGAAAACACTTGTTCTTTTTAACCAAGTTTATAGCAATGTGATCTAACTATTTGGAGATGTTGCTCCAACAATCATGGTGTTCTTTTTAACTTTCAAGGCAAAATGTTATGTAATCTATGAACTTGAAATTCTTGGTCAACTGAATTTGAAACATGTTTGCTTGAAGTAAATCACTTTGAACTTGAAGGGACAAATGGTTTGTTCTTTTTAAACTTTCCTAAAATGAAATGTTGATTGTGATTTTTAGTTTGATTCAAGAAATAAAATTGTCATGTTGATTTTAAGCACCAAAATACAATGATCTCTAAATTGCAAAAATAATTTTTGTTGGGTTTGAGTTTCTAGTTCTTTTTAACTTGACAAGTGAGGTTCCTTTTATAAGCCCAAACAAAATATGTGATTCTTTTAATACCCCAAAAGAAAATGTGAAGTTTATTTAAGCTAAAATAGAAAGTGAATTCATTTTAAGTCAACTTCGAAAAGTTAGTGAAAACATAAATTTACTTTCTAATCTAATTTAACAATCTACACAAAAGACAAGCAATTAGTCAAAATAAAAAATGAAGTTTTGGGGGGGCTTCTACAAGCCTAGATTTTGATTTTTCGGTTACAAAAGTCATTTTTACAACTCTGTGTTACAATAGCGCTACTCTGTGTGAAAACAAAAGTGCTATTTAACACGAAAGCGCTAAATAATAGACAAACATGCTAAAAGAAGCGCAAAAGCGCTATAAGAGCAATTATTGTGCTAACAGACTTTGTTTAAATAGAATAAATTCTGTCAAATAGAGAGCGCAAAAGCGCTCAAACTAGACACAATCGTGCTATTTAATGGTTAGTAATGCTATAAGAAGGACAATAGCGCTACTTGGAAGACAATAGCGCCATTATTAGGAATAATAGCGCTAAATTACCAACTTTGAAAGACGCTAGAGCATGAACAATGGTGCTAAAGCGCTGCATGTGTGTCAATTTAAACAAAAAAAAAGTTAGTAGTTCTCGATTTTTAGATCAGAAGGTTGTGTGTTCGATTCCCGCCAGGTTCACCAAATGATGCTCTATAAAAAGGAATGTTAGGAGAGGCACAAATAACACAAGACAGACAATTCAAACGCCAGTTTTAGCATAAGAAATTACAAACAAGACTATCCTAAGCAAGCATATCAAGAGAGATACTAAATATGAAATGGAAAGCATGCAAAGACAAAAGAGATTAACTAAACTCCTCCAAATGCTGAACAAGACATTCATAGTGGCTCCTCCCTTGTTTCTCTCCTATCCAAGTTTCCAAATGAGTGTAGCTCTCAGTAGCTTTTTGCACTATTCTAGATGTCTTATGGAGATTCAAGATTGAAAAATGATTGTTTATGCTAAATGCAAATGTAAACAAAGCTAAAATGAGATATTATCTAATTAGCTAATGTTAATATTTAACCAAAATAACAATAGTAAATTATGTTCCTAAATGATCTCTCAAATTGACTATAAGTTAGATGCATACAAGATTTCAAGATGTGGATTATGAAGAAATGAGCTCTATTTTTATAGGTAAAATGGAACAATGGAGAGTTGAGATTGAGTAATCTCATCAAGGGTAAGGATTGAGAGGTTTATGATCCATGTGAGGTCTTTCAACCCAATCCGAGGATGAAAAATGTCAATATGAGATGGGTCGAGGGGAGAGGGAAGAAGTATTAAATGCTTGAGATGACCTGGGGGTTAACTTGGGAGGTAAGGTTAATGTTGAGTTGAATGAATAAATTCATTATTCAAGGAATAATTGCCTTTATCCAATGGATAAACTCTTGTGCAAGAGTTAGTGAGGATAACCATGGTCTAAGCAATAAATGCTTGAGGAGACACATGGGTTACATCGGGGTTGAGTTAGAGGGAAAGTCTCTAACCATGTGGGTGAGTTGAGTTAACCCTAAATTGTTATGTAAGAGCCATTAATGGTCATGTAAGAGCCATTAGTTGTTTGGAAGACTTTAGGGGTTAGCTTGTTTAACACATAAAGCATTAAATGCTTTTCAAAAACTTTGGAGGCTTTGAGAAGTGACTTCAAGTTGCTTAGGAATGTGACAATATTTAGGAAATGGATTAGGCTAATTAAGAATGGTTTAGAAGAATTTAGAAAGTGGTTAGAAGAGCTTAGAAGGGGATTTAGGATTGCAAGTGGGTTTGGTTGGTGAGGAAAAATATGATTTTAATTAAAATAAAATTAATTTATTTCAATTGTGGTTGCAACTTGCATTTGTAGGAGAATGCAAGTGGGGGGGGGGGGTAGTTTAGGGATTTAAATAAATGTTTAAATTTTTTATTTAGAAGAAGAAAGAAGTTAAATTAAATAAATATGATTTATTCATTTAATTGATTTAGAATCTGGTTTAATGAATTAATTGAAAATAAATTGAATAATTTATTTAATTAATAGGAGAATGGTTGAGGATGGATTAATTAAATATTAATTTAGTTAATTGATTATTAAAGGTTTGTTAATCAAATAAATAGTAAATATTCATTTAATGAAATGGATAGATTTATGTGACTACAAAAAGCAAAGAAGAAATACAACAAGGATTAATGGCAAAAGGCACTACACCAAGCAACATAAACAATAAGGAAAGAGCGAGAGCACCAGGAAAAAGAGAAATAACAAGAGGAGCCAATCATTCAAAAGGAAGAAACAACTTATGAGGAAGTACACCATGTTCAGGAACCTATTCAAAATAAGGCAAAATCATAGCCTGAAGAAATCACTACTCCCTAAGGAGAAACAATATATGAACAAATGCAAAGAGTACAAGAAGGCTCTGATTCAGAATCAGAAAAAACTACAAGAATAGTATCAATTATTAGTGATCTCTTCTCACCCTACAACATACCTATCCACAACATTAAAATATTCTGGGACAGTACTTCTGAAACTGATTCTAATGACTATGAATGGGGGACCTATTCAAATGCTACTTAAGATATCCCTTAAGGTGTGTTCATACACCCCTTTCTCAGGAAGGACAAGGCAGAGAGTCTAGATTTTTTGAATTTGGTCCACAACATATCTACGAAGCTAAGGAAAATGAGCAGCGACACTATGAGCAAGTCTACACAGAAGATGATACCATCAAAGACCTTTACAATATCCCAAACAACCTTAATGATACCTCTATCATGATACTTACCACAACCAACCTTGACCCACCAAATGACTCTTTACCACTCGTATTTACTAATTTCATAGACTAGGATGAACCTGAACACCATGAAATACCTATTTTCCTAGGTGACGAAACCATTATCCATTACCTATTTAGTCTGAACCCAAAAATAGGTTCTATCAGCGAACAAAATAACAATATATGCAATCAGGAGGGTTCCAAGTCTCTCAGTCGCAAAAATGAAAGAAATAAAGGATCTGATGTTGAAAACCAGTCAATGGCAGCACTAGATCACAAAAAAGTCAAAATAAAGGATGCAACTGAGGGTGAAAACCTTTTTAAGGTACCTAAGGATGGGAGACTTGACACTCTTCCTGAACAATATCAAGAGTGATCACCTATATTGATTGAGCCCACTCAATCAATCAACATTGGTATAGAGGAAGCAGCTAAAAACATACACCTAGCTGAATCACTACCAGAAGAAGAAAAACCAGTTTATCCGATTCTTCATAGAGAAAAAAATCAATTTTGCTTGGTCCTATGCTGATATGCCCAGAATAGATCCAAACTTAATCATGCATCATTTATCTATTGCTCCAAGAGCTAAGCCAGCCAAATAAAAGTTAAGAAAGATGAATCCGCATGTAGTATTAATGGTCAAAGTTGAACTAAAGAAGTTATTAGACATCGGAATCATTCGACCTATAGACTATGCTGAATGGATTTCAAAAATTGTACCAGTTTCAAAACCAGATGGAAGCATCAGAATATGCATAGATTTTAGAGATGTCAACAAAGCTTGTCCAAAGAATGACTTTCCTTTGCCCAGCACCGACATAATTATGGATCTCATAGTTGGCTATGCAATGCTCTCATTAATGGATGGTTTCTTTGGTTATAATCAAATAAAAAATTGCACCGGAGGATCAAGACAAGACAACATTCACATTTCCTTGGGGAAGATATTGTTGGAACATCATGCCTTTTAGTTTGAGGAATGCTGGGGCAACTTATCAAAGAGAAATGATGACAATCTTTCATGATATTTTGCATACCTTCATGGAAGACTATGTAGATGATTTACTGGCTAAGTCATTCACTTGGGCAGAACATATGGGCATATTGGATAAAATCTTTCATAGATTGGAGCAATTCCAAGTCAGGCTAAACCCTAAGAAGTGTGTCTTCGAGGTGACATCAGACAAATTATTAGGCTATATTGTGTGGGCATTGAAGTAGATCCAGCGAAGGTGTGGGCCATCATGGAGATGCTACCTCCCAAGAACATTAGTCAACTTAGATCTCTACAAGGATGACTATAGTCAATCAGGTGATTCATAGCCCAACTAGTAGATAAAATTATACCATTCAATCATCTTCTACATAAGAACAAACCATTCAGATGGGAAGCCAAGTGTGTAGAATCATTCTATCAAATCAAGCAATATATAATGAACCCACCAATTCTGGTACCACCAATAGCAGAGAAACCACTCATTCTCTACATATCAACAATGAACATATCATTGGGGGCATTGTTAGCGCAAGAAGATCAAGAAGGCAAGGAATGATCTATCTATTACATCAGCAAAACATTAAATGGATATGAGCTGAATTACACATTCATTGAGAAATCTTTTCTTGTTGTGGTATTTGCCTCTCAAAATTTCTCACATTACATGCTAGCTCACACAATCAAGCTAGTAGCAAAGATTGATTCTCTCAAGTATTTACTCAGCAAAGCAGCTCTTACAGGCAGATTAGCTAAATGGGTCATGATTGTCAGTGAGTTTGATATCCAATACATAGAGCGTCGACCTATCAAGGGACAAGTAATTGTAGATCAATTAGCTGAGGCACCACTACCAGATAAGCAACCAATGAAGCTAGAATTTCTTGATAGGGATGTCCTTACTATTACGCTCAAGCAATGGACCCTGTACTTTGATGGTTCCTACACTCAACATGGCTCAAGTGCCGATATCTTGTTCGTCACTCCTGAAGGGCACACCTTTCCAAGATCATATAGACTCATGTTTTCATGCACCAATAACATCGCTGAGTATGAAGCCCTAGTCATAGGAATCAAAATGGTTGTAGAATGGAGAATTATAGAATTGAAAGTCTATGGAGATTCCCAATTGGTTATAAATCAAATCAACAATGAATATCAGACAAAGGATGACAAGTTGTTGCCATACAAAAGAATGGTGGATGACTTCAAATAGTACTTTGTACACATCACCTTCAAGAAAATACCAAGGCTGGACAACATAGCGGTCAATACAATGGCTACTATCACTTCACTGTTACAAATTCCAAAGCAATAGAGTTGTTATGAGTTCCTAGTAGATCAACTATTTTCCCTAGCCTATGACAATCCTGCATCCCATGTTATCTATCCCTTAATCGGTTCTGACTCTCCTTTATACAGGAAAATCTATGAGTACCTTAAAACCAATACCCTACCCATTGACCTATCTCATAATAAAAAATGCAACTTTATTTGACAAGCTACCCATTATACCCTAACCACTGATACCCTTTACTGTCGAGGTCTAGATGGTACTCTTCTTTGTTGTCTTGATCGTAATGAATCTGACTCTACTTTACACAAGCTTCAGGAGGGTATCTATGGCATGCATTCAACAAGTCCTACTCTCACTAAATTTTTTTTGAGAATGGGATATGACTAGCCGACAATCGATAAAGACTTATCAATTTGCAGACAAATGTCCTAAGTGACACTCCATGGTAATCTTATTCATGCACCAACACAGGAGTTGTAGCCACTTCCAACATCTTGGCCTTTCTGTCAGTGGGGACTTGATTTAGTAGGGAAAATCTATCCTTCCTCTTCAAATGGACACAAGTTCATTATCACTGTAATAGAGTATTTCACAAAATGAATTGAAGCAGTCGCACTGACCACGGTAACTGGAAAACAAATTGCATAATTTATTCTTAATTATCTAAATATATGGCATTCCCAATTCTATTATAACAGACAACGGGCGTCCCTTAAAAAATTAGGATGTGCAAGAACTATGTGAGAAATTCAAAATCCAACATCATTTCTCTACACCTTACTACCCACAGGGGAATGGTCAAGTAGAGGCATCAAATAAAACAATCTTGAAAATCCTAAAGAAGACAGTAAATGATGCGGGTAAGGATTGGCATGTACAACTTAATGCGACACTCTGGGTATATAGAACTAGCATCAGGACACCTATAGGAGCTACACAATATTCATTGGTGTATGGGTTAGAAGCAATTTTATCCCTTGAGGTAGAAATTCCATCACTCAAAGTATCTTTAAAAGGCCTCATACCAGATGAGGAGTATCGGGTCAACAGATTACAAGAACTAGAGCTTCTGGATGAAAAGTGACAACATGCCTATGATCATCTCAGAGCATACCAACAATGCATGTGCAGAAGCTACAAACACAAAGTCTTCCCTAGGATTTTTAAAGTCGGTGATCTTGTACTCAGAGAAAATCCTAGAAATCAACAGGATCGAGAAAAGAAGGGGAAGTTTAAACCTAACTAGTTAGGTCCCTATGTCATCATCTCAACCTATGGATCAGGCACTTATCAACTAACAAATTCAGAAGGAGATGTACTCGAAGAACCAACCAAAAATATTCATCTGACAAAATTCTATACTTGAGTGGTCTAATGCACGCAAAAATTGAAAAATACAAAAAAAAAAAAAAATCAGAAAAATACAAACAAAAAAATCTAAAAAACAACAAAAAGGTGCAATAAAAACAAGTGGTGAAAACCTTGTAACAGGCCATATTTGTAAGGGAACTTCTCCTCTATCTGTCATTACTCATATATTTTGCATCCATAGTCAAAGCTAATGGCCATCCCCCAATGCTTTTTACACAACATTATCCCAGACATAATTAGCGTAGTCACTCTCCTTGCTTATCTGAAGATCAGTTCATTATATCCTACCATGGCTTGGTAATCCATGTAAATATCCACATCAATCAGTATCTACAGTTAGCAGTAGTGTTCCTATGACTTCAAGAATTCCAATAAAAAGAAAACATGAATCACAGGATGCCAAGACAAATCCTATCAACAACAGATCATCCGTAGAGAAAATTAAACACTAATCTGATTAACAACTTCAACACACACATGATGGATGATTTTATAAATTATAATTTCTTTGCATCTCGCATAAATTTTTGATTATTTTGCACTTCAAAATTTTTGAATCATTAAGATCTCCTGAATTTCTCAACGATGCATCGAGCTAGAGAAAATTGCAAGGGAGACTAATACTTTTTTTTGGTTTTTTGTCTATGAGGCGATCCCTTGTACTGTGTAAATTTTGTCTTGGGACATGATTGGAAACATATCATTGAATATATTGTTCCACTTTTCACATACAAATGGTTAACTCATATCTATTTTATGCAAGCAACACTCAGGTCATCTTGGTTCAATTATACCTTGATGCTTGTGATGTCTTGCAATATAAAAATCCATGTAAGTTATACTTAGGTCATTATGGTTCAATTATACCATTATGCTTGTATCAAACTTCCAACATATCAAAAGTTCAATGATGACAAACCAAAACAAAGCAAAAACAAGTGACTACATAGGAATAACAACGAGAAAATGAGTGTGATCAATTAGTTGCATATAATTTTAAAGTCTTGCATTAGTTGCATATCATTTTAAATCTTGCATTAGTTGCATATCATTTTAAAATATTGCATTAGTTGCATATCATTTTAAAATATTGCATTAGTTACATATTGATGCCCTCCTAAATGGCACAATTGTTAGTTCAAGATCAAACAACACAAAACACACAAGATGTTAGAGTTAGTCAATCAAAAACTAAAACATACGAAGGCATTCCAAGAGAGATACTAAAAACACATACTAATGAATCTAACTAAAGAAGTAAGACAATGAGACATCTCCAACTATCTCTTAGCATGAGATTAGCTCCTTCTCCCTTGTTCCTCTTCTCTCCAAGTTCCAAAATAGTGTAGCTCTCAGCAGCTTTTTGCACTATGGATGCTTATGGAGGATTGAGATTGTAGAATAGCTCCAAACATGAAATGAAAAGCTATTTTAATGCTAAAATGATGTGTTTTACCAAAAAGACAAGATTTAGATTGTTTATGCTAAAATGCTCTCTAAAATGGCTATAGTCTAAATGCTTACAAGTTTTCAGGATCTGGATTATGAAGGAATGGGCTCTATTTATAGGAAAAATGGAGCAATGGATGGCTAGGATTGAAAGGTTTAATCAAGGGTCAAGCTTGAAAGTTGGGGATCCATGTGCACAATTTGCACCAATGAAATAGTGACAAGTGTCAACACAGGATTGGGTTGAGAGAAGAGGTTGGAGGCATTAAAGGCCTGAGAAGACCTCATGGTTATCTAAAGGCTAAGAGTCAAGCCTAAATTAGGATTACCCACTGAATTAGGAGTTAATCCAAGGATAAACCTTTGTGCAAATGATTAAGAGATAATCATGGTCAAAGCATTAAATGCTTGATGAGACCCTTGGGTTAGATAGAGGTTGAGTCAAAACAAATGTTTTAACCATGTGGGAGGGTTTGGGTTAACCATTAATGGTTATTGGAGACTTTGTGGATTAAGTGGTTGAAAGTTGGAAGCCTTTAATGGTTTTCAAAGACTTTGGGGTTTTTGGTGGTTGAAGGTTGAAAACCTTCAATGGTTATCCAAGACTTTGGGCCATTTGAGAAGTGACTCCATTTTGCTTAGGAATGTGACAATAATTAGGGGATGGATTAGGCTAATTAGGAAGGGGTTAGAAGAATCTAGAAGGGGATTAGATTTTGCAAGTGGATTTGGTGGGTGAGGGAAAATAGGATTTTATTAAAATAAAAATTCATTTATTTCAATAAATGTGTGCAAGTTGCATTTGTAGGAAAATGCAAGTGGGGGGTTTTAAAATGATTTAAATAAATGTTAATTTATTTAAAAGAGGAAAAAGGGGGATTTAATTAAATAAATTGATTTTATTTATTTAATTGATTGGAATTTGATTTTAATGAATTAATTAAAATAAATTGAATAATTTATTTAATTAATAGAAGAATGTTTGGGGATGAATTAATTAAATATTAATTTAATTAATTGATGGCTAGTGGATTTTTAATCAAATAAATACGAAATATTCATTTAATTAAAATGGACAGATTTGTGTGACTACACATATCATTTTTAAATGTTGCATTAGTTGCACATCATTTTAAAACTTGCATTTAGTTGCACATCATTATCATTATCATACATCTCATTTTCAAGATACATCTCACATCATTATCATTATCATGCATCTCATTTTAAAGATGAATCTCACAAATCAAATTCATCACAACAACCTATCATTATATCATCACATCTTCATCATAAATCATATCAATCAATATCAAATCAAGAACATCTATCTAAGCATCATCATCATAGAAACATCATATCAATGCATATCATAAATCATCATCCATAAACACATCACAAGTGGATCAGAAAATCGGTGTCGTATATATCTCAAAAATAGTCCAAATATACAAGGGATGTCATGTCTATCAAAATCCAACAGAGACAGGTCTCTCAGGTATGAGTATCTCTTGAGGCTAATGGTCTCGTGGTGGATGTCCCAGCTCTTGGATCTCCTGGTGGATCACATCGAGAGGGCTCTGTAACATCTCTTCTCTCTTTCCCCGTCTGACTCCGAACTGATCGACTGGCTGCATAGCTAGGAGCTTTATGCTCTCTAGGGACTATATCCTCATATAAACACCTGTAGTACTTGGATTCCTTGGCCGTGTACTATATCTCCCTCAGTGTGTCTCTCATAGGGGCATTGACCATTGCTCTCTGCAGTCTCTTGACAAGCTCCTCTCCTCAGCCTAAATGCTTTGTCACTGTATCTTGCTCTGTTGTGATCTACGTAATCTGATGTTGTTGAGCTAGTACCTCCACCTACAACTCTTGCACTGTAACCTGTAGTGCTTGAATCTATGAATCTTTTTGATGCGATGGTACCTTGATCTGCACTGGTAACTAAGTGGTGACACTACCTATCCTTGTCCTAGGCTCAGGTGGAGGTAACACATCTATCTCCTTCACTTGGTCATCCGCCCAAACTCCTCCAAACCACCCATAACTGCTATCACCTTACCTACCCTGCCAATCCTGCCAACTCTGAGAACCAATCCTCCTCTCCCTTCATCACCATTTGATCGCCTGACTAATCCACTCCTCCCTTTGTCCCCTCCACCTTCTCTCCCATCTCCACCTCCTCTTCCATCTCTCCCTCCACCTCCTCTCCCATCTCCACCTCTTCTCCCATCTCCACCTCCTCTCCCATCTCTCCCTCCATCTCCTCCTCTATCTCCCTGTCTAATCCAACCACCTCCCCACCCATCTCCCCTGTCATCTCCTCCATCATCTCCATATCCCTCCTCCATCTCTTCTCCCTCCTCCTCTTTCCATCTCAATCCCCCTTGCCTCTCCGGCTGCTCATCCTCCTCATCATCAAAGGTAGGAAGCATCTCTGCCAGATCTGATATCCATGCCATGGCATGTGCCACGAAGTATGCTAAAAACTCCTCCATCATCCCAACATCAACCAATCCAAACCCATAATCCTAAACCTATTCAGCCAAGAGCATATACTCCTCCATAGTCATTGTGCTATCAATAATCAGACCCCGCTCTAGCACATCCTATCTCTGGCGAGCATATAAGCATGCTCCTTGTGGTATACCCTATTGTCAACTATACTACCGCTGAACACGGTTATGCAAAAATATCTCAATGATAAAAGGTGTCCATCCAATTAGGTATCTTGACATATAATAATAGGGCATCTCTAGCCCGTCCTCAACCAATACCTTGCAATCCATATACGGTCTCTAAATAACTGTATCAATATCATCCAACACCCTCCTCCAATTCACTAGCTTTCCCAGCTTATGCTGGACAACTATCCTTGTATAACCATACACATAAGCCAACCAACTGGCCTATCCCTGTCTACAAGTGGCCTAGCTACAGGAATGTGCTCTCAAGCCCAGACCTGTTATAATGTAACCCCGACTGATAAGCTCGTGTATCCCAGATACACTACCTGGTGCAACTCCCTGTATAAGTGTGGTAACATGCAGGATCCCCAAGAAAACCTGCATCCCTGTGTCACCATATCCTCCAAGACCAATCCCCAACCCACTACTAGTCCCTTTGACCTATAGTCGGGATACAAGAATCCATCTATGAAACCTGCTAGTATAGAGTGTAGCGGAGCATAATCCAAATCTAGAAACTCCTGCCAAGGAATCTCATATCCACTAATATGATCATCATGGAAGATGCGATGGAGAGCCTCTATCCCACCCTCCTCAGTCTGCTCATATGGCAATAATTCCCCAATCACTGGAATCCGTAGAATCTGATAATAGTCCTCTGGAGTCACTATCATCTCACCAGTAGCCAAATGAAAGGTGTTCGTATCACTATGCCACCTCTATGCCAAAGCTGTCAACAAACCTTGGTTAATGATATACCAAGACATGTCCAACAAAGAGGATAAACTGCACCTCTCAATAACATCCCTATCTTCCTGTGACAACTGTAGAATCAAGGACCATGGTCTCGGAAATCACTCTTGCAACTAGAGTACACCAAGTTGTGCCTGCAAAACAAAAAATGTCGAACATCAGTTCCCATATCTATCTAATATATCCAATCAAAACAAAATCAACTTGAAACAATGAAGCATCAAATCAACATCCATATCAAAAATCAAAGACTCATAATGCAAGCATCATATCGTGAAATCAAATTAAAGACTCATAACGCAAGCATCATATCATGAAATCAAATCAGACCCATATCGAAGAATAAAATCAAAGAAGTTCATTACGCAAGCATCATATCGAGAAATCATATCAAAGACTCATAACACAAGCAACTCAAAGACCCATATAGAGAAATCACATCAAAGACCCATAATGCAAGCAACTCAAAAATCATATCAGGAACCATATCGAAAATCATGAATTGAAACTCATATTAGACATCAGAAAAAATCAAAGATCCATATCAACAAAAAAATAGGATCCTCATTCAAACAATCAATCAACTTGACACTTCATAAATGAAAGCAATTTCAGTAGACTCAATCATCATATCAACACTCGGATATCACAATCTATTACAAGGCACACTATCGTAGATCCATATCGAAAGAAAATCAGGATCCTCATAAAAAACAAACACTCAATCTAGCAATCCATATAAGATGTAAAATTCAAAATAGTAAAATATGACACTAAGACAACATGCACAACCTTGAAAACAATCAGCAAGCACCTATTAACCCCTAAGCCATCTATCTCATTTATATACCCCAGTGACACATTCTTCCAAGTCTTAAATACCCATTTCACTTTCCCATGAGCTAAAGTAGTCCTCCTACACACTAAGATGCTAGACATGTGCTACCCAAACCATGCTATGTGCTAAGACCTTTACCCCATGCACTAAACTATCTCTATGTGCTAACCAAAGATTCCAGTGTGCTAACCTAAGGACCCTATGTGTTAGGTTAACCCTATGTGCTACCTATGCACTGCATGCACAAACATGTTTCATCTAGATGCACAAAAGAACCCTACATGCTACCCTAAACCTACGACATGCTACAAACTAACTCCCAGACACTACCCTAGTTGATAAACCCTATGCACCAAAGTTCCTATCATATGCGCTAAGGTAGGCACCCTACACGCTAAAGCGTGAAAATCGGAAGCAAAAAATGAAAAAGGTGACTGAAATCAACAAAATAAAAAACAAATAGGGCAAAATTAAGATGACTTACAGGTGGACCATATGCGGCAGGCCTCCGATATCGACGAACATGCTCAAAATGGTGAGAAGCATAGGGAACTGACATTTTGTCACTGTCCAAGTGTCATTCTCACAAAAAATCAAAGGGTGCAAATGATACAAATAAAATCACTTCTTAACTTTTTATAGGGTAAAAGTCCACTAGGGTTAGTGGGTGGGGCATGTATTTTGCTTGTTTTCTCACTTTTTACCTTAACAAACATCATTTTCAAGAGATGAATCAATTACAATGCATTCAACATAGTCAACATTTAAAAATGCAATCAATTTAAAAAAAAATGCTCATCAAATCAACAAATTTCTCAAAACTCCTTGATTCATTTCCGGAGGGGGAATCATCAATATCATTTATCAAATTAGGGGCACGACATCACATCGATCAAATTTTGGCAACGATTTTCTTTGAATTAACATGTGCACACATGTTACTTCAAAGAGGGGCAAAATGTAGACGTATAAAAATGACCACTTTCCTAAGTGAATATTTAATATTCATTTTAACCCATTCTTTTATTTAATTAAATTTTGTTTAATTAAATTATTCACATTCATCTATTTGATTAAATAAGTTATTCAATTTATTTAATTAAGTTCACCTGAGCCTTTCATAGCCTTTAATTAAATAAATCACTTTATTTAATTAATTTCCCTTTCTCCCCTTTTAATTAAATTTACATTTAATTAAATTGTTCATTGCAAATAAATAAATCTAATTTATTTATTTAAATCCCCCACTTGTATTTATGCAAGTTGCATTTATTTTTGTTGAAATACAGTAATTTATTTTAATTAAAATTACCCTCCATCCACTTGCATTCTCCTACATTTCCCAGTTGCCTCTGTAAAACCCCTTCTAGATTCTTCTAAGCACTTCTATTTTAGCCTAATCCATCTCCTAAATATTGTCACATCCCTAATAAAAGGGAAGTCACTTCTCAAACCCTCAAAGTCTTTGAAAACCATTAAAGGCTTTATGTCTTCAACAAGTTAACCTTGAAAGTCTTCCAAACCATTAATGGTTAGCTCAACCCTCTTGCATGGTTAGAGAATTTCTATATAGCTCAACCTTCATCTAACCTAAGGGTCTCATCAAGAATTGATGGCTTTAACCTTGGTTATCCCTTTAACCCTTGCACAAGAGTTTACCCCTTGGGTAAAAGCTTTATCCAATGGATAACCCTAACCTAACCTTAACCCTTACCTCCTAGGATAATCATGAGGTCTTCTCAAGCATTTAATGCTTCTTACATCTCCTCTCAAGCAGTCTCTTGTTGACAAATGTCACCATTTCATTGGTGATAATTGTAAACATGGATTGATAACTTTCAATCCTGGCCCTTGATAAGATTATCCAATCTTGACCATCTATTACGTTGTTTTTCCTATAAATAGAGCCCTCCTCCTATCATTTTCATATCCATGTCTTTAGTGTCAAACTTATATAAATTTTACTAAGCATCCGAGTTTCATATCTAGTCATTTTATCAAGCATTTAGCCTCTCTTTGATAGAAATAATCTTAAAATAACATTTTAAATAGGTATTTGCATTATCATATAATACTTATGTTAGAGTAATATGGTATGTTAGGATAGATTTTACTAATCCTCTTATCTTATCATCACATCCATGCTAGTTTAAATCATGTTAGATTTAGTATCATTCATAACTAGGAATACATTCATGCTAGATTGATCAATATCCCATGATCTCATGGTTGTCATCCCTAAGTCACTTTGGTTAGTGATTTAAGAGAAAAGGTATTGGCTTGAGGGGTACTGTGAGATAGAGAATAATGGAACATCCCTTGGGAACTTGAGTTATTCAATATAACTCCGTAACTTGTACCAAGAGTCCCATTCGTGTGTGGACTATTCGAGAAACTGAAATTCAAGTTTCATCACCCCACTTTTCCCGCACATAGTATCTAGGCCTAGAAGACAAAAAAAGTAGCTATAAGTTACAATAGTCAAAAGCACAGGGATATATACCTATGAATAAGAATTAAAAGGAGTAAACGATAGTCTAAGTCAGATTTTATAGTGAAATGAAGTGCATGTTATCACAATAGTCCTATCAATGAAAATGATTAGCATTCATCATTAACTTCAAATAAAACAATGACATCATCACCATGCTAGATAAAATTTAAAATAGTTTCAGATGGGAGTAAAGTTATTTTAACTGTCACAAGTACACATTCATGAAGTATTAAATAGAATAGCCAAGATAGAGGTCCTCGTGAGAGGAACACAAGATGTTCATTGTATGTGTAAACAGTCTTTAGGATTACAACACACAAATTTTCATTTACAGTCAAAGATCACAATGATCATGAAAACCTACACAGTCCTAGAGGAAGTAAAGGGATAACCCAGGCTTGTGATTTGGGTTCAATGTCAACATCAATGAGTACCATAGTAGTAGTGAGAGAAAAAACAATGATCACCCCATACCCAAAACATGGTGATCTTGCAAGCTAAGAATTAGAACAAAGATGGAAATACAGTGCAAAATTAATTCTAAAAGAGCCTTCATCATCATTGAAAAAACAAGATAGAGTTGTAGAACAAGTCTTCTATTCAATTATCCTAAAGTGTTTTGGTGTTTTGAGATTGCTCTCTTTCCTGGTTGATAGTGAACATCCATTTTACTACTTTATCTCTATTCTTAGATTTGGTCCGAGTCTTTTATGTATATAATTTGACAATGATTTTATCATTTTGACTAGGTTTCCAATGAAAATGATGGGCCATTTTTATTTCTTTTGAAACATTGAATCTACAATAAATATTATCAAACACAGTAGCTAGTGATGGCTCCTTTTTACTGTGTTTGCCTATATGTTGCCCTCTTACTAGCCAAATATATAGTCTCTCTACTTGAGGATTCTTCATGACTTATCTCACTATCAAAATCAACTTTTGGGTTTTCTCTTCATGGTATTAAGGTTCATGATTTTATTTGTTCTATGATTTATACCATGGATTGATCTATCTTATTGTGTATAGACTCTTGGTTACTATTTTGTGGCTATGTCTTTTTTATAGGCTTTGTCTTAACTTTCTCTCTTTGGTTGGGTTGTCATTGAGATTTACATTTCAAATCTTTGCCCATGATCTCACTATTATTAATTTGGCTAGGTTTGTTATCACTTATACTTTGTCATGTGTATTTGGTTCTTATTGTGTATCATCTTCTCATGGCTTCTTCAAGAGGCTTTGTGTCTTCTCTCAACACTATCCTAGAATATCTTTACTATATTTTCAATGAAACTTGGCTTTGTTTATTTCTTATTCACTATTTTATTGGTGTAGCTATTCCTTTCTATGTCTTCTTTTAATGTGTTCTTCAAAGTGATGTGTTGCTCACAATTCTTTTCCTTAGACCTATACATAAGGCTTGTCATTGTTATTGTCATTGTCATTGTCATTGTCATTGTCATCTACATACCTCAATTATACTATGCTCTCTAACTTAGATATTTGTGTTTCCTTGCACATTTACAAATGTGTGTGAGAGTCATCTTGAACCAGTTCTATGGAGGTATCTAGCAGAGGAAACTTCATAACATTACAGTTTGTGTTAATATGTTCCAAACATATATGTAAATAAAAAATTGACAAATATACCTCAATTTTGAAATTCTTTAATTCTTCTAGAACATGTTAGCATATGCTTTCATCATGGAAAAACATAATGTAGTTGATCATAACTGATGTAACAAAGTTGTATCTTTGAATGCCTTGTTCCTTGATTATAGATCCATGTTCAATTTATGCAAATTGCTTGATTGAAAAATTGGTAGATGTGGGTTGGAGTTTATAGGGGTTTGAAATGAAAAATAGACTTGTATCTATATGCAGCTTGTACCTTTTCAAAATGAACTTTTGGAAAAGTCCAAATTTGGAGAGGAAATTCCTACTATTTGTGAATCCATCATTCATCTTTCAAATTTTAGGTCCAATTTCCATGAATAAGGGTTCCCAAGACCCTAGTCCTAGAAAATTGAGCCATGAGGAACATCATGAATAAGGGAATGAACCAAATTTATGGAAACATTTTGAAACCTAAGTACAATTAGGCATAAATAAGGCACAACAACTAAAGTGAGTCCAAACTTAGTGTATTTTTATAAAGAGATACAACTTATGATGCAAAATATTTAGCCCCCTCTTAGCAAGAGTATAAAATTATGCTCATGTACTCTTGGGAAAATATGGAGAAACCAAATATTCTTCACCAAGCTATTGAAGAGTCAAGATGACTACAAGTTTGGAAAGGTGGTAGCTCCCAAGACTTATGGTATTATCAATCTACAATATTGAGATAAAAGGGAAGTACAAAGTGAGTAATATGAGTAACATTGGTAACACATGTGGAGCATGCAAAACACAAAGTTATGACATTTAGAGCTAGTAAGATTCATATATTCTCACTAGGAACCATATCAAAAAGACAAGGCATAGATCTAGGACTAGTAAGATCCCTATATAGTTACTAGGAGTCATGTGAGAGACACATCAAATCATGATACCCAAGTTAGTAAGATCCTCTAATACTTAGTCATAGATCACATTCTAACAACAAATAGAAGGTCATATCTTGGTAACCTAACTAGTCCATGAGTAGTAGCTCAAAATGTTATCAAAGCTAGGTTAGGTTAGGAGCCCCAAGAAACTATAATGTATCTTATAATGGGTGTTGAAAATAATCTACACTCAAGACAACAATGGAATGGTAAGAAAGGGGGCAGTAGCTCAATGGTAGAGAAATTTATTAACAAATAGAATGCCTTAAGTTGGATTCCTAGCTATTTTATGAGTATTAGCTTAACATTTTCATGCGTAAATAACATCTACTCTCACTTCTACCATAGATCCAATTTCCATAATTTCTCTTTCCACAACCTCTAGTCACCTTCATGTACCAAAGCCACTAGTGCCACACCTTTAGTACTTACATCCTTCACTTATCATCCACCATATGTCCTATTTATCAAATTTATTTCTTCTACATGTAAAAGCCATATGCACAAGATGGAATTACAATTAGTAGATGTAAAAGCCATATGCACAAGATGGAATTACAATTAGTAGATGTAAAAGCCATATTCCACAACCTTTGCCAAAATCCTTTCTACCAATGCCAAAATGTGAGGTTTGTAACAGGATGTGACATCCATCAAAGCATAATAGAGATAAGATTTCTAACAAGATGGTAGATCAAACAATGTAGGACAACATCAATTAAAAATAAATACAAGATTGCAGTTTATAGAGTTAACTTCATTTTGTCTTTTGTGGCATTGAATTTCACAGTGTTTTAAAGAAGATATCATAGTTTTTCCAAAAAATGTCAAAACCCTGCCTAGTGTTTACCGAGAGGAGTAAATAATGTATAGTTTGGTCTCCCATGCATATAAATTCACCCAAATATGTGGAAAGACCTTTATTCATTCTATGTATCATATTATGTTGTGTGCAGGGCTTCAAATTAGATTTGGTACGTGTTTGGGCATGAGGATAGTCTGATATCTCTATGTATCAGACAATAGAAGGCAGTAAGAGTGAATAATTTGGTGGGAAGACCAAGAGATTGGTATTTTGAAGTGGTTGATGATAGAGAGAGGGGTGAGGGGACCCTATACAACCTTCAGAAGGGTTTGTGGATCAAAACCAAATGAAATAGATTAAATTTCTATGACTGTCCTGAGGGTATTAATTGTCACAGTCATAGTTTTACTACTGATATTATTTTTGTTTTGACAGAGTTGTGTTCGTAAACCCAAGTGTGGACATGTAATGGAGTGATGAGATGTCTTAAGATTACATCAATACTTACGACAACATAGTGTGTAGGCACCTAAAATATGAAAGGACTACATATTGGAAGGCGTGTGTGATGATGCCATGAAAGGTGTGATATCCCTATGTATCGGACTGAGAAAACCAATGAAAGATAAAAAAAATTCATTGAGAAGGAAAAAGGTTGAATTGCCTAATGTTTGGTGTTGAAGTGATGTGTGGGGGCCCTGCCAAGTCAAATACCTTGTTGTGGTTTCAAAGGGTAGAAAAAGAATAAGCATTTTATTTACTGTCCTAATAGACCATCCATCATAACAATGATTACCAATGATGTGTGCACTAAAATAAAAGTTCTAGAAGAAGGATCTTTCTACTGTAATACCAGGTGAGTGTTCATATACCTTGTGTAGGGTCCTCCAAGCCTAGATACATTGATTTGGCCTTTTGGCCATCAATGAGTGTTGACCCAATAGGAGAAATCTTGAGATTGACAATTTTGGAAGTGTGGCATTGTTGAAAGCCAACACTTATGTGTGAACCCCATCTTCACATATTATGATTAGTTGCCATGATACTTGACCCTATCCTCATGGTGTTTGCTTAATTCATATTAGTATGTTTTGTTGAAGAAACATGATGTGAGAATTTTGATGTAGAGGCAAAGGTAGAACTCAGTATTTCATATTAGGACAACAACTACATTGATTAGGCAAGTTAGATAAGGTCTCTCCAATGTTTAGGATACACAAGGGTAGCATTAGTCATGTAAGAATGCATGAGCATTGAAATTGATAGTTTCTTTCCTTTTAGATTGATTTGGACAATATTGAGAGGATCCTATAAGGATGACTATCACCATACTCTTGATGACTTCACAACATTGATAATGAATTCACATTAGACACTCATGGATTACCCCAATTAGACATTAGTCAACTTAAGATATGATACAAGGATTGCATACCGCAAAGCCATTTGATATGTTTTGAGATGAAAAAGAAGAGTTAAATGGTTTTGGTTCAATTTGTATAATTTCTATGTTTAAGTAATTTAATTTGGTATATTATTCTGAAACGTGATTTCATAACTAACATTTCAACTTCTATATAGCTAGTTCTATAGCTCGATTTTCTTGCCTGTGAAGTAAGACCATGTCAAAAAATATCAATGAACAACAATATAAGGAGACAATTGCTAGATTGTGGTCTAAATTGAAAAAAAAAGGTGATGGAAAATGTTATTGTCCTTGCAAAAATTTGTAAGGGGTTAAAGATTAGAAGACTTCTAATCAAAACAACTAAGAAACATTGTAGGCTGCATGGTCACATTGAAGGTGGACATGATTATCACTGAATGGTAAGTTTTTTATTATATCATTTTAACAATTTATATACATAAGAAATCACTTGATCATGATTTATTTATGTTTATCAATTTTATATAGGTTGAGCACCCCAGAGCACATGATATGGATCAACACAACTCAAAGAATATGGTTTTTGAAGTGGATGAACATGGAGGTGTGAATATCAAAGCTGAAGATAATGATCCCATGGAAGATAATGATCCTGAGCCACAAAACACAATTGAAGATGATGGTACAAATACATTGATCCATGACACATTTAGTACTTGCACAACTGATCATGATGATGAAGATGACCTTGATGTTGTTCATGATGTCCCTCTACTTGAGAAGGCATTTGAGGCCCTTTACGAAGGCTCCTAAATAGCTCTTCTCTCTAATGTATTGTTGTTGGTGAGCTTGAAGGTTATGAATGGTTTATCCAACATAACAATCTCACGTATGTTAAGGTATGTCATATATGTCATAATAAATTGTGAATCATGTTGTACCATTAATATTATTTATATTAACAAATTATATTTTTTTGCTGTAGATTGATAGGTGAGTTTTTGTTACCACCATCAAATATTCTACCTTGCTCATACTGAGAATTATTTGCCATTATGAAAGATATTAGAATGGAGTATCAAGAAATATATGCTTGTCCCAATGATCATATTATATATAAAAAACAACATGAATTTCAAACTGAATGCCTTGAATGTCATATCAGTAGATATGGAACAAATCAAATAAAAAAAAGGATTCCTCGCAAGGTTCTTCGCTATATTCCCATTATTCCACGTATGTAACAATTATTCAAGTGCACTATCTTGTCACAATTTATGGATTACCATGCATGTAATATAAGTCAAGATGACATTATTCAAATTCTTGTGGATGGCTCAATGTTTATGGACATAGAGGAAAAGTGGCCACACTTTAAAGAAGAACCTCGTAATCTCAAGCTTTCATTGGTAGCGGACGATGTCAATCCATTTGGAGAGATGAGATTTGTTTACTGAGTGTGGCATGTTTTTGTTATCAACAATAGCATTCCTCCATGGATGTCAATAAAGAGGGAGCACATAATGTTAGCAATGATTGTTCCAGGCATTTTATCATTTAAATATAGTCATCTACATTTAATTATAAATATTGCAGTAAAATGGTCATAATAATTATGTAATGTTTTTGTTCATTCGATTAGGTAAGTACCAAGTTAAAGATATGAATGTATATATCAAGCCTCTTCTCAACGAGTTGCTAGAGTTATGGAATGGTGTCACTATGTATGATGTCTCTAGACCAATAGGACAAAGACAATTTCATTTCCATGCGATGCTTCTATGGACAATACACGTTGCCCTAGGGCTAACACATTTTTGTGGTATGTTATAGTGTTCAAGTTGCGCATGAACATTATAATTCAAAAAATTAACATATTTAATCCAATTATACATTATCTTGTAGGTCTTCAAACAAAGGGAGAATTTGGATGTCCAGTTTGTGGTCCAAAGATGAAATCTTATCATTCAAAAAGTTTAGGAAAGTAGGTGTTTGATGAGTATAGGCACTTTCTCCACAAAAATCATAAGTATCGAAATATTGAAAAACATCTTTTCAATGGGAAAGAAGAGAATACATCAAAGCCACAAAGAGTGACACCTCACTTGTGGAAGTTGGAATATAATAGAATTAATCGTCAAGGTAATGCCATTCCATATAATGGTTTATGTTGTAAAACATCTTTTCTATTGTGTTTTGTTTACTGATAATGTGATTGATGATCGTGAAGGTCGTGAAGCCATAAATGACCACCTTCCTAAGGGACTAAAAAGTTATCCCCGACAATTTAGTAGGTTGCCCTACTACGAGCAGTTACAAATTATGCATTTGTTTGATACTATGCATATTGGAAAGAATATAATAAAGACATTATGGAAAATATTGGATGGAAGGCATGACAAAGAAAAAATTGTCAAAATATGTAGTGACATTTAGGATTCCAATCATGCAATGATAAATGTCATTCAATCAAATAGCCATGGAGACCAAATTAATATAAGTGAGCTTCCTTGGTTATTAACGGACCAGGAAAGCATTTCTATAAAAGAAGTCATAGGAAAAATTTGATTCCCCACAGGATTTGCTGCGAACATAAACAATCTCATATCAAAGAAAAGTGAATTTGGGCCAAGGATGAAAATGCATGATTGGCATACCTACATTAAGGTAATTCATGTTCTTGTGTTTTTAATATATATTTAAGTAATACGCATGTACTTTTCATTGTATTATGCTATTAAAAAATGAAAAAATAATTTTATAATTGTTGCAGTGCATTCTACCTCTATCTCTCCCAGATGACTTTGACAATAATGTCAAGCAAGTAATATATGATCTTAGAAAATACATGAGGTGAGTAGTGATATTTGTTCAATTCATTGTATAGATATTATATTTGCGATTTGTTTTACTTGTTATTTAATATATTTTTTTGCGTCTTGAATATCTTGTAGGTGGTTGTCATGTAAATAAATCCATAAAGAAGATATAAAATATGGGAAGAGAAAAATTCCTCATCTAATGTTTAAAATGCAAAAGTGTCTACCTTTAGCTTTTTTCAATGCACAAGAACACTACCTCATACACCAAGTTGAGGAGATTGAATTGTGTGGACCTGTACACACTAGGTCAATGTCGATGGTTGAGAGGCACTTGAAAGTTTTTAAGGCTTTGGTTCAACAAAGAGAAAATCCTGAGGGTTATATGGTGGAGGGATATATGGTATACCAGACTATGGTGTACATTTTTGAATATCTTCCTAAGTTTGCAGAAAAGGTCCACGTGGATTGCATTTGGGATCCCAACCCCATTAACAAATTCAAAGGGCAATACTTGATGGGGAAAGGTAGATTGAGGAAAGTGAGAGGTAATTATAAGATTTTATTGTAGTTAATTAATTCTTAATCTTCAAAACAAATCAGTTGTAAGACATCTATTTATTTTTTGTATAGTTGGTCAAGAGTGGGATGCACTACATTTGTATATTGCAAACAATCTTGATTGGATGACGGTATGGATTGAACGTTGTCAACATTCTGGTTGTACATTAACATGGGAAGTTGTGGCTTCATTGGTTAAAGAAGTTTGTCATAATGTAGATTCCAATGTTACACAAAGGGAAATTGATTTAGCATATGGTTTAAAAGATAAATAGGTACGTATAAATTTATTAATCACCCGTATGTTTATCAACTCACAATGCAATAAATTTTACATGTTTGACATATCGCAAGTCCAACACCACTATGCTATGTCTTGCAATGGTCATAAATTTTGCAGCAAAAAGATGGATGACATGTAGAAAACTTGTGATTTCAGCATCACTGCAATCTTTGAGGTGACGAATATTTCATTGAGAAATGACATACATAATATACTTGAGTGAGACTTTAATTACTTCAAATTAGTTTTGTTCATCGTCAAATGGTATAGGCTACGATTGAATAAAAATGATCCTGATAGAACTATTATTGAACATGATAATGGTTAATACAAGGTCATTTGAACCAGTTGGGGATGAGCCCTATGTTGTTCCAAGCCAATGTGAGTAGGTATTTTACTCAGAGGTTCCACATAAACTAGTTTGGGCATTCATTGTTAGACATAATCCAAGAGGAAGGCCGATAAAGTATAATGTGATGGAAGAAGAAGATACTGAAGAAGTAGAAGATGAAGTAGATGATGATCATGATCGACAGTTTCTTGATGATAATGAAGAAGAAGAAGTTGCTACTATTGCTGTTGATGATGATGATGTTGAACACAAAGTACCACTGAGAGGGGGGTGAATCAGTAATTCTCAACTTTAATTCTTTACCAATCTAATTTCAGACAATCAACTATTTACTTAACCACTAAACAGTCATACCAGTAATGTAAAAGACAAAAACAAAGAGATCATTCACACTCAAGAGATTCACAACACTAGATTTATGAGGAAAACCCAATATGGGAAAAACCTTGGTGAGAAGAGCTGCTGGAGACTACTGCTCCAATCCAGTGTCATAGATAAAACACCAACTTACGAAGATTTTGGGCACCAACCCAAGGAGCACCAACCCCTGCACTAAGCTTCAACTTGGCAATGTATATTGAAATATTGATTGAATACAATTAAGGCTTCTTGTTGCAAATGAATTCTTCAACTCTTGAATCAAATAACTCTTGGTTATTTTTCTCTCCCTTTCACACAGAATTTCTCAACACACTATATGACACTAGAATGCTTCCTTCTCTTCCACACCTTTCGGTTATGTTCAACTGCTTGACTATAATACTGCTGGTAGAATCCTCTCACTGGTTTGCTCACTCTCACACTCTGCAACTTTCTCAGATCACCTTTCAAAGTTTTCTCCTTGCTCCCTCTCTCTTCTCTTCACTCCACAATCTTCACAACATCAACAACATTCCTATCTGGAGCTCTCATTACTTATTCTCTATTTTCCTGCCAAACTACCATTCAAAAACCTGAGTAGTTAGGGTTTTCTCTTTTCGACACAATCTTTTGAGATCCAATCCCACCTTTCTTGGATCTATCACCTGTCCTTGAAGACTGCATTTGCACACGGTTTTTGTTATCCAATGCATGTATTTCTCGGATTGGCAATCATGTATCAGATCTTTTATCATGAAGTCGGATGACAAATAAAGCGTTCTAGAAGTTTCCTTTATGCGAATGTCCTGAATCAGATTTCCTTTGCCTTGATTTAGGTGCCAAGTGCTCCCTGATCTTCCTTTGTCATTTATTCTTCCTCAAGCCACAATCTGTTAGATGCAATCCCTTGATTTGTGGTTACTTCATTAATGGCGATTATCCATTTCATCAACCCTATCGATGAATCTTCACCAACCACAACACACTTGCCAACGCAGCTCCACATGGCATCACGTCGATCAAGACATGGCCTACCAATACGCAATCGGTATGACAAACACATATCGATAAGGCCCTTAGCCAATAGATTATTACCCTTCTATTAATCGGTAGAGCATCCCGTACCGGTTGCACATCTTCACCTCTGATGGTGTGAGACAACTTTTAATGTTTTGCCTCTTCATCATAAGCAAGTAACCATCCTTCAGACTGGTTTGTACTTTTATCCTTTATGCTCAATCTCCACTGGTTGACATCAATGACAACTTAGTGCCAAAATGCCAACAATATCCCCCTTTGGCATTGATGTCAACTTCTCATAGTCTACTCCATACTGGTACATTTCTCCCCCTTTGAAATAATGACAAAGGGTATTTGTGCACTCCCCCTTTTGACTCATACCAAACTCCCCCTAAGTCATATAAAATCTTCCTAGGTAGAAGACATAACTCCCATCTTGTGTCGGAGGTATTCAAACATTCTTACCGGTAGCGGTTTGGTGAAAATTTCTGCTACTTGTTCACTAGTAGGAACATAGTCCATCCTTATCTCCTGCCCATTAACCTTTTCTCGAAGAAAGTGATATTTGATAGCAATTTTTTTTGTTCTAGAATGCATGACCGAATTCTTTGCTATGTTTATTGCACTCAAATTGTCACATCGGATGAGAATAGGTTTAGTGATGTCCAACTTTATATCTTTGAGATTCTGCTTCATCCAAAGCACCTAAGAGCACCATGTAGTAGCAACAATGTACTCAGCTTCAACAGTAGATAAGGAGACCGAGTCCTGATTTTTGCTATGCCAAGATACCAACCGGTCACCTAGAAAGAATGCACCACTGCTTGTGCTCTTTCTATCATCAATGCATCCTAACCAATCAGCATCAGTGTATGCTTCCAAGATAAATTCTCCCTATTTAGGATACCACAAACCATAGCTAAGTGTTCCTTGTAGGTACCTAAAAATTCTGCTAACAACATTCATGTGTGACTGCTTTGGTGCAGCTTGGAATTTGGCTACCATGCATACTGCCTGAACTATATCTGATCTTGAAGAGTAGACTTCCTATCATGGATCTATACAGAGTTTGATCCACTACTGGTGATTCATCATTCTTACTCAATTTGTTGTCGATCACAATGGGAGTACTTATCGGTTTGCAATCTTCCAGTTGGAATTTCTTCAGCATCTCCTTTGCATACTTGACCTGTGAGATGAAGATTCCTTTATCTTTCTATAGTATCTGCAAGCCAAGGAAGTAAGTTGATTCACCAAGCATTGACATCTAAAATTCTTATTGCATCTGATCAGCAAACTCTTTACAGAGAGTATCCTTCTTGCCGCCAAAGATGATGTCATTTACATACACTACCACAATAATCATGTGATTCCCATATTTCCGTATGTACAAATTGTTGTCAGCACTTCCCTTTTTGAATCCTTTCCCCTTCAGATATTGATCTAATCTTGAGTACCATGCTCTAGGAGCTTCCTTCAAACCATCCAGAGCCTTTTTTAACTGACACACAAATGTCGCATCATCATGCAACAAAAATCCTTCTAGTTGCTCCATGTATACTTCTTCTAAATTTCCATTAAGAAAAGAAGATTTTATATCCATTTGGTATACTTTATAGCTCTTGTAGGCAGAGCAAGCTAGAAACATCCTAATTGCTTCTACTCTAGCCACTGATGCAAATGTTTCTTCAAATTCAATCCCCTCTACTTGAGAGTATCCTTTGCACACTAGTCTAGCTTTATGCCTTACAATCTTACCTTCTTCATTCATTTTATTCTGGTAAACCCACTTCGTACCAATGATATTCTTGTCTTCCGGTCTAGGGACTAACTCCCAAGTCTTGTTCTTCTCAATCTGGTGTAGTTCTTCTTCCATGGCATCCATCCATTCTTGTCTCTTGCTAGCCTCAATGAAGGTTTTGGGTTCAAATTCAGTCATGAGGCATAGGTTGAATTGGTCATCATTTGGGGAAGTCTTCTTCTAGTTTGCACACCATCATTCTTATTCCCCAGAATTTTCTCTTCTGAGTCATTCAACTTTACATACCGGTTGGGAACCTTTTGGGATGCTACCTCTAGTTCAATTTCTATCTGAGCTTCATAATATTCATCACTAGAGTCATCGTACCAGTTAACCTATGGTTGAGATCTTCTATGCATATCTTCATCAACTCTTATATGCACACTTTCAACAAATCTTCTTAGTCTTTTATTATAGCATTTGTAGGCTTTGTTGTTAGATGAGTAACCAAGGAAGATCCCTTCATCACTCCTAGAGTCAAAAATTCCCAAACCTTCCATATCTTTCTTAATGAAGCACTTGCTTCCAAATACTTTAAAATATTTGACTGATGGCTTCTGGTCATACGATAGCTCATAAGGTGTCATCTTGTTGTTTGTTCTTAATTGAACCCAGTTCAAAGTGTATGCAGCAGTATGCACGACTTCTTTCCAATAAGTATCAAGCAAACTGGCCTCATTCAACATGGTTCTGGCCATCTCTTTGACTGTCCTGTTCTTCCTTTCTACCACTCCATTTTGCTGTGGTGTTCTAGAAGTAACGTATTGCCTTCTAATTCCATGTTTTTTACAATAATCTTTAAATTCATTTTATATGAACTCTCCACCCCTATCTGATCTTAGGCATTTTAATTTGTACCCACTTTCCTTTTCTACCATTTTTTGAAAGATCTTGAATCTTTTAAATGCTTGTGATTTATCTTGTAGAAAGGTGACCCATATCATCCTTGAGTAGTTATCAATGAAGTGCATGAAGTATCTTTCACCAGAAAGTGCTCTTGTTCTAGTTGGACCACACAGATCTATATGCACAATTTCAAGTGGCTTGGAGGTGTTGTGCTCCTTTGTCCTGAAACTTACTTTTGTTTGCTTACCTTTTACACATTCATCATAGAATGCATTTATCGGTTTGATGATGAGTGGAATATTCCCCACACACTCTTTTTTACTTAGTGCAACTAAGTTATCAAAATTTATGTGCCCTAATCTTCTGTGCCACAACCAACTTTCATCTACTTCTCCTAACATACATTGGGACTCATAGCAATCCTTCAGATTATAAACATTTCCATCATTTCTCTTTCCTTTAGCCACAACTTTACCAGTACGGTCTTTCTTTATCTGGCAACTGGTTGAGTCAAAGGTGAATTTGTAACCTTTGTCACACATCTGACTCACACTTAGTAGATTATGTTTGAAGCCTTCCACATAGTATGCATCACGTGCCTTCAGTTTTCCATCAATGCTTAGTGTTCCTTTTCCCCTTATTTTGATGGAGGAATTGTCTCCAAACCTTACTGATCCACCATTCCAATCTTCAAGTTTAATGAATTTCCTTTTGTCACTAGTCATATGGTTTGAGCAACCACTATCTACCACCCATAGATTTTTACATTCAGCATGCAAGACAGTTTGCACTATGAGACTCAATTCTACCTTTTCCTTTTCTTTGTCAACCCAAACTGGTTTGATTTCCTTCTTCTTGTCAGCTGCTATATTCAGCTCAGGTTCAGTTACTAGTTCATGATCTAGATTTTTATTCATTTTCTTGATCTTCTTGTTTTTGCATAACTTTGCTATGTGTCCAAATTCTTGATAGTTATAGCATTTTATGTTTTCATTAAAGGGAACATCCTTAAAATTATTGTAGGGTATTGGTTTGCTCTTCCTAAAATCAAAACTCTTATGTCCATATCCATTGCACTGATAGACAATATCCATATCCCAGAGTGCATTAAATGAATTTCTACTTTCATAATTCATAGAAGGCTTATTTTTTAACCTACAGTCAGCTATTCTATGCCCAAACTTATTACATCGTTAACAATAACCATGAAATTTTGATACATACCGGTTTGGCTGTCTTGGTCCTGAATGGAACTGCCTCATTAGGTGTCTTCCATTCATGTTGTTGAATCTGGTGAATCCTTCTCGATCAATTCTGGCATTCCTCCTTGGGTCTGCATATTTATACATGAAATATGGCCTCTGGTTCATTTCTGCATACCGGTTTGGATGTTGATTTCCAATAGCATTTGCGTATATCTTTTTGCCAGTATTCTTGCCTACAGTGAGTGTCTTCTTTTCTTCACCTTCAATTGAAGAGGTGAACATTATCTCTTTATCGGATTTACCTTTGTGGGTTGAACCTTGATCAAATTCAAAGCCTAAACCTCTGGTGTCTTTGGATTGCTTTTGTTTCCTCAACATCTTATCCAAAGCCTCAGTGTTGCCTTAATACTTACTTCTTGTTTTTATTTCTTCCTTGCTTTCTTCAAGCTCCTTTCTGAGCTTTATTATTTCTGCTTCCAAATCTTGATACAACTTTTCTTTCTTTGTTAGATCAAGGGCTATAACTTCACTGATCCTCTTAGTTTCTTCCACCTGTAGTTTTAAGTCAAATATGATTTGATCGGATTCTTCCAAAGATTGCTTCAAGAGATCTTGTTCATCTACTGCAACAAGCTTAACCCTCTTAAGTTCCCTTCTTGTTTTACTCAATTCTTCAAGTGCACTAATAAGTTCACTTCCAAATCCACTTCAACCTCAATATCCTCTTCTTCCTTATCTTCATCAGTAGGTTTGTCAAGTTCCATGAAGAGATTTACATTTCTGTCATTCTCATGGTCATCATCTTCTGATGGATCTTCATAATTTGTTCTCTCATCCTCAATGGTATATAGGCTGTTTTGGTTCTGGTAGCCTCTTCTTTCTCACTGGTAGTCATTCCTATCTCTGTCTTTGCCGACAGATCTTCTAAACTCTCTTGATTCATCTCCACCAGATTCTTTGTGAGGATAACTTGCAATGAAGTGTCCTACTTTCCCATAGTTGAAGCATTTAAGTGGTAGCTTTCCCTTGTACCGGTTGGATCCACTTTTGAGCTTCCTGACAAAGTTTTCTACTTCAGCATCAGAGTCTTCACTGGATTCTTTATGAGTAATAGTTTATTGTCCATTTTTGGTCATGTTGAATGCTGCCTCTTTCCTTGTGGAAGTCTCACTGGTTGTTATCATCTCATAGTATGTCAGGGAGCCAAATAGTTCATCCATTGTAAAAGTCTTTAGATCCTTGGCTTCTTCTATAGCTAATACCTTAGTATCATATTTGGGAGTGAGAGATCTAAGTATCTTTTTGACAAGAATCTCATCTACAATCTCTTCTCCAATTCCTCTAATAGTATTCATAGTTTCATCAAATCTATGAAGATAGTCTACAATATTTTCATCATCTTTCATTTTGATGCTTTCAAGTTGGCTCCTCAACATTTCCAGCTTGGATTCCTTGACATTTGCATCTCCCTCAAACAACCTTTGCAATTTTTCCCATGTCTCCTTTGCTAAAACACAGTGCATGACTTTGACAGATTCATTATCGGATAGTCCACTCAAGATGGCATGTTTTTCCTTTGCATTATTCTCATACTCCCTTTTTGCATCTAGATCAGTGGGAGGAGTATTGGGAATGACATACACATTCCTGACCGACATCCACACATCAAAACCAAGAGATAAAATATAGGTCTCCATTATTCTTCTCGAGAAGGCATAGTTGGATCCATCAAACATGGGGGCTTTTGAGGAAGTAGACTCACTTCTTCTCATTGTGCTCAAAGTCCAGAATCTACCCAAGGTTTAAAGATAACTAGGAACCTAGCTCTGATACCAATTGTTGAACATAGAGTACCACTTAGAGGGGGTGAATTAGTGGTTCCTGACTTTAAGTCTTTACCAATCTAATTTAACACAATCAACTATTTACTTAACCACTAAACAGTTATACCAATAATGCAAGAGACAAAAACAAAGAGATCATTCACACTCAAGAGATTCACAACACCAGATTTATGAGGAAAACCCGATATGGGAAAAACCTCCGTGAGAAGAGTTGTTGGAGACTACTACTCCAATCCAGCCTCACAGATAAAACACCAACTTACAATTATTTTGGGCACCAACCCAAGGAGCACCAACCCTTACACTTTTAGGGTACCAACCCAAGGACCACCAACCCCTGCACCAAGCCTCAACTTGTTAATGTATATTGAAATACTGATTGAATACAATTAAGGCTTCCTGTTGCAAATAAATTTTGCAACTCTTGAATCAAATAACTCTCGGTTATTTTTCTCTCCCTTTCACACACAATTTCTCAACACACTGTATGACACTAGGATGCTGCCTGCTCTTCCACACCTTCCAGTTATGTTCAACTGCTTGACTATAATCCTATTGGTAGAATCCTCTCATCGGTTTGCTCGCAATCACACTCTGCAAATTTCTCACATTACCTTTCAAAGTTTTCTCCTTGCTCCCTCTCTCTTCTCTTCACTCCACAATCTTCACAGCATCAACAACATTCCTGTCTGGACCTCTCATTACTTATTCTTCATTTTCTCGCCACAATGCCATTCAAAAACTTGAGCAGTTAGGGTTTTCTATTTTTGACACAATCTTTTGAGATCCAATCCCACCTTTTTTGGATCTATCACCTATCCTTGAAGACCGCATCTGCACACAATTTTCATTATCCAATGCATGTCTTTCTCAGAGTGGCAATCACGTATCAAATCTTCTGTCATGAAGTTAGATGGCACATAAAGCATTCGAGAAGTTTCCTTTATGAGAACATCCTGAATCAAATTTCCTTTGCCTTGATTCAGACACCAACTGTTCCCTAATCTTCCTCTATCATTTCTTCTTCCTTGAGCCACAATCAGTCAGATGCAATCCCTTGATTTGTGGTTCCTTCATTAATAGCGATTATCTATTTCATCAACCCTATCGATGAAGATTCACCAACCACAACACACTTGCCAACACAGCTCCACATGGCATCACGCTGATCAAGACATGTCCTATCAATATGCAGTCAGTTCGGCAAACACATATCGATAAGACCCATGGCCAGTAGAGTGTTCTCCTTTTGTTAACTGGTAGAGAATCTGGTACCGGTTGCACATCTTCACCTCTGATGGTGTGAGATGACTTTTAACATTCTACCTCTTCATCATAAGAAAGTAACCATCCTTCAGACTAGTTTGTACTTTTATCCTTTATGCTCAATCTCCACCAGTTGACATCAATGACAACTTAGCACCAAAATGCCAACAAATGATGATGATGATGGTGATGGTGATGGTGATGGTGATGATGGTGATGGTGATGGTGATGGTGATGGTGATGGTGATGATGGTGATGAAAATGATGAAGACGATGATGGTGGTGGTGGTGGTGGTGGTGGTGATGATGATGATGATGATGATGATGATGATGATGATGCTGATGATGCTGATGAATGAAATGTATGAGGTATGTGATTAGTATATTATCCATTTAATATTGATTTCTTGATAGAATTGTTTTTGACTTATATGGTTACATAATCAATTCAATTATGTTTTGAATTCTAATGCCATTACATAATTAATTCAAGATGCACCTTTTAATATGGAGATGGAGATAGGGAGAGTGACTCTTTATGTGACATTTTTAAAACTTTGTGTCTATCTATGGAATTTGGATTGTTTATTAGCTATGTGATGGATGTTTATTTAAAATACATATGTGATGGATTAGATGTTTATGATGATACATGTCACATTTTTTGAACTTTGTTCTTATTTATAGAATGCGGATTTTTAATTACCTATGTGATGGATGGTGATTTATGATACATGTGATGGATTACTTTTTTATGATTTTAGATATGTGATGCTAATTATGATGCTCAATTACATATATGATGATACATCATGTGATGCTTATGATGCTTATGATATGTATGTATTTATTGTTTATCAACTTACAAATGTAATGCTTATGATGCTCAATTGATGGTGTTGATTTCATGTATAGTCCATGTGTGATGTTGTCACCCTTGGTGGGAACAAGTCGTTGACTACAGACATCGCCAACCATTTAGTTGAGGATCCTGCATAGTCTACATAAAGTAAAGGTAAGGAATTAAAAAAAATATAATGATTTTGATGACAACATATTTTTATTATTTAATACTCTTTTTGTCTACAAAGTTTATGTTGTTCATGTTGTAAACTGTGTAATTTTTAGCTAATAGAAGATAACTGAATTACATGTGCAGGAACCTAAACCCCTTTGACAAGGATCCTGCACAGTCTCATGGATGGATAGGTATAACTAGTCAATACACCCTATAGAAACAGTTTATCTTTAAAAAATTACTTGGAAAACAAACTTCCTTAGTTTTTCAAACCTCGGCATTGGCAGCAAATCTAATATAGTTATCAACACTTGAGGCCTCAGGTGGACTTATTCAAATTTTAATCCCAACATTAACTTTAGGGGCCGACTTCTTCATCAACATTACCCTCATTTGAAAAATTTATCTCATTACCAACTAACTCTTTCATTTGATGGAGTGCAGGTACTACAAAACAAGTATTTGTTAGATGTGTCTTCCTCGAGTGAGGGAAATGCAGGAATAGAAAATGAAAGTGAGACATGTAGTAGGTATATAATAGTGAGATCAACAAGAGGTCAAAAGATTCGAAGAAAATTTAATAAATGCATGAAATTTTTCCTTGTTCAAGGGGGGTCATGTTCTTATGATGATGAGACCAAAGGCGACATTGAGGTGCCATTGAGGTACAAACATCTACAGAAACAATGGGTACCCAAGGAACTTCCTCCAATAAACACCGATTTTTGTGTTAACAATAGGATACATTGCATAGCACCTTCGTTGTTACATGGTTATGGCCTATTTTCTATGGATGGCATAAAGGTCTGTTACAAAAATGTTGTTGAATTGATGGAGTTTGTTGGACCTTGTTAAAATTACAATAATTGGATGCAGATTGTTCGATATAAAAAAAGTATGTGTAGGTATGCACTGTCAGCAAATTATATATAACTGATCAAAGTAAACGAGTGGCTGTATACATTGATGGTTAGCCAAAAGAAACAAGGAATATTGCAAGTTTTATAAATAGTACACAACCTGGGTCAACTAATAAACAACCCAATTGCATATCTGAGGTGCGCAAGGGAAATCATGTATTCATATGTGTGATACAATCAATAAGTGTAGGTGAAGAGCTTCTAATCGATTATAGTTTGAATCGTATAGATACAAACAAAATTAATATCATGGGGGTGTTACATACTATATACCATTTAAATTAACCAACCTCCAATTAATGAGTCTAATAAACCATTTTATTATGAAGTTTTTTTGCTAAGTCTATTGGTTTAATTTTACTAACGTTTTTTATATTTTTTCTTTGTCACAGGGTGACATGGATCCATCACATAGCACGAACAGGGATGTAGGTCATGACACTTCTATCGAGCAGGTAAATCTCATTGTAATTATACAAATTAGATAGAAGGAAACTGCTACATTATTATGTTCTTTTTTGAGTATTTTAGACTAATTTTGTAATTGTTAATGAGATTATTGACATAGACAGATGTTTGGGAAAAGGGAAAGGGAGTTGTAGTACTTATGCACCTCTCTAGGGATGTGAAATAAACAGGATTAAGCGATGATGACCCTAAAAATTCCACACACCCAATGAAATTCATAAAAAAGCCTCTTAGAAAATTAGTAAAGAGATTGTTTTTTTGGCATCCATGTATCCTATGACTGATGAGATACGAGAGAGGGTGCAAGTATTGATTTAGACAACAGAAAACTTGCAAGTAAGCAATAATGAAAGCTTTAATTATAACAAAAGCTCAATAATAGTTTATATTTTATTTTCTTTTATGTCATTAACTAAAATATGTACATGTTATTTTTACAACAATTTCTGCGCCCTCATGAAACTGGTGGCCATGATTAGGGTGTTGAAGGTACTTCAAGTGGTGACGATTTTCTTGTATTATCACTTTCTTGGCTTATCACTTTAAGTACCCAAAACACATCATACTTGATACTGTTAATGTTCATAATAAAGGTTCATCCTTGTTTAAAATTCTTGCACTATTCATATATTTAATTTTTGATATATTTAATGTATTAGTCTTCAGGGGCTGTCAATGTTCCTGTGCATATGTCATTGCCACCTCATCAAAGGTTAGCCCCACCTGTATTGCCAACTACAATGTCAGCAACATGTATCATGCATGCATCCTCTACTGCACATCATAGTGGCCCGCCCACTATTGGTAGATCCCTCTTTTTCTCTATCTTCTATTATGTGTTTATTTCCCTTCTAGCGCTCTTTCTTGGGGACTTTTCATAGCGGATTCATTTTCTACAGTAGGAGATGCACATGAGGATGCGTTAGAGGAAACTACTGCTAATAACATGTCATCATTTCCTAGATCTTCTCGTATTGCAAGTATAGAACATTGCAAGCCACATTGATGGTGAACGACGAAGAAATGATCCCGTTAAAGATATAGAAGGTTCCAGGCACTTTAAAACTATTATTATATATAGTCTAATTGTAATTTACTTTATGATCACTCATTTTGGACTAATGATCCCATGAATTTTTTGTAGGAAATGATATTTTCTATAAACATCTTAGTGACATTGAATTGCAGATATTTGGGCCCACCATACGTAAATGTGGTACATCATATGTGAACTAACCCTAATCCACTATTTTGATTTCATATCATTACTAGAATAGTTTTCCTTTGTTCCATTTCTTGAACTATAATAAATGTAGCTTCAGTTCATTTCTAAATATAACATGTTTTTTTTGCTTTAAAAGGTGGAATGACCAAGAAAAAAGGTTAAAAGATGAATTAACAAACCAAATGGTTGAGTGGTTTGGAAATGACACCTTTGAAAAAACCAAGCTCTTTGAAAATGTTGGCACATATCTAAAGTATGTTAGGGACCAATACAGGACCCATTTAGAGAAGAACCTAAAGTATGAGCGTCCCCATGATTCTAGAGAGGGGGTGGAAGGACCTAATTTTGGATGCCAAGGAGAGAATTGAAAGGAAAAAAGGAAATACACTAGTAGATGCCAAAAGAAGGTACGAGATACTATTAAGAATGTAATTATGTACTAATTAATTACTCTTTATATTTTATATAATCTAACATATTTCAAACTTTTTATAGGCTGAGTGACACGTCAAAGGAAACCAAGGAAAGACAAGAAAAGCATGGGCAACGCAAACTCGGCTCTAGTGGTTATATGAAACTTGTTGCACGAATTGTAAGTATCTCATGTAAATGAAATATTGCATCAAAATATTAATAAATTGCAAATGATTTTTTTTATATCAAACAATGCAAGCAAAATTCACTATACCAAACGAAAATGCAGGGCTCTGAATTCAATAGAGCGGCCACAAAAGATGACAAGAGAATTACCTACCAGCAAGGCTATACAACCGTGGCTAATCGGCTATGAGAATTGAGTGGGCATGCACAATATTCGAGTGCATCTGTCACACAGGTAAATATGCTAAATGGAAATTGTTAAAAATTGAATACTTTACCAATAATCTAATTGATGTTGAGTTCCAACATAAAGTGACTATATTTGTTTTAAATAAGAAAGCAATGATAACAATGTGCATGACATTGGAATGCAGCCTGCTAATCATGAAACACCACCCGCACTTGAAGGTCCGGATGTGCATCCTAGTAGTGGAGGTATTCATTTGCTATTAAAATTTATTTATGTATTTATTAATACAATTAAACATCTTAATTTGTAATTAGAGTAGTAATTAATGTAACATTTTTTGTTAATATTTTAGAGCATGTAGTCAGTGGTGACCAAGTGGAGCATGATTTGGGTACACAACATCAGGAACATAATGTTCCCTAATCAGGTAAAGAGGACCATTGTTATTCCTTTAAACAAATATAATTGCAATTGGTGTTCAACTTTAATGTAACCTTTAGTATTTCAACTCCAGATGATATCGAGGGTGTTCAACATGTTGAGGTTGAGGCTAGACAAAATTATGTGGCCCCATAAGGTAATGAGAACAACAGTTATGTTCTCTAAATTAATGAAATACTTGTAACAATATAAAAAAAGTTTTGAATTTAACCCATTTCTTTGTTATTACAGAGGATCCCCCTTCGCTTCAATGTCCTCGTCCTCAGTATAGGACTAGGCATGCATCAAGATCATGAGCAGAGGTTGGAACAACTGCAGAGGGGGGAAATGATGAAGAAACTAATGTTCCACTTAGTCTTTTCATAGCTTCAAAGAAAAAAAATTGAAAAAAAATGATTGTAATCTACCTTATTTGATAATGATTGATTTTTATGTGTTAATGAATGTAATTATGTGCTAATGAATGGTTATGAATGATATGCCTTAATTAATATTGATGAATGTTGTGTGTTAATTAATGTTAATCAATGTTATGTGTTAATGAATGTTATGTGATATTAATGAATGAATGTTATATTTTATTAATGGTAGAATGAATGACTGAATGAATGTTATAAGATGTTAATGGGGAATTTAGAGTGATGTTAGGTGGGGGGGGAGGGGCCAAATGATCTTCCACCTTCACGTAGTTGGCCCTGTTAAGTAGAGAATATTAAACTATTCTCGAAACCAAGAGAAGCTCAACAAGATAAAACACTTTTCAATATTTCATTATGTTGCATGGTTAATCTTATTTAATAATGTATATTGAATCTTAATTGTAGGGTCCAATAGAGCCAACATGAACAACAACACCACAAATTGTTGGGTATAATGAACTCTCATATTTTCTTGTATGTACACTAATAGTATGAGTTGCTTCTAGTGTTGATATCCATGGCGGGAGTGCAAAAGTTATGAATATGCCTCATCCTTGTAAGTTTTTTTTATTACTTGTCATTTTCTTTAGCATTTTGTTACTTTGTGAATGAGATGTTTTCAGATGTCTATTTGATGAATACCTCTCTATTGTATGCTTCATGAGCGATGTGTCTTCAACATGTCCACTCTATGAGAACCTTTCTCATATATGCTTGTACCTTATGTGTATTTATGCATTACTTCATGGATTACATGTATGATTCATGCCTTGCATGTATTCACATGTATGGTTTGTGCTTTACATAGCTCCTTCATGCCTTATGAGCATTACTTCATGTCTTGTAGTCTTCTCAAAATATTGAAAAATTATTCAACAAGAAAAAGAGTGGTAGAGGCTACATACCAAAATAAGTAAGATCTCCCTCTTTATTTCTTCACTTTCTTCACTATTTTCTTCCTCCCTTTTTATCACTTGTTTGACACATAATACCACTAAGAGGGGGGGGGGGGGGGGTAGAATTAGTGGTACCTAGGTCAATTTATTTCTTTGAACAATCCTAATAATAATAGTTTTATGCTTGATCTTATAAACTATCAGACAAGTAATATAAGAGAGAAATCCAAAGAGCCCATGCACACACAATCAAACCGCAACACCAGATTTATGAGGAAAACTCAACATGAGAAAAACCTTAGTGAGAAAAGCTGTTGAAGACTACTACTCCAATCCAGCCTCACAGGTAAAACACATATTTACAAAGATTTTGGGCACTGAACCAAGGAGTACCAACCCCTACACTTTTTGGGCACCAACCCAAGGAGCACCAACCCTTGCACCAAGATCAAACTTGGAGATGTATATTGAAATACTGATTGAATGCAATTAAGGATTTTTGCTGCAAATGAGTTTTGCAACTGTTGAATCAATTTACTCACCGTGTCTCTACACATTGTGTCACTCCAGGATGCTGCCTGCACTTTCACACCTCACTATTTTAGCACACCCACTCTATTGAGAAACTACTAGTACAAGCCACTCACCGGTCTATCTACTACCTAGTACTATAACTTGTTCGAAACCTCTCCTCCAGTTTCCTCCTTCTCACTTCCTTCTTCTAACTTCTCTTCTATACCCCAATCTTTTTCATATGAGCATCATCTCTTATGTCTATAGTTCCTTCTACTTATCAAAATGAGTTCCCACCAAAAAGTCAATTCAAGATCTAGGTGGTTAGGGTTTCTTCACCATCCTCGAGGAAAATCTAATCCAATCAAATTTGCATGATTTTATCTCCTTGAAGTCCATCTATTCATCTCCATCATTTTCATGCCTTTTTCAGATACAGGAAACACGGTCCTTTATTTTTGGTTTGCATTTGACAAATTGCCATTAATGCCTTTGCTATTTCCTTCTTGAGATGGCCTTTCAATTCATTCTTCTGTCTTCGATCCAAATGAAAACTAATCCCCTAATCTTCCTATTACATTCCTTCTTCCTCAAGCCTCAATCAGTGTGATACGATTCCTTGATATGCGGTTCCTTCATTAATGATGAATATCAGTTTCATCAACCCTGCGAATGAAACTTCACCAACTACACCCTAATTGCCACCTTAGCTTCATGCGGCATTACACCAATCAAGACATGGCCTTCCTGTGTTCTTCATCGATCAAGTTCTTCACCAGTTGATTGGTATAACATCCAGTACCAGTTGCATATCTTAACACTCTGCCTCTTCATCTCCACCGATTGACATCAATGACAACTTAGTGCCAATATGCCAACAATCTCCCACTTTGGCATTGATGTCAACTTCACATAGTCCAATCCATATTGGTTCCCTGTTCCACTCTCCCCCTTTGACACAATGACAAAGGGTACTTGCACACTTCCCCTGCGCTCCACACAAGGCTCCCCCTGAGCCACATAAACCTTCTAGGTAGATGATACAACTCCCAACTTGTGTAAGAGATATTCAAATGTGCTTACTAGTAACGGTTTGGTGAAAATGTCTGCTACTTGATCACTAGTAGGAACATAGTCCATTCTTACTTCTTGTCCTTCAACCTTCTTTTTGAGGAAGTGGTATTTGATTGCAATCTATTTTGTTCTGGAATGCATGACTGGATTCTTTGCTATGTTGATTGTACTTGAATTTTCACATCGGATGAGAATGGGATCAGTGATTTCCACTTGGATATCTTTGAGAGTCTTCTTCATCCACAACACTTGAGAGCAACATGTAGCAGCAACAATGTATTTAGCTTCAGTTGTAGATAGAGAGACCAAGTCCTGCTTCTTGCTATGCCATGAGACCAATCGGTCACCCAGAAAGAATGCACCACTTCTTGTTCTCTTTCTATCATCTATGCAACCTTCCTAGTTGGCATCAGTGTATGCTTCAAAAATGAAATTTCCCTGCTTAAGATACCATAGACCATAACTGAATGTTCCTTGTAGATACCTCAAGATTTTGGTAACAACATTCAAGTGAGATTGCTTTGGTGTAGCTTGAAATCTGGCCACCATGCATACTACCTGAACTATATTTGGTCTTGAAGCAGTTAGGTATAGTAGACTGCCTATCATGGATCTCTACAGAGTCTGATCCACTACCGGTGATTCATCATCTTTACTTAATTTTCTGCCAGTCACCATGGGAGTGCTTACTGGTTTGCAATATTCCAGTTGGAATTTCTTCAGCATCTCCTTTGCATACTTGACCTGTGAGATAAAGATTCATTTATCCTTCTATAGAATCTGTAGGCCAAGGAAGTAAGTCAATTCATCCAACATCGACATCTCAAATTCTGACTGCATCTGATCACCAAACTCTTTGCAAAGAGTATGCTTATTGCCACAAAAAATGATATCATCCACATATATAACCACAATAATCATGTGATTCCCATCTTTCTTTATGTACAAATTGTTGTTAGCACTTCCCTTTTTGAATCCTTGTTCCTTTATGTATAGATCTAATCTTGAGTACCATGCTTTTGGGGCTTGCTTAAGACCATACAAAGCTTTCTTTAGTCGACATACAAAATTCTCATCATCATGTAGCAGGAATTCTTCAGGTTGCTCCATGTATACTTCTTCTTCTAAATTGCCATTTAGAAAAGCAAATTTTACATCCATTTGGTACACTTTGTAGCCCTTGTAGGCAGAGTATGCTAGAAACATCCTAATTGCTTCCAATCTAGCCACCAGTACAAATGTTTCTTCAAAGTCAATCCCTTCTACCTGAGAGTATCCTTTGCACACTAGTCTATCTTTGTGCCTCACAACCTTACCTTCTTTATTCATTTTATTCCGATAGACCCACTTTGGCCAATAATGTTCTTGTCTTCTGGTCTGGGGACCAGATCCCAAGTCTTGTTCTTCTCAATCTGGTGCATTTCCTCTTCTATGGCATCTATCCATTCTTGTTTCTTGCTAGCCTCAATGAAGGTTTTGGGTTCAACTTCAAACATGAGGCATAGGTTGACCTGTTCATCATTTTGGGCAAGTTTTCTTCTAGTCTGTACACCATGACTCTTATTTCCTAGAATTTGCTCTTTTGGATGATTCAATTGTACATACCAATTTGGAACCTTCAGAGGTGTTGCCTTTGGCTCATTATTAGACTGACCTTCAATATTTTCATCATCAAAGTCATCATTCTGGTTGGTATATGGTTGACAACCTTTGTAAATGTTCTCATCAACTCTTCAATGCACACTTTCAACAATTCTTCTTAGCTTTTATTATAGCATTTGTAGGTCTTGTTATTTGATGAGTAACCAAGGAAGATCCCTTCATCACTTATGGAGTCAAAACTTCCCAAACCATCTATATCTCTCTTAATGAAGCATTTTCTTCCAAAGACTTTGAAGTATTTGACTGATGGTTTCCGGTCATACCATAATTCATAAGGTGTCATTTTGTTGTTTGTTCTTAACTGAACCCGGTTCAAGGTGTATGCAGAAGTATGGATAGCTTCTTTCCAATACATATCTGGTAGACTGGCCTCATCCAACATAGTTCTAGCCATCTCCTTGACTATCCTGTTCTTCCTTTCTACCACACCATTTTTCTATGGTGTTCTAGGAGCAGAGTATTGTCTTCTAGTTCCATGTTTTTTACAATAGTCTTTAAATTCGTCTGATGTGAACTCTCCACCCCTGTTTGATCTTAGACATTTTACTTTGTACCCACTTTCCTTTTCCACCATCTTCCGAAAGATCTTGAATATTTCAAATGCTTGTGATTTATCATGTAGAAAGGTGACCCACGTCATCCTTGAGTAGTCATCAATGAAAAGCATGAAGTACCTTTCACCGACAAGGGCTCTTGTTCTAGTTGGACCACATAGTTTTGTATGCACAATTTCAAGTGGTTTTGAGGTGTTGTGCTACTTTGTCCTGAAACTTACTCTTGTTTTCTTGCCTTTTACACATTCATCAAAAAACATGTTAACTGGTTTGATGATGGGTGGAATATTTCTCACACACCCCTTTTTGCTCACTATAACCAAGTTATCAAAATTTATGTGGCCTAATATTCTGTGCCACAGCCAACTTTCATCTACTTGCCCTAACATGCATTGGGACTCATAACATTCCTTCAGATTATAAACATTTCCATCAGTTCTCTTTCCCTCTGCCACCACCTTACCAGTGTTGTCTTTCTTTATTTGACAACTGGCTGAGTCAAAGGTGAATTTGTAACCTTTGTCGCACATCTGAGTCACACTCAGCAGATTATGTTTGAGGCCTTCCACATATTATACATCATGTGCTTTTAGTTTTCCATCAATGCTTAGTGTTCCTTTTCCCTTTATTTTGATGGAGGAATTGTCTCCAAACCTTATTGATCCACCATTCCAATCTTCAAGATTGATGAATTTTCTTTTGTCACTAGTCATATGGTTTGAGCAACCACTATCTACTACCCATAGGTTTTTCCTCTCAACATGCAAGGTATTCTACACTAAGAGACTTGATTCTGCCTTTTCCTTTTCTTTTTCAACCCAAACCAGTTTGATTTCCTTCTTATTTTCAGCTCATGTATTCTGCTCGAGTTCAGATACCATCCTTTGATCAGGATTTTCCTTCACTTGCTTGCTCTTCTTTTTTCTGCATAATTTGGCTATGTGTCCAAATTCTTGACAATTATAGCATTTTATGTTTTCAATAAAGGAACCACCCCTAATGCTATTGTAGGATGTTTGTTGGTTCTCCCTACAATCAAAACTCTTATGTCCATATCGATTCCACTGATAGAAAACCACATTCGTATCTTGGAGTTTATTAAATGAATTTCTACTTTCAAAATTCATAGAGGGTTCATTGTTTAGCCTACAATCATCTATTTTGTGCCCAAATTTGTTGTACCGATAACAGTTGTTGGCAAATGCTTACTCCAATGAGACATTGTAGGTGATTGAAGGTTTTATCATTGATGGCAACCTTACAATCCTATGACATCGGTAGGAAAATCCACTAGTACTACCAAGATCAGACTCTACACCAGCACATAGACCACTGACACTGGTAGTGAAAGGAAGCATACCGACACAGAAGCCGACAAGAATTTTGTTTGTAATTTATTTTGTTTATTTTTGTAAAATCATTGTAAGCCGACTTGGCAAATTGTAAAATGACTCATATATATAATAGATCATTGTAGAACAATTATGTAAGCATGGAGGAATGTAATTAGGGGAAATAAGGTAGACCTATTATGCAAATTATAGGTTAAGGGTTTATGTATGAAGTAGAGCTATAAACCGGTACTGGATCTAGCATTGTAGATGCTATTTTGAAGCAGTACAAGACACTAGATTTATATAATCCATTTTGTAAGTCAGTGAGACTTCCCTTTTTGTAATTGAGCAGTGAGCTCTAGGCACTTGGCCTTCCTGCATGTGTAGGCCCCTCTTGTAATAGTAATATTCTCTTATTGGCCAGTAAGTGAATATTGTGGGTCACAAATCCCACCAAGGTTTTTCCCACACTGGGGTTCCTCATTAAACTATTGTGTTATGGTGTGTTTTTCATGTGGTTTCTTTTATCTCTATTTATTGCATTACTTTCTGTTTACCAGTATGTAGTATTAATATGTTCTACATGTTTTAAGTTAAGAAAATCTGACTACCGGTTAGATACTGATTCATCCCCCCCCTCTCAGTATCTATGGGAATCCTAACAATTGGTATCAGAGCTTGGTCCTCTATCTTAAGAAGCCTAACAACTTGAGGAAGATCTTGACACCGGTAGAGATGGATAACTTGATGAAGCAACTAGAAGCAGCTCTCTCAGACTATGATGCTGAAAAGGTGAAAAATATCAAACTTGAAGATGATCTAAAGGCAGCTCAGGATATTATTCAAGCACTTTAGGAAAACCTTACCATTGCAAGAAAAAAGAGAAGAGAACTTTGTGAAAAGATGCAATTTGAGAATGATGAAAAGGAAACTCTTAATTATTTGATAAACAAGCTAAAACAAGAGAACATGACAACAAAGAATGAGATGCAGGATATGACTATGAGATTTTGTAAGTAAATTGAAGATAGAAATAAGAATGAAGAAGATTTGACTAGAAGACTAAGTGATGTTGCAAATGAGAACACCAGACTTATCTATGAAAATGATTTGTTGAAGATAGATCTGATGCATACACAGAATGACTCCAATGAACTTATGAGATAGAAAGAAATTTTAGAAAGAGAATTGGATACTGCAAATCAACACAAAGATAAATTCAAGAAAAGCTCAAAAGAACTTGGTGACTTTTTGAAGAATCAGAAACCTAATGGTGACACTAATGGTCTTGGCTTTGAAGTTGGTGAAAGCTTTAGTACTGCAAATACATAGGATCATAACAAACCGGTAAGACAATCTAATGCTTACAAATTCAATGGAAAATGTTTTAACTGTAACAAGTATGGTCATAGAGAAAATCAATGTAGATCTAGAAATTATCACAATACCAATACACCCACCGGTCAATGTTCCAAATGCAACAAAATTGGTCATAATTCTAAAAATTGTAGAATGAATGTAAGATGTTATGTTTGTGGAAGATTTGGACACTTATCTAATCAATGCTAAACACAAACCAGCATAGGATATGGGAAAGCTATTCAGAAAAATAATGTGACTTGTTATGCTTGTAACAAAATTGGACATATTGCTAAATTTTGTAGAAGAAAGTCCTCACCGGTAAATAACAAAGGTCCTAGTTTGAAAGGTAAAGAAAAAGTTGAAGAAGTTAAGCAAGAATTATCAAAACAATGGATCAGGGAATCTGAACTGAATGTTGATAGGAATACTCCTCCACTGGCAGAAAAGAGTAGCACTCCACCGGCAAGAGACTCTTCATCTAATTGAAGGAAATTCTTTTGAGGGTTTGGCAATCAAATGTGAAACATGCTATTATTCCCTTGGTTGATGGTATAAAGTTGAAATTACTTCTATACCAGTAGATAAGTTAAGTCATTACTTAACCGACAAACATTAAATGTGGTGGTTGGCAAATTAACATTATAAATCAGTGTTTTTGGCTCCATTTTACTTCACCAAGCATTCAAACATTTGAAGAGCGCAAAAATTCTGAGCAAAGACATTTCGAGCAAAGAAGCAAAGCAATTCAACAATCAATCATTCCTAAGGCAGAGAAAGGTATTTATAATCATGACATCTTCTTTTGTACTTGAATTCATAGAAAACCCTACTATAGTTGAAGTAATCAAACTCCCTAGGCCCATATTTTAGTTAGTTCCTAAAATTGCTAAGAAGGATGATAATGTTGGTGCATTTTCTCAAATTCCCAAAGGAGTAATTTTTGCAGAAAACTCTAGAATGTACATTCATTGCCACATAGAAGAATTAGGCGATGAGGAAATTAATAATATGTATAAAAATGTAATTTGTGACGATTCCGGTAATGTGAAACCTGAACACAAAATAGTTGAAACCCTAGGATTGAGTGAAATTCTTAGCATTCTAGACTTTCCTAAGGAAGTGATAAGGATAGTTCTAAGAAGGGTACATGGTGCATTCTTTTGGTTAGATTTGGTTCACAAAATCACTAAAGAGGTAGTAAAAGATGTGACAGGGTTATCTTCCATTAGTAACAGACCTGATAAGACAAAGAAGGTCTCAAATGACCTAGTGATGGACCTAACAGGAGCAACGTCCGATAAAAGGTCTTTAAGGTTAAATGATGTGATTGACATCAATGTTAGATTCATTAGCATGATTCTAGGCTACAAAACAACACATGCAAACAGGTTAAACTTAGTTTCTAGTTTATGCATAAAGAGTGCTTATGATATGATCAAGGATAATGCAAAAATAGATCTATGTGAATGGTTGAAGGATGAACTGATTAACAATCTTGGAAAGATCAAGAAAGACAAAAAGGAGACATTTAGATTTGGTAACCTACTTGTCTGTTTAATGCTGCACATAACAAAACATGTGCCCGATATTGGCAACAAAAATCTAGGTTTTGACATACTGGTAGGCAAACAACTGTCTGATTTACTGCACAACATGGGAGAAAATAGAGAAAAGAATATAAATGAGTACTTTTAGGCATTGAAGGCCCAGATGAAGACTAGAGTCAGATTATCACAAGCAATTGTAGATAAGTATAAAGATGAAATATGCTTTGTTATTAAGAAGGACAAGATTTGGATGGAGGTAGTCATCCCAAGAACAATTTGGGTTACTAAAATGGGTTATGAAACTAATAATCTCATAATTGAAACATATGCAAAAGCCCTCCTAGAAGCACCCAAGGAACCTAAGGAAGAGGTATTTGGTAGTGATGAGACCATTGAAAAATAAATCCAATCTAAGAAGAATGTTAAAAAGGTTGAAGCAATAGTAAGAAGAGGATCCCAACAAGCAAAGGCTATAAAGGAAGATGTACTCAAGAAAACTAGTATCACTGAAAATGAGTTAGAATCACTATAGCTAGAAACTCACCTTTCACTAGTAGCAACTTCTTCAAAAAGTGATATACTAGCTGAATTTAAAAGGGTTGTGAGAAAAAGGAAACCTTCACCGGTATCTACACCTTCTCCTAGAAGAACCAGACAAAAAAAATAGGCAGTAAGGTCCCCGACTAAGAAGATAACTCTAAAGAAGAAAAATTTAACACCCAAGAAGAAGACTCAAGAAAACATTGCCCCAATTGACAAACTACTAGAAGAAATAATAGAGGATGGAAAGCTTAAGAACATCAACAAACTATATGATTCATTATCAATTGATGACAAAGAAAAGGTTGAAAATAGTGTAATTCTACAATTGGATATCTACAAGAAATTTTTGATGCAAGTTGTGGATGAATTACCGGTTGAACTGTTTAAGAGACTTGAAGCTAGAAGGCAAGCTGTTGTAGAGCTTGATAAGAAATTAAAAGTTAAAAAACTAGTTGTTGTTTATCCTGTTAACTCACCAAAGGAGATAGATGATCTGATTGCAGAGGCTAACCAGTCATTATTCTGAACTGCACACTGGCATATAGCACTTATGGTTGGTAGAGTAAATGAGGTTGTAGAGGAAACTAAAAAATGCATGGGATATATTCCTTGTAGAGAAGGAAAAGCAAGAAGAGTATAGGAATCCCAAACCTATCAAAGTATATCAGAAAGATAAGGATAAAGGAAAAGGCAAGGTTGTTGGACCCCCTAGCATAAAGATAAGAGATAATTTATCACCACCACCTCTGGATACTCCACTGGTAGCTACAACTGAAGATCAACTAGCTAGTGAGAGTATGGATATACCACAAGAGGACACAAATCCTAACTCTGAGGTGTTATACATAGTTGACATTGATACTCAGAAAGTTAAACATTGTGGTAGATAAGGACACAATTGGAAAGACAGGAATGGCTAGTGAGGCACAGATAATAGTTAACACATAAGGTAAACAAGCAAATGACCACACTGAGAAACAAACAAAGCAACAAGCTCCCTCTCAGCAGCAGGCTCATGTGGAAACAGTTCCACCAGCAATAGGAGAGCAACAAAAACCTTTGCTTAAAGAAATGGAAACACAAACTGACCTACCAGAGGTCACCACAAGCAAGGAAATTTCTCCCACCGGTGGGATACAGAGTGTTGGTCCTTCAATTGCAGAATTCAAATCAACTAATGTAACAGTTCTTTTGGACTCCATAAAGAAAATAACAAATTGTAGCTCACAAGCTTACAAGGCTATAGATGACACAATTCCAATTTTGAAAATGATAACTCCAAAATGTAATGTAGATAATAAGGATTCTTTGAGTCAACTTGACACTTCATCTAAGTATATTACTGAAAACACTATGACAGTTGAACAAATAAAAGAGGAAGCATTCAAGGAGAGATTAGAAAAAGAAAAACACAAATTCTTTTAGGATGAAATAAAGAAGTGTACAAGGCAGTTTGACACACTTCTACTAGAATTATGTAGCACATTAAAGGAATTTAAAACTTTGTATAGAGATACTTGTAAGACTAACTTTTTGACAGTTGATACTGAAAAGAAGATCAACAAGATACAGGAGGAAATAAATCAACTAGCTGACAATTTCATTAATTCATCTGATTCATTATTAGTTTTTGAGTAAAAGATAACAAGTTTTGAGGAAGAACTATTGAAGCTGGAAAGAGAAAAGGAAAGAATAAAAAGTAAGGCCAAGGATCTTAAATGGAGACTAAGTCCAAAACTGGACTACCTCACCTCCTGAAGGAAAGAAATTTTAAATGCTTTGGTTGAAGGATAGAAAACACTGGCAGAGCAAATGCAACACCTCACCGGTACAGTTCAGAGGATAGAGGCCGCAATAAAAGATAGCAAAAAGTTCCTTGAAAGCCTAAATCTAGTTTTGGTGGATCTTTTTCAGATTGTAACCAGCCTGTTACAAGGTTGAAGTAGGAAACCACACTCATTGACACTTTGACAACCTTTGTCATTGATGCGAAAGAGGGAGTAGTGGTATGAGGAAAATCCAACAACTTAGGGATCATCTGCTCAGGGGGAGCACACATTTTTGGTAACATTTTTGGACTTCAATTTTTGGATACACTTTTGAATTTTTCTCATGAGTGTTGCCATCAATGCCAAAGGGGGAGATTGTTGGAAAATGGAAAATCCAATGAGACATTGTAGGTGATTGAAGGTTTTGTCATTGATGGTAACCTTAAAATCCTATGATATCAACAAGACAATCCACTAGCACTAGCAAGATCAGACTCTACACTGGCACACAGACCACCGACACGAGCAATGAAAGGAAGCATACCAGCACAGAAGCCGATAGGAATTTTGTTTGTAATTTATTTTGTTTATTATTGTAAAACCATTGTAAGCCGACTTGGAAAATTGTAAAATGACTCATATATATAAGAGATCATTGTAGAACAATTATGTAAGCATGGAGGAATGCAACTAGGTAAAATAAGGCAGACCTATTATGGGAATTATAGGTTAAAGGTTTATGTATGAAGTAGAGCTATAAACTAATACTGGATCTGGAATTGTAGATGCTATTTTGAAGTAATACAAGATAGTGGATTTATATAATCCATTTTGTAAGTCAGTGAGACTTCCCTTTTTGTAATTGAGCAGTGAGCTCTAGGAACTTGGCCTTCCTGCATGTGCAGACCCCTCTTGTAGTAGTAATATTCTCTTATTGGCCAGTAAGTGAATGTTGTGGGTCATAAATCCCACCGAGGTTTTTCCCACACCGGGTTTCCTCATTAAACTATTGTGTTATGGTGTGTTTTTCATGTGGTTTCTTTTATCTTTGTTTATTGCATTACTTTCTGTTTACTGGTATGCAGTATTAATATGCTCTACATGTTTTAAGTTAAGAAAATATGATTACCAGTTAGATACTGATTCACCCCCCCCTCTCAGTATTTGTGGGAATCCTAACAATAGTAACCATGAAAATTTGATACATACCGGTCGTGATGTCTTGGTCCTGAATGGAACTGCCTCATTGGGGGTCTTTCGTTCATTTTGTTGAATCTAGTGAATCCTTCTTGGTCAATCTTGCAATTCTTCCTTGGATCTACAAATTTGTTCAAGAAATGTGATCTCTAGTTCATTTCTGCATACTAGTTTGGGTGCTAATTTCTAATAGCATCAGCAAAAGTCTTTTTGTCGGTTTCCTTGCCTACAGTGAATGTCTTCTTTTCTTCTTCTTTATTTCAGCAAGTGAATACTATATCTCTGTTAGATTTGTCTTTGTGAGTTGAGCCTTGACCAGATTCAAAACCTAAACCACCTATGTTTTTGGGTGGCTTTTGTTTGCTTAACATCTTATCCAAAGCTTTAGTGTCACCTTCAGACTTGCTTCTTATCTTTATTTATTCCTTGTTTTCTTCAAGCTCCTTACTGAGCTTTAAAATTTCTGCCTCAAGCTCTTGATATTCCTTTTCTTTCTTTGTCAAGTCAAGGGCAGTAGCTTCACCGATTCTCTTAGTTTCTTCTAGCTACAACTTCAATTCAGATATGATTTGACTGGATTCTTCTAGAGATTTCTTCAAGAGATCTTGTTAATTTACTGCAACAAGCTTCACTCTCTTGAGTTCTCTTCTTGTTTTACTTAGTTCTTCAAGTGCACTGATGAGTTCCCTCTCCAAATCCACTTCAACCTCAATATCTTCATCTTCCTCTTCTTCAATAACTGGTTTGTCAAATGTCATGATAAGATTTACTTTTCTATGGTCCTCATGGTCATCATCCTTTGATGCATCCTCGTCATCTGTTGTGTCATCTTCAATGGTATATAAATTGTTTTCGTTCCAGTAGTCTCTTCTTCCCTACCGATAGTCATTCATTTCTCTTTCTTTGCTGATAGACCTTCTAAGTTCTCTTGACTCATCTCCATCGGTATCTTTATGAGGATAGCTTCTAGCGAAGTGTCACTGCGGTCGTTTACTTGAAACTGACCCTGTTTGGCCGATGAGCAGTGACAAATGTTCCACCAGTTGGAGAGATCGTTCTGTGAAACACGATCTTCCTCTGTGTTTGAGAGGGGTAGCTCCCTCGTATGATAGGAGTATTTAGGATTTTGTGTACTTTTAATCTGAAAGTACATAAAGGGGAAAACATAAAACTAAAGAGGAATAAAGATAGAAACCCCAACAATAGACATACAACCATCAACTGAGATTTCCCAACATTAGCAACAATTTACAAGGGGATTTTATAAGGTAATATGCTTAGCCATGAGATGACGATAAAGAAGAATGACAAATCTCAACATACGAAGAGATGAGACACTTCAACACATTCAAATTGAGATACCAAAGGTTGCTTGTGCATCATCACATCAATCGTACAGATCACACATGCATAAAAAGACTACCCATTTGACATACAAGAAATTGACAATGATAACACATGAATACATTTAGAACATATGAACTAAGACGTATTCTTCATTATCCTTTTGGAAATATACAAGTCCAAAATCCTTTCTATACATGGTGCAAATCAAAATGTCATTACAAGTTTCTCCTGGAATTCCAGCAGAGTTTTCCCCTCTGTAAAAAGTTCCCCCCAACAATACAAATAGCCTTGTATTTATAGGCTTCTGAGAATAACCACCTTCGTAAATAACTTTAATCTTGGGTTAATAACTAACTCTTTTCTGCGTGAATTTCAATGAGTTAATAACTTACCCATTTATGCACAAAACAAAAAGTCAATTTCCAAACCTTTGGCTACAATAAGTGACATAAGTCACTTTTATAGAAGAACATCTTGAAACATAAAACTTTAGATATAACTTTCAAGTTAGGATTGCAACGAGGCGCTTATCCAACTTCACCTTCTTTATCCACCAATTTTCTCATGACTCGAACCTTCACTCTTCTACTTGATTAATGTTAGAATGTATTCCAAAGTGCTTCATTTAATCGAAGATTTTAAGAGCTTCATTGCGATCCATTTGATGCATATCCTTATTGTCTTCATTTGTAATGTGAACTCCTGCGTTTGTGTATACAATCTACCCTTTATAGAAAATGAATGTTGCATATATGTGAGCATGTCTTTGCGAGAAAAGATCGATATAGAGACTTTTAACAAATGTATTTTTTTTGTGTATCTTGCAATCATTACATTCCATCAAAGGACATCGTTTCAAGCCATTCTATCAAACAAGCAAGATATTTTGTTGGTCGCTTGGTGTTTTGCTTTCACTTTAACTCTTTGCCTTGCTTGAGAGCTTCAAACACCATTCAATATGATTCATGTGCCATTGTCTATATAATCAAATTTTTCATGCAAGTGAATCATTCCATTTCATGTGGTATCATTTCTTTGAGGTGGACTGGCAAACAATTTTCTACGCTTTGTTGTTTTCCATTATTATTGACTGCAGAAATTGGAACTCTGATATCTGACAAACACCCTCCATCCATCTTGCTTTGATGATTGTTTATGAACCATTCTAAAGCTTCCACTTTTGCATGCATTTTGACCAAAGAATTGCGAACTTTATCAAAATACTCTTGTGGCATGGCTATGTTTCCATGCATTGCATGTCGCGAGAACTTCGTAAGACATTTACTAGTAAGCCTTGCACCATGAAGTGAAATCTCATTGAGACTTCTGCAAAATAGTTTTTGTACCCATGGATGTGATCTAACACTGCGTTCTATGAGATGACATGTAATTGATGCATTCTATCAATTAGTTCACTTGTCGTGTCTAAGCTTCCACGATCTATATTTTACGTGACATTCTGTCAAACAAGTGAGATGTATGCATTACATCAAACAATTCACGTGCATGGTTTGTTCTTTAGCAATTGGCTCCTTCCATTTTCTATGATTTTCCAATGCTTTCTGATGCTCTGCAAAAAGGATTAGAAAATCTGTTTGATGGCAACACACACAAGAGCACAAGAAACAAACGTTAGTGTTAGCAACAAAAGATTATCCTAAACAAGCATATCAAGAGAGATATTAAGCATGAAATAGAAAGCATATAAACATAGAATGAAATAGCTAATCAAGATGCTCATAGTTGCTCCTCCCTTGTTCCTCTCCTCTCCAAGTCCCAAATGAGTGTAGCTCTCAGCTTTTAGCACTAGCCATGGATGCCATATGGAGATTCAAGATGGTTGAATATGATAAGAAAATGCTATGCAAGTGTAGATAGTGATGCTATGAGAAAGCTCTATGCTAATGCCAGTATAACAACAATACTCTAATGCTTCCTTTTTGCTTGAGGAGAAGGGTTCTATTTATAGAAGAAATGGGGAAATGAAGGATTAAGATTGAGTAATCTTAACAAGGGTTAGGATTGAAAGATATTCAATCCATGTGAGACTTTCAACCCAATCCCATGTTGACAAGTGTCACCATGAGGAGGCTTGAGAGGAGTGATAAGGAGCATTAAATGCTTGAGAGGACATGATGGTTACCCTAGTTAAAGAAATAAAAGCTTTGAATAGACACATGGGTTACATGAGGGTTAAGTTAGGGGTCAAAGTCCTTAACCATGGGTGCAAGTGGAATTAACCATTAATGGTCATGTAAGAGCCATAAGTGGTTTGGAAGACTTTAGAGATTAATTTGTTGAACACACAAAGCATTAATTAATTTTCAAAGACTTTGGAGTCTTTGAGAAGTGACTCCAATTTGCTTAGGAATGTGACAATATTTAGGGGATGGATTAGGTTAATTAGGAAAGGTTTAGAAGAATCTAGAAGGGGTTTAGGCATGCAAGTGGATTTTGTAGGAAAATGCAAGTGGGAGAAATTTTGGTATTTTCAATTAAAATAAAATCATTTATTTCAATTAAATGGTGTAATTTGCATTTGGATAAATATTCAAATAAATATTAATTTATTTAAATGAGAAAAAGGAAGATAAAGCATTAAAATGCTTGAAGACTTTGAGGGAAACCATTAAAGGCTTGAAGACTTTAAGGAAAACCATTAAAGTCTTAAGAAGACTTTAAGGGAAGCCATTAAGTTTGAAGACTTTAAAGCCATCAAGTTTGAAGACTTTAAGGGAAACCATTAAAGGCTTAAGAAGACTATAGAAGGAAGCCATCAAGTTTGAAGACTTTAAAGCCATCAAGTTTGAAGACTTTAAGGGAAACCATTAAAGGTTTCAAGTGGGTGAGGATAAATAAGATTTTAAATAAATAATTTATTTAAAATAGTTGTGCAACTTGCTTTTGTAGGAAAATACAAGTGGGTGGAGGATAAAGGTGATTTAAATAAATGTTAATTTATTTAAATGTGAGAGGTGGGATTTTGGGGGATTTAAATAAATATTAATTTATTTAAATGTGAGAGAAAATTTAATTAAATAAATATAATTTATTTATATAATTAATGGTCTGAATTTGGTTAAGTGAATTAAATCAAATAAATTGAATAATTTATTTAATTAATAGGAGAAGAGGGTTAAGATGAATTAATTAAATATTAATTTAATTAATTATTAATTGATGGTTAAATAATCAAATAAATACTAAGTATTCATTTAATTAAGTGGACAGATTTATGTGATTACACTTTCTATTCAATAAGTATCAAATATCGGTGCTTTTTATCAAACCTCCCATATCCACAACGTGCATATCAGCTTGCTCTTAGAGATTCTTCAACTTCTACACATTGAAGGGTGCGCCATGTATGGGACCAATCGGTCTCAGTTCAATACGCAGCTCAGGATGAGAGGTGAGGGACCAGTAGCCATATCGCAATGAAATTGTGATGGGTGCAAACAAATTTTGATCATGAACTAGTACTAGATGTTACCCTTAATAATCATAACTCTCGCAACTCAAAAGGTTAAAAACCCAAGATTTGGAGTTGACGTATTATCCTGAGAAGCAATGGGTCGACCACCAATTCAAGCGATCACCATTAGTCCTTAGAGAAAGAGAAACGACAATAGCTAATGAAATCTCTCTGCCATCTAAAGATTTGATGAATGCCCATACCCTGATCAAAATCTCCCATTTTGATACCGACAGAAAGGATGCTTTCAACGGTTGTGGAATTCAGCCTTGCACCTGCCGATTACATTACCTTGAAAGATTCGAAAGATTTTTTAGGAAATCCATTTTGTGTACATTCTGCAATCCTTGCTTGTTGTGATGAGGTGACATCTCTTTAAGGCATTTCGTCAAACAATTTACATGCACTTGCTTGATCAAACAATCTATTTTCTTTTTCCTTACTTCCACATTTTGCAATAACACCATCATTAATAGCTGCCAAACTATAGAGCTTTTTCATCAAAATATATTTTCTACTCATCTCTACAACCGCTACACTCAATGAACGACATGTATTTGAAATATTTTTCTTAACTACTTATGTGCTCATTTATGCTTGATCTACACCTTGCTTTAGAGTTTCCATTTTAGCATAGGCAAGGAGGATGCTGGCCTGAGTTAGAGAGTTTACCAATGCAATGCGTGATGGAATCTTGACTCCACGTTGGCATGTGTATTTCCTTAGCAACTACAACTTCAACCTTTGATGAAACCATTTCCTCTCTTCAATACATTTGATGAACATTCATAACCCGGTATTTGAAGCTTTCTCTCTTTTTTTGTCTTTCAAACTCTTATTCAAAAAAGTTAAGAAATGAGGTTAAGAATGCTCACTTTTTGAGCATTTCTAACCTTCTTGACAAAGTGGGACCCGCAAGGTTAAGATATGAGGTTAGAAATGCTAAAAAAGTGAGAATTCCTAACCTTTTCTAAAAGCTTAGAAATATGGGTTAGAAATGCTCAAAAAGTGAGCATTTCTAACCTTTTTGATAAAAGGTTAAGAATGCTCAAAAAGTGAGCATTTCTAGCCTTTCGCTTCAACGAACAATCGAGTATATCTTGGAAACCATTGGCCACTAAGAGGGATCAAGGAAGAATACAATCAATATTTTTAAACATCTTTTTATCGCAAATGACCAGACATATTAAAATAATTTAAAATCTTAAATTATTATTTGAAAAATAATTTAAATATTTTAAATTTATTGCTTTGGCTCGGAAAAATGGCATAACTTTCAAACGGTAAGGAGTTAGGTCCTAAAATTTGGAACACACATCAAAGATAGGGAAATAGATCCACACAATTATTTACACCTCATGAAAAAACCTTAAATGAGATATTTTAATCATTTGGGGACAACAAACACCAAAAATTGAAAGTTTAAAATGTGACAAAGTGCAAACTGGGTTCAGGTGAAAGTTGGACATGAGATACAAAATGATATTTATATCCTGTCTATCAATTGGTTTCTCCCAATTTGTGGTAATTCTCAATATTTTTCCATTTTTTGTATTTTGACTAGCAAGGACCTTGGATAACGTGCTCATTACCTACACATAAACACTCATTGGACCTTTAGTCGAGATTGAGATCGATTTGAAGTTAAAATTTAATGTAGGCCAAATATGGGGGCAACACTTGGCTCTGAATGGGGACAAGGACTATAAAGGGTGCAGGATGAACTCAAAAGCTCTGGTTTGTAGGCTAGTGCACTATCCATTGGGCAACAGAGTCAGAAAGCAAACAACACAGGGAAAAGCTAGAGAAACTAGACACAAAACAAAAAAAAAGGGATGAACACAACAAAATTCTAACTAATTTATGTACATGGTAGGCCATTCCCACGTCAAAGCTCTCCATGATTATCATACAAAACCATTCACGAGCTGAGAGAAATAGGCACCTTTGCGGAATAGTGGAGTGCATCCATGTGATACCTGTGAGCTCAACAAGGTGACAAGATCAACATGTAGAAGATGAGAAATATATTTGAGAAATGAACCAAGCAACCATATCTCATCATAAATCTGCGAGCTCTCTTGAGAGATTTGGGTACCATTTTGAACATTATTGGCAATTTGTTGAATATTCTCAATTGTACCTATATCCTCTATCTGAATATCTATTTGATAGTTTGGATTGGAAGAAATAAAGCCCTGAATTGGACAACCTTCATATAATTTGTGATGTGAAGAAACTTGAGTAGACGCAACCATTGAATTAGGTTCATGACTATTAGCTTGAAAATCACCTGTAGAAATACACTCACTTGAAAACAAAGGATTGAGACACATGCTTTCATGATAGGAGAAGTCATAATTTGAAGCCTTCAAAAACCAATCTGGAATACAGTCGTTATGAGAATCAACTTCATGGGCTTCCTTCATTAGATCATCCATTACCTCATTCATCTCTGCATTCCTGGTATAGTTCCCAAAACTATCCTCTTTGATAGGGGAGTCTTCTTGATTTAAAGATTCAAAACGAGGATTGCTTTGAACCTTGGAAACTTCATAAGGCATAGATTGCAATTCCATCGAGATAGGGACATTTGTTGATATTCCTACATGGATTTCATTTTCAACCCGCTCATAGACGTTTTTATTACTTTTTGTGTTATCTTGTCCCAATGATTCCTCTTCATCACACTCTTCATGAAATTTGAAAACTTCATACTCAGGTGGCATATACGATAAAGAGTGAATGCTTGATGGTTCATCTTTTTTCACTCGAGGTTGATCTAGGAGTTCACTTAAAGTCTTCATTTTTGAAGATAGAGAATATGTCTACAAAATTTTACCTATGGTTGCTTCTCCATTGGTCAAATCCATACAAGATTGTCCATTGGGTTTCATACCTTAATTTTCCACAGAAAAGTTTTCATCTTCAAATGTTAGTGATGGATGAATGGTAATGTCCTCTCCACATAGAAAGTCATCATCAGAAGAATTGATACACCAAGTTGGAATGATAACTATAGGAGAATCATGTTTATACCTTTCCTCTTCACCATTTTCCTAAAGCTTGGATTGCATGGAAGTCTTGAATCATTTATTCCTCCTTCAAACTCTTTGTTTTCAGGTTCATGGAAGACTTCCTCCTGGCTATGGTGATCTTCATAATGCTCATGGCATACAAGAACACAATCTTCTTTTTCTTCCTTACACACTTCATCTTGATCTTTCTCTTGACCTATATCTTTATGAGATAATATGGCTTCATCTTCCTTAACACATGCATAATGTGATGGATCTTTTTCAAAACTTGGATCATGAGACATCTCATCAGTAGTGCACACATCTTCAAGAAAATAATTTCTTCCCTCTTCTTTTTGTTTAATCTCTTGCAATGTTTGAAGCAGAGAAGGATCTACTTTGGCATGACCAAGTTTCATATTTCCATAAAAGATTTTAAAAAATTTGATATGTGAATCATCGAGAATCCAATTTTGTTGTGAAATGGGTGGAGGAGAATGAGCATTGACATTATTATCCATTGTTGAGTCAAGAATACAATCACGAGAAAAAAATTGTTTCTCTCTTCCATCATTTTCCTCAATCTTTTGTAGAGTTTGGAGTAGATAAGGATTAATTTTATGAGGATCAAGTTTCTTTTCACTGTTGAAACTTTTCAAGAAGTTGACTTGTTTAGGATTATCAAAACTTTGATTCTGTTGAGCAACTGATACAAGAGGAAGGTCACTTTTGTCTTCATCTTTCTTGATTGTCGTGGATTTAGGTAAATGACCACAAGCAAGAAAACCGATCTCCTTTCCATCCTTTTCTTCAATGTCTTGCAGCACTTGACATAAGGAGGGATGAATCTTATCTAGAGTAAACTACATGCCACCATAAAAGTTCTTCAAGAATTCAACTTGTATGGGCTCATCAGGAACTGGCCTCTTTGGACATATATAATCTTTGTCATCACTTTCATTGTCACTTTCCAACTTTCCTTTGTACCAAACCATTGCTCTAGATTTGATCTTTCAAACAGAGTCACCAACCTTAATTCAGAAGAAGGTACCTTACAATATCTGAGGAACAAAGCACATTGGTATGTCATTCCCCAGCAGAGTTGCCAAAAATCTGTTGGTAAACAAATTTGTCACTGCGATCGTTTACCTGAAACTGACCCTGTTTGCCCGATGAGCAGTGACAAATGTTCCAACAGTTGGAGAGATCATTTTGTGAAACATGATCTTACTCTGTGTTTGAGAGGGGTAGCTCCCTCATATGATAGGGGTATTTATGATTTTGTGTACTTTTAACCTGAAAGTACATAAAGGGGAAAACATAAAACTAAAGTGGAATAAAGATAGAAACCCCAACAATAGACATACGACCATCAATTGAGATTTCCCAACATTAGCAACAATTTACAAGGGGAGTTTATAAGGTAATATGCTTAGCCATGAGATGACGATAAAGAAGAATGACAAATCTCAACATACGAAGAGATAAGGCACTTCAACACATTCAAATTGAGATACCAAAGGTTGCTTGTACATCATCACATCAATCATACATATCACACATGCATAAAAAGACTACCAATTTGACATATGAGAAATTGAGAATGATAACACATGAATACATTTAGAACATACGAACTAAGACGTATTCTTCATTATCCTTTTGGAAATATACAAGTCCAAAATCCTTTCTATACATGGTGCAAATCAAAATGTCATTACAAGTTTCTCCTGGAATTCCAGCAGAGTTTTCCCCTCTGTAAAAAGTTCCCCCCAACAATACAAATAGCCTTGTATTTATAGGCTTCCCAGAATAACCACCTTCGTAACTAACTTTAATCTAAGGTTAATAATTAACTCTTTTATGCATGAATTTCAATGAGTTAATAACTTACCGATTTATGCACAAAAAAAAAGTCAATTTCCAAACCTTTGGTTACAATAAGTGACCTAAGTCACTTTTATAGAAGAACATCTTGAAACATAAAACTTTAGATATAACTTTCAAGTTAGGATTGCAATGAGGTGCTTATCCAACTTCACCTTCTTCATCCACCAATTTTCTTATGACTCAAACCTTCACTCTTCTACTTGATTAATGTTAGAATGTAGTCCAAAGTGCTTCATTTAATCAAAGATTTTAAGAGCTTCATTGCGATCCATTTGATGCATATCCTTATTGTCTTCATTTGTAATGTGAACTCCTATGTTTGTGTATACGATCCGCCCTTTATAGAAAATGAATGTTGCATATATGTGAGCATGTGTTTGCGAGCAAAGCTCGATATAGAGACTTTTAACAAATGTATTTTTTTGCGTATCCTGCAATCATTACATTCCATCAAAGGACATCGTTTCAAGCCATTCTATCAAACAAGCAAGATATTTTGTTGGTCACTTGATGTTTTTCTTGCACTTTAACTCTTTTCCTTGCTTGAGAGCTTCAAACACCATTCAATATGATTCATGTGCCATTGTCTACATAATCAAATTTTTCATGCAAGTTAATCATTCCATTTCATGTGGTATCATTTCTTTGAGGTGGACTGGCAAACAATTTTCTACGCTTTGTTGTTTTCCATTATTATTGACTGTAGAAATTGGAACTTTGATATCTGACAAACACCCTCCATCCATCGTGCTTTGATGATTGTTTATGAACCGTTCTAAAGCTTCCACTTTTGCATGCATTTTGACAGATCAAAATACTCTTGTGGCATGGCTATGTTTCCGTGCATTGCATGTCGCGAGAACTTCGTAAGGCATTTACTAGTAAGCCTTGCACCATGAAGTGACATCTCATTGAGACTTCTGAAAAATAGTTTTTGTACCCATGGATGTGATCTAACACTGCGTTCTATGAGATGACATGTAATTGATGCATTTTGTCAATCAGTTCACTTGTTGTGTCTAAGCTTCCATGATCTACATTTTACATGGCATTCTATCAAACAAGTGAGATGTATGCATTACTTCAAACAATTCACGTGCATGGTCTATTCTTTAGCAATTGGCTCCTTCCATTTTCTATGATTTGCTAGTGCTTTCTATTCAACAAGTATCAAATGTTGGTTCTTTTTATCGAACCTCCCATATCCACAACGTGCATATCAACTTGCTCTCAGAGATTCTTCAACTTCTATGCTTTGAAGGGTGCACCATCTATGGGACCAATTGGTCTCAGTTCAGTACGTAGCTCAGGATGAGAGGTGAGGGACTAGTAGCCATATCACAATGAAATTGTGACGGGTGCAAACAAATTCCGATCATGAACTAGTACTAGATGTTACCCTTAATAATCATAACTCTCTCAACTCAAAAGGTTAAAAACCCAAGATTTGGAGTTGACGTATTATCCTGAGAAGTGATGGGTCGACCATCATTTGAGCGATCACCATTAGTCCTTAGAGAAAGAACAACGACAATAACTAATGAAATCTCTCTGCCATCTAAAGATTTGATGAATGCCCATACCCTGATCAAAATCTCCCATTTTGATACCGACAGAAAGGATGCTTTCAACGATTGTGGAATTTGGCCTTGCACCTGCCGATTACATTACCTTGAAAGATTTGAAAGCTTTTTCAGGAAATCCATTTTGTGTGCATTCTGCAATCCTTTCTTGTCATGATGAGGTGACATCTCTTTAAGGCATTTCGTCAAACAATTTACATGCACTTGCTTGATCAAATAGTCTGTTTTCTTTTTCCTTACTTCCACATTTTGCAATAACACCATCATTAATAGCTACCAAACTATAGAGCTTTTTCATCAAAATATGTTTTCTACTCATCTCTGCAACCGCTACACTCAATGAACGACATGTATTTGAAATATTTTGCTTAACTACTTATGTGCTCGTCTATGCTTGATCTACACCTTGCTTTAGAGTTTCCATTTTAGCACAGGCAAGGAGGATGCTGGCTTGAGTTAGAGAGTTTACCAATGCAATGCGTGATGGAATCTTGACTCCATGTTGGCATGTGTATTTCCTTAGCAATTGCAACTTCAACCTTTGATGAAACCATTTCCTCTCTTCAATACATTTGATGAACATTCATAACCCGGTATTTGAATCTTTCTCTCTTTTTTTGTCTTTCAAACTCTTATTCAAAAAGGTTAAGAAATGAGGTTAAGAATGCTCACTTTTTGAGCATTTCTAACCTTCTTGACAAAGTGGGACCCGCAAGGTTAAGATATGAGGTTAGAAATGCTCAAAGAGTGAGCATTCCTAACCTTTTGTAAAAGCTTAGAAATATGGGTTAGAAATGCTCAAAAAGTGAGCATTTCTAACCTTTTTGATAAAAGGTTAAGAAATGAGGTTAAGAATGCTCAAAAAGTGAGCATTTCTAGCCTTCCGCTTCAACGAACAATCCAGTATATCTTGGAAACCATTGGCCACTGAGAGGGATCAAGGAAGAATGCAATCAATATTTTTAAACATCTTTTTATCGCAAATGACCAGACATATTAAAATAATTTAAAATATTAAATTATTATTTGAAAAATAATTTAAATATTTTAAATTTATTGCTTTGGCTAGGAAAAATGGCATAACTTTCAAACAGTAAGGAGTTAGGTCCTGAAATTTGGAACACGCGTCAATGATAGGGAAATAGATCCACACAATTATTTACGCCTCATGATGAAACCTTAAATGAGATATTTTAATCATTTGGGGACAACAAACACCAAAAATTGAAAGTTTAAAATATGACAAAGTGCACATTGGGTTCAGGTGAAAGTTGGACATGAGATACAAAATGATATTTATATCCTGATTGTCAACTAGTTTCTCCCAATTTGTGGTAATTCTCAAGATTTTTCCATTTTTTGGATTTTGAGTAGCAAGGACATTGTATAACACACTCATTACCTACGCGTAAACACTCATTAGACCTTTTTTTGACATTGAGATCGATTTGAAGTTAAAATTTAATGTAGGCCAAATATGGGGGCAACACAGCCAAATCCTCTTTTGAGCTTCCTGACAAAGTTTGCCACTTCAACATCAGAATCTTCACTAGATTCTTTAAGAGAAACAACTTCCTTCCCCTTTTTGGTGGTATTGAAAGCGACTTCTTTTCTTGAGGAAGTCTCACCTATAGTTCTCATCTCATAGGATGTCAAGGAACCAAACAGTTCATCCATAGTAAAAGTCTTCAGATCCTTGGCTTCTTCTATGGCAAACACTTTAGTATCATATTTGTGAGTGAGAGATCTAAGTAGCTTTTTGACAAGAACTTCATCTGCAATCTCTTCATTGAGTCCTCTGATAGTATTCATTGTTTCGTCAAATCTGTGAAGATATTCTGCAATTTTTTCATCATCTTTCATTTTGATGCTTTCTAGTTGGCTCCTTAGAGTTTGTAGTTTGGTCTCCCTTACCTTTTAATCTCCCTCAAATAGCCTGTGCAACTTGTCTCATGTTTCCTTTGCTGAAGCACAGTGCATAACTTTGACAAATTCATTATCAGACAATCCACTCAAGATGGCATGTTTAGCCCTTGCATTATTTTCATACTCCTTCTTTGCATCCAAATCAGTGGGAGGAGTATTAGGAACAGTATACCCATTTTTGAATGACATTCATACATCAAAGCCAAGAGATGAAATATATGTCTCCATTCTTCTGCTCCAAAAGGCATAGTTAGATCCATCAAACATGGGGGCTTTTGAGGAGGTAGACTTGTTTCTTGCCATTGTTCTCAAGGTCCAAAACCTACCCAAGGTTTAGAGATAACTGGGAACCTTGATCTGATACCAAATGTTGAACACAAAATACCACTGAGAGGGGGTGGGGGGGTGAATCAGTGGTACCTAGGTCAATTTCTTTCTTTGAACAATCTTAATAATATTGGTTTTATGCTTAATCTTATAAACTGTCAGACAAGTAATATAAGAGAGAAAGCCAAAGAGCCCATGCACACATAGTCAAACCACAACACCAGATTTACAAGGAAAACTCAACATGAGAAAAACCTCAGTGAGAAAAGTTGTTGAAGACTACTCCTCCAATCAAGCCTCATAGGTAAAACATATATTTACAAAGATTTTGGGCACCGACCCAAGGAGCACCAACCTCTGCAACTTTTGGGCACCAACCCAAGGAGCACCAACCCCTACACCAAGCTTAGCCTTGGCGATGTATATTGAAATACTGATTGAATGCAATTAAGGCTTCTTGCTACAAATGAGTTTTGCAACTCTTGAACCAATTTACTCACTGTGTATCTACACATTGTGTCACTCTAGGATGCTTCCTGCACTTTCACACCTTATTATTTTAGCACAACTGCTCTATTGAGAAACTACCGGTACAAGCCACTCACTAGACTATCTGCTACCTGGTACTGTAACTTGTTTGAAACCTCTCCTCTAGTTTCCTCCTTCTCACTTCCTTCTTCTAACTTCTCTTCTATACCCCAGTCTTTTCCACAACAACATCATCTCTTCTATTTGTAGTTCCTTCTACTTATCAAAATGAGTTCTCACCAAAAGTCAATTCAAAATCTAGACGGTTAGGGTTTCTTCACCATCCTTGAGGCAAATCAAATCCAATCAGATTTGCATGATCTAATCTCCTTAAGTCCATCTGTTCATCTCCATCACTTTCATGCTTTTTTCAGATACATGAAACGTTGTCCTTTAATTTTGGTTTGCATTTGATAAATTGCCGTTAATGCCTCTGTTGTTTCCTTCTTGAGATGATTTTTCAATCCAATCTTTTATCTTTGATCAAAACACCAACTACTCCCTTGATCTTCCTCTTACATTCCTTCTTCCTCGAGCTACAATTAGTCTGATATGATTCCTTGATATGCGATTCCTTCATTAATGACAAATATTTGTTTCATCCACCCTGCAAATGAAACTTAACCAACTACAACCTACTTGCCACCTCAACTTCACGTGGAATTACACCAATCAAGACATGGCCTTCCTGTGTTGTTCATTGGTCAAGTTCTTCACCAGTTGACCGTTATAGCATCCAGTACCGGTTGCACATCTTAACACTCTGCTTCTTCATCTCCACCAGTTGACATCAATAACAGCTTAGTACCAATATGCCAACATCACTTCCCTCTTTCTTTATTTTTCCTTGATATAACTAACCTTTTCTCCTTAATGTTCTTCATGAATCCAAAGACTCGTTTACACTCCCCACTTTACATCCATGGCAACTACCTCCATAACTTCACTTAGTGTGAGGTAATTATTCTCCTCTACCATGGCCTTCATATATCTTTCATATAGCCTTTCATATATTACCATCTATATATATATCAACCTCATTCTAAGACTTTGAATCTACCTCTTCTACCTCATTATGTGACAACAAAATGTGATGATTTAAGAGAAGCTTCAAATAATAATAGCCCTTAGCATTGGTTCAAAAAGAGTCTCATATTATGCCTCCTAGATTGGATGGCTTTGATCCTCATCACACTATTTAGCTTTGTCCTCCTCACTGGATTGTTTGCACTCGTGATGATAGAATTGTGAAGATTAGATTTCAACAATTTTTCATTTTTTTTCTCACTTCTGATTCAACTCTTTATATGTCCTAAAATTGTATGAGCCTAATAGCTTCTACTCTTGTTGATAGTTTGGTGGCTTTGAACAATGGCTCCTTCGAAGAAGTGCGATCCTTGTAATTTTGGCCTTCCTTGTAATTTTGGCTTTCCATGATGTTGTGAATAATAGTCCAGATGATTTAGTTATTTCTTATTATGTTGAGTATGAGTAAATTTGGGCTTCCTTGGCTATGGTCACTATTTTGTACTAACTATTGTCATTTAGTGTGATTTGAGCATGGACTTGAAGTAATCATGAGGGTGGAAACAATCTTCAAGTGTTAGGGGGTACACGAACTTGACCAAGGGATGAAAGTATCAGGAAAGTACAAGTGATTCATGTGTAGATCAATGTATCATTCACCTATTAATTCCTAGCAACATTCTCAAATAAACAAGCAAAGAGGTATGTTGAGTGCATATATACATTTTATTTTGCCATGATATAAGTAAGATATAAAACATGTAACTTATATTGATTTGCAATTTCATTCATAAATATTAGATCTTCCTTGTGGATTTTTGAATGCATAATGTCTCGTTAATTTCAATATCTTTATTGCGAGTACTCTTTTCAGCATGAAACTCCACTCATTGAGATCTCTTACTAAATGCAAGTCAGTTATCCTATGAATGATGATACATTTTGCATGTATTTTATGGGTAAATCTTATTAATAGCTATGGTTTGGTTGTTCATTGTTTTGTGAAAATATATACAAGTAGATTGGGACATTATATTTATAAACACCGTAAATTGTGTTTGAGATCATTGTTCTAATTGTAACAGTCAACCACCATTGGCCCAAGGCCACACCAACACCATTGTGACACCAAGTTTTGTTCATACTGGTGTAAGGGCTACTGTTAGGAAATTTCATTACCATTACATATACACACCTAGTAGGGTTTCCAAACACAACTTGTTTGAGTAGGCAGTATCATTGGTAAACTTGTGATTTTCACAATTGGTACCCTTAGGATAGTCATTAATATTTGGTCTATGACACCTTTTATGGCTTCTAAATGCTTCTATGGGGTGTGCAGGGGTCCCACACATCTCTTCCAACATTCCATCCAAGGCACTTCACTCTCACCTATCTTATATTCCACTTTCTCTATGTTGCTATCCCAGAGGTCCGATACATGAAGAATATCAGACCAATCAATCAAATCTAGCATGTGTCTAAGAGGTTTTGGAGACTTGAAAGAAAGAGAAATGAAAATAAATATTTACAAGAGCCTTTCCAACCAGTGGTGTGATTTTTCAACTGTGAAAAGGCCAAAAATACATTTTTTCCCACTCATTGGAAACCCTAGTGAGTGTTTTGATAGTTTTTGGAAAAATAATGATATCTTCTTCAAATTTCAATGGATCTCAATGCTAAAAAATATGAAATAAAGTTAATTCACTTCTCTACCATATCTAATTGACTTCTAATGAAAATATGATGAATTTCACAATTAAAAATAATGACAATCAGACTAAAATGTGTTTGTATTAACAAAAATCTCCACCTTCATTTAGTAGAACTTTCAAAATTCATCAAGACAAACTTGGGTGGTGTGAAAAAGGTCTATTTATGCCCATCCAAGTGGGTTACAATCTCAAACCGCCAAAAAACAACCTCCTAACCAAATTTTTAAAAGTTTTCATGACAATAATGACAACTTTTTACAATTTTTACAATTTTTGCCCAATGGACCTCAAACTTTCCCAATTAGGTCCAAATACATCAAAATGGCCTCAAATGGCTTTATTTACATGAAATAACACAAAAAAAACTAAATCTCAAATTTTAACCATTTTGGCCAAAGCTAGGTCCCTAGGGTGCTCCTGCACCATCAAACCATGTGAATTATCAAAAACAAATGTGTTTCAGAAGTTTTAATGAGAGAAGATAAACAGATTTCTACCTCTCAATAAATAAAAAAATACCACAAATATCATTATTGATAAGAAATTATTCAGTGATTCATAGAGTTCCCCCAAACCCTTCAACAAATAAATTTAACAATCTCCCCATTGGCCTATCCTCAAGTGACAAACATAATAGACAAGTTGATAAACCATTCTATACTATGAAATAGAAATGCATACCTTTTGCATTGGTGAGATGTGAAATTGGGCTTGTAAATTTTTTTGCAAAACCATCCCATGTTTTCACCTTTATTTATTTTGTGAATTGGAGCTTGGTCTAGGAGGTTAGACAAGTTGTTTTGTAGGTTGCAGCAGTAATAAAGTGCTAGACGAATTTAGAGAGAAGCATTCTTATGAAAACAACAAAGAAGAACAAGAACAACTAACTTAGATAAAGTAGATAAAGTCAAAGTCTAACGATCAAGCCTTCCTACCTTTGAAATTTTCTTTACATTTGAATTTTTTTTATTAATCAGTCTGAAAAATATGTATATCTAGAATATATATTTTTTGTAACCTTTGATTCATTAGAATTATTCTATAAGACCTAACTTATAACTTTTTTTCATATGCCAATTTTACTCTCTTTTCTTAGTGGCATTAAATTTTTTGAAAATCCTATATGTGTTTTCATATCTATGTTTAAGATTCCACCCAAAAGTTAACATTGCTTTGATAATTCCAAATTCATATCTAAGCTCATCCTAAGGTAACATGTTCATAGTCAATCAATAAGCTTTCTCTATGTGATTTCAAGTAAGATATTGATCTATATAGTTAATTTTGTGATTGATTTGAGGGATACATCCATTTCAAACCTTAAGAAAATTTTGTTCCATATCCTAGATTTATTTTGTTTTAATTCTTAGTGAGTAATTTTCAATAGTAATAAAGTGGTATATATCCTTATATTTCAATGACAAAAGATCAGTTATTTGAATAAATACATATAAACATAAACATATTTTTCAAATCTTATCTATTACAATTAAATATATTTAACGATACCATATTATACATATCCCCATTTATATAATGAACAATAAAGACTTCTTTACAGTATTATATATTCATTATAGCTAATAATGCTTACCAAAAAAAAAAAGCTAAGAGTTTATATGTTGAACCGTTCTTAAATAGATATGGTTGCAAATTGCTTTGATATATTATGTATAACAAATTGCTATAACCAAATTTTCGTGCTATACTCTTGGATCCAATACTCATGATTTTGGATTTTAGATAACATGCCTCGCTAGATTAATTTGGACTATAGGTGTAGATTTATTGTGGTTTATGCTAAAAGAATTCAAACAATTGTACATAGTTTATGAGTAACATCACTTAAGAAACTCATGTCTCATCTCAATTATGCTCAATTACATTATCAATTTAAAGATTTGGTCAAGTTTGAGGTAGGAACTCAAATTGCTCATTTGTTTTTCAGTTGAATTGATTTTAGTTTGTTGCAAATGAATTGTTGAGTGAATTAAAGTATTCTTCCAATTTAAATCTGTCCATTTGGATGATTATATGATTTGTATGAACCAAATTTGGAAATTATGAGTATATATGAGGTTATGTTGTTCAATTCTATTTGGGATGTTGAATTGACAAATCAAGGGAGTATTGTATTGTTGAGTTGATTAGAATCAAAAGGCTATTCTTGCATTTTCATTTTATGCACTTTAAAATTTTAAGTTTTTTGAGGTCAATCAGTTAAGGGTGTTTGTCTTGGTCCCATAGACTATTTAGTCTCGTGGACGTCATTAAAATCCTTCATTCATTCATTCATCAATGGTAATTGGCTTCATGACTGGTTTTTGGTCCAAACTTGGGAATTATTGAAAAGTGGTATTTGATGATTTTGAGATGATATTCTATTATGGAATCATGATAACATATATGTGAATTTTGATAAGGGATCAATTGGGATCCGATCTCTTGGTGTTGTGCCCAATTGTGTATGTCTTGCTTATGTATGATAATGACATTTGGCAATTGAGACAATTTGATGCATTTGAGATGTCTTGCATTTAGATATGGCATGAGCTTAGTCCTAGAGTGGGTCTAGGGAGTGGCTCCCACTCGTGTCCCTCGTCTAAAAGTGGTACACTTGGCATTCATGTTTGGGGAGTTTTGTAATCAAGTGATAACATAACAATAGACTTGGGTTAAAATAAATAACAAGATAACTGGTTCCTTGAGCATGCCTTGAGTGCTATCACAACACCAAGGATGTTTTGGGAAGGCATGCTTGCACTTGGAGCATTGGGACTTGTGCGAAGAGGCATGCCAACTCACACAAGGATTATGTGATCGTTGTTCTCATTCACATGAGAGAATGCTTGGTTCCATATGATCCGTCCCCAAGAGCACATACGATGAAAGGCATGCCCACACATGGAGCTTTGGGACTTGTGCAAAGAGACATACCCGCTCATGTAGCATAGGGATTATCTGATTGTCGTTCTTGTCCATATGAGATAATTCTTGGTTCCATATGGTGCGTCCCCATGAGCACATATAATTAAAGGCAAGCCTACACATGGAGCATTGGGACTTGTGTGAAGAGACATGCCCACTCATGTAGCATAGGGATTGTGTGATCATTGTTCTCATCTGTATGAGAGAATGCTTGGTTCCATATGGTGCATCCCCATGAGCACATACAATAAAAGTCATTCCCACATATGGATCATTGGGACTTGTCAGAAGAGACATGCCTGCTCATGTAGCACAAGGATTGCACGATTGTCCTTCTCATCCATATGAGAGAATGCTTGGTTCCATATGGTGCATCCCCATGAGCACATACGGTGACACTTCCTCCACTGCACTCTAGAATCTAATGCCTTGTGTAGTTTTAAATTTGTGACCCTATGTGGATTCATTACTTGGTATCATCCTTATCTATTGATGTTGCACTATATTCTTCCATTACTTGTGTCATGTATGCATCGTGTATGGCATGTGTGAGCCTATCATCCCCCTTGTATACTTTGATTGACTATTTGGAACTATCTCCACAAGCATGATGGGGTGGACCTAAGGGTTCCACGTGGTCATGTGGCATTGCAAACCACCATTGGGGACTGATGGATTCAATTCGTGATCAGCTTGGAGAGTACTCCCACCTCCCTCAACACATGTTCTTTCTCTTTCATCTATTCTTGCAAGTTATAATTCAAATGTATATTGAAATAAGCATTGTAATCATTGATGATATATATATTAAACACTCCAAGTGGAGATTGATGTAATTGAACATAATTGATATGATTTATGCTAACTTCCCTTAAGTATATTATGGGCCTATAACCCATAGGTCCCAAGATCATTTTCATAACTAGAAAATAAGATATTTAAATGAGTTGAAATTTTTTAGTAGTAAACATGTGGATATGTTGAACTATACAGGGGGAGAGATGATCTTTAAAATTTTATTTTTTATACCAAAATATAAATTCAAATACCCTAGTTACTTAAACAAAAGAAAGGTTGGAACTATTTTATATCAAGTGTTTTGTGGGTGGTCATAATGCATTTCTGTTTTCTTTTAAGATGCTAGTAACATTATTTTTAGTACTATATTTACCTATTGTACTTTGATATTGGACTCGATCAACCCAATAACCTTGTACATGTGATTTATTTTATTAAACAGGATATTCATGTAGTCCGGAATGTATGATTATCGTCTTTGAATATACATTGAATATATAATAACGAGTGACTACTTAGTATGAGATATATACATATCATTCAATAGGTATATGTCATGTATTGACATAGGATGACACTTTATATGAGATTATCAATTTGGGATATACTTCTAAGAAATATGTGTATATATAGTAGATAAATTCATTTCATGTATATATATATATATAAGTAGATAAGTTTTTGTAGCTCCCAAGAACAACTAACTTAGATAAGGTAGATAAAGTCATTTCATCTCCCTGATTCGCTTTAGAGGCTCTTGTATTTGGGTTAGCTAATTCCCTATTAGCGCCATTTTTAATAGGTTTATGAGTACTCAGTGGTTCATACAGTCCTCTTAGGAGTTGGACCATCTCAACCATGGTGTGCCTGATCATATTAGCTTGAAACCAGTGTGGCTCATATTATCTTGAAACCAATGCGCCTCATATTAGCTTGAAACCTATGCCCCTTATTGGTAGTTGATGGGGATAAAATATCATTCGCTGTACATATCAATGAGGTGTGTTTTACTTCTAGATAATAGTAATTTTTTTTAAAAAATAGCCATCGAAATTACGATGAAGACTAAACTTTGCACTGACGATGGAATCGTCAGACCAACAACATTCTCATCGGTGCAAAGTTTCTCGTTGTTGTCACAATTTTGATGCCAACTAAATAAACATTCGACAAGGATGTTGTATGTTTGACGACACTTCCTTTTCGTATGGTCATCGATGCATATTATTGGACCAACGACCAAACCGTTGGACCAACAACATTCTCGTCAATGTAAAGTTTCAGGGTTCCGTCGAAATTTCGACATAAACTAAACAAACATCTAACGAGGATTTTGTATGTCCGACAATTTTTTTGACCGGAAGAGTGAACATGTCTATCATCGGCAGAGTCTATAGTGTCATCATAATTCCGATGTTCAAAGGCATCATCAAAAATTCCGATGACGAGTTTTTCGACGACTTCTTTTGTCGGCAGTCCGATGAAAAGTAGTCGCAATTCCGATGATCGACTGTTGAAAATTATTCCTGAATGTACTAGTGTGGGTAAGTTCTACAAGCTTGGTTACTTCTTAAATCCTCTAACAATGTGGCCCATTAGCTTGGATTCTCAAACCCTCTACCGAGGTTACTCCTAACAGAGTATTTTGCATATTCATCAAAGCATTTTGTAAATCCCTTAACCGAGAGATTCCTAACAGAATCAATTCTTAACAAGACTTATTTTTAAAGCTTTAACAGGCTTAGCTCCTAATAGGGCACACTTTAGAAGAGTTCAGATAGCTATCCTTGTGAGTCTCATCTCACCGTGGTTTTTACCTATTTGGGTTTTCCATGTATAAACATTTATGTCAAGTGGTGAATGTTTCTATGGTTATTATCTTATTTGTTGATTTGATTAACTTATGATAAGGCATGATAACTGGAAGCATTGAGAGATTTAATATGTTGAGATATGATTAAGCATTTTGATGTTTACAAGATTGAAGTTGTTTACTGTTAAGTTGTTATAACAGTTAACCAGTTGATATTGAGTATTCTTATGAGTATTGATCTTGACAATGAAAAGTTTACTTTGTAAGTTTGAATTTGAGATTAGGAAGTTTGTATTAGTTTTTTAGCATACCGATTCACCCTCCCTCTCAATATTCTACCAGATACTTATTCTTTCATCATGCCATCAATTGGTATTAGAGCATCTCAGGTCCTCTTTAACCTAAAAGCCTAACAACTTGAGGAAAATATCTTGTAGATCATGATGAAGAAAGAAGGTCCGAAGTTCAACAAAGATAACTATAGGATATGGAGTGACAAAATGAATATTTATATTAAGAGTCTGGGAAGTTAGTATTGGGATTATGTAGAAACTAAGTATATTGCACCTACTAGAACCCTGTCTGATGATCAAAAGAAAGAACAACAAGAAAATCATCAAGCATTGGAGGCTATTATCAGTTCCCCATCTGATGTTGAATATGTAGATGTTCATGGTCTTGAAACTACATATGAAGTATGGAAAAAACTTGAAGAGATTTATAGTAGTGATGGACATGTTAAGATTGCTAAAGAAGAGAGTTTAAGAGGAAAGTTTGATGACATGAGAATGTCTGAAGGTGAGAATATCCACCAATATAGTCAAAGGATAAAAGAGATAGTTGGTGAAATAAAGAGTGCAAGAGGGAAAGTGGAAGATGCCAGTGATCAGTAAGGTACTGAGAACCCTGCTACCGGTCTATGCTATCCGAGTTGCAGATATTCAAGAGATGAAGTCTATTAACAAAACTACAGTAACTCTTGACTCTATCATTGGAAAACTTACTGCTTTTGAATTAAATGGTTATGATGGTAGTTTATAAAAATCAAAATCAACATTTAGAGCTTCTGTGTCTAACCCATTTGTGAGAAAAAGTAGAGACACTTGTCATGGTTATGAATCTAGATCCAACATAGATGTTGATGATGAAGATAACTTAGTGGATCTTGAAGCATTGGTGGAAAAACAACTGCCTAGAGGTACTGGGAAATATAGAGGTAAACTACCTTTAAATTTTTTTGCATGCAACAAGATTGGTCATACAGCAGCTAGCTATCCTAATGGTGAAAATGAATACAAGAGAGATAAATTCATGAAGTATAAGGGAAAAGGCAAGAGAGGTTGTCTTATTGCTATTGATAGTGGTATTATTGATGAAGAATATGATGATGATGCTAGTGAAGGTATTGTGTGTGTAGCTATTAAGGAAGAGATATCAGATCAGAAGGCACTAGTGTCCAAGATGGATAACTCTGATGATTGGATCATTGATAGTGGTTTTTCACATCACATGACCAGTGATTGGAGAAAATTTCTTTTCTTGAAGGAATTTGATGGTGGTGTTGTCAGATGTGGAAACGACTCACCCTATATGGTTAAAGGTAAGGGAGATATTTCTCTTAATGGGAAGAGCAATGCTGATGATATCTATTGGATTGAAGGCCTAAAGAAAAATCTTCTGAGTGTGGCACAACTTAATGACAAAGGATACCCACTGGAGTTTAGAAATAGTATGTGCAAAAATCTTTGACAACAAAGGTGAATTAATTGCAACCGGGAAACAAAATAGAGGTAATCTATTTCATCTTAATCCTAAAGCTAGCAACTATTTGATTGTCAAGATAGATGATAGTTGGATTTGGCATAGGAGATTTTGTCATATAAACTTTGATAACATTGTCAAAGTAAGCAAGTCCAAGATAGTAAGAGGTCTGCCTCAGCTAGATAAACTGGTTAATACTCTTTACAAAGAATGTCAGTTAGGAAAGATGACTTCTTCAACTTTCAAGAGCAAGTCCTTCTCAGCAGAGAACTTGTTAGATTTGGTTCATACAGATCTATGTGGACCAATAAGAACAAGAAACATTCAATGTGATAGATATTTCATGATCTTCAAATATGATTGTTCAAGGATGATGTGGGTCACATTCTTGAAGGATAAGAATGAATCTTTTGGTAAGTTCAAGGCATTCAGAGCCTTAGCTGAGAAAGAGAGTGGCAAAAGGATAAAATGTTTGAGAATAGATCAGGGCGGTGAATTTACTTATGAGGAATTCACTAAGTATTGTGATGAGAATGGTATCAAGCGATAGCTTTCTGCACCAAGGATACCACAATAGAATGGTATAGCAGAGATGAACAATCGGTCAGTGGTTGAAGCTGCTAGGACAATATTGATACAAGGAAATGTAGCGAAAACATTTTGGAAAGAAGTTGTAAGTACAACTGCCTACACAATGAATCAATTTCTGATGAAAAGAGGTAAGGACAAGACCCCTTATGAATATTGGTATGAGAGATCAACTGATGTTAGTTATTTTAAGATATTTGGTAGAAAATGTTTTATTAAAAGAGGTGTAATTAGCAAGTTTGAAGCTAGGAGTGATGAAGGAATATTTCTTGGCTATTCCACCAAGAGTAAGGCCTACAAATGCTTCAACAACAAGACACAAAGAATTGTTGAGAGTGATGATGTTTATGTAGATGATGTCCCAAAGTCTCAAAAGGAACCAGTTCAAAGAAAAAGGAGGAAGATCCTTGCAATTTTCTTTTGGAACCTAAAACTATTAAATTAGAAATCGATAAAGCAAATCCTGATGTACTTATTCAACTAGAACAAATAAATTCAAAAGAAGATGATAATGAAGAAGCTGAACCTAAAGAGAATGATCATGTTATTCCTAGGTATGTAAGACTGAACTATAGTCCTGATTATTGGGGATAAGGATGCTGGAGTACTAACTAGAAGGAAAATAAGAGAGAACTCTTACATGATCTCCACCATTAAACCTAGAAGTGCTAAGGAGGAATTTGGTGATGATTATTGGGTTAAAGCTATGGAGGATGAATTGGATAAAATTGAGAAGAACAACACTTGGACCCTGGTACCTCGATCAGTAAACAAGAATTAGTCTGCAAGGGTTATGCTCAAGAAGAAGGAGAAGATGATGGTAAAACTTTTGCACCAATAGGAAGACTAGAAGGTGTCAGAACTTTACTTGCATTTGCAACCCATAAGAAGTTCAAGGTATACCAGACGGATGCTAAGTCTGCATTTTTGAATGGGATATTGGAAGAGGAGGTATACATAGAGCAACTTGATGGTTATGCATTGACAGATGAGAAAGTCATGGTATGCAGATTCCATAAATCTTTGTATGGATTAAAGAAGGCACCCAGAGCATGGTATGAACAAATTCATACACATTTAATGAAGATAGGCTTTGCAAGAACCAGTGATGATAGTAATATTTATCTCAAGACTAAAGGAGATGAAATACTGGCCAGTGAAGTATTTGTTGATGATATTATTTTTGGAGGTAATGATGTCATGAGCAATAGTTTTGTGGATGAAATGAAGAATAAGTTTGAAATGTCTTTAGTAGGGGAAATAAAATTTTTTATAGGCTTGCAAATACAACAAATGAAGAATGGCATTTTCATTACTCAATCTAATTATGTGAAAGAGGTTTTGAAGACTTTTGGCATGAGTGACTATAAACCAGTTGGCACACCAATGGTTATAGGTTGTAAGCTATCCAAGGAGGATGCATCTAAGTCTATTGATGAAAAGGAATATAGGTCAACAATTGGAAAATTACAGTATGTTGTTCATAGCAAACCATATATTGCCCATGCGGTTGGTATAGTTGCAAGATTTCAGAAAAATCCAAAGGAAGCACACCTGATTGCAACCAAGAGATTTTTTAGATATCTGAAAGGTACAGTTGACTATGGATTATGGTATCCATATGGAGGAAATTTTCATTTTAAGTCATACAGTGATGTAGATTGGGCAAGAATTATTGATGACCGAAAAAGTACTACTGGTGGAGCATTCTTTCTAGGGGGAAGTCTAGTTTCATGGAGTAGTAAGAAGTAGAGTTGTACTTCACAATCTACTGCTGAAGCTAAGTATGTTGCAACTTATATGAATTGCACACAAGCTATTTGGATGAGGCACATTTTGGAAGGTTTTAAGATGAAGATCTTAGAACCTATCAAGATTTTATGTGATAATACAAGTGCCATTAATATTTCTAAGAATCCTTTTTTGCACGCTCGCACCAAGCACATTGAATTGAAGTATCACTTTTTGAGGGAAAAATTTCAAAGTAAAGATGTTATCCTAGAGCATGTTTCTACCTAGGAGCAGCTTGCAGATATCTTTACCAAACCTCTACCTAAGACCACTTTTGAGTATCTTAGAAGTTAGTTGGGGGTTATCCCTCCATGAAGTTAGTTGAGCATGATGTTGATTGCATCAGTCTCTTAATTACTTGTAAAAATTTACATGGATTTATGAAGAAGTGGATGTATTCCATAGGGGGAGCATCAAGTTGCAGTATGTTGTTGATGCATAGTGAAATTTTGATATTACATGTTTTAGTTTCAATTTGGAATTGATGTCAAAGGGGGAGAAGATTTATGTGATTGAGGAAAAGAATTATGTGACTGGAAAAGGGAAACCAGTGACAGGCCAATGATAGATAGAGCATGGTGAATACTTGGTAATGTAAACCAGGATTCCTATTCACCAATCACAACAACAATTGGAGCCATTAATATTTGTATTTCCATCAATGCCAAAGGGGGAGATTGTTGGCATTTGCATGAAAATTGTATTAATGATATGTTATGTTGTCATTGATGTCAATTGAACCAGTAATGGTATTTATGATATTGGCTTGTAACTAACAGGCAGAGCTTTGAGAAAGATGTTGTAAACTGGTATGTTAGTTTGTGAGTTGAACCGGTAAACTGGTGTATAAGATTAAACCCTTTTCTATGCAATGCAACCAGTAAACCCTACCAGTTGTTTTTTGTTAAACCCTAATCGATCAAGTTTGTTGGTTTAAGATCTAATGATGAGTGGTAATGATGGTGACACATGCGATCATTGAATGAGGATAAGTTCTAATTGTTTTTGGTGCATTGTTTGTTTGGTTATTTGATTGTCTAGGGAATGAGCAAAGTGGATTGCATCTAATGCATAGCGCATGATGAGTTACAAAGTCTGATGAAGCGGTGATCATGGAGAGGTTGGAATTTTCTTGAAGAATGTGAAGAGATTGTTATGATTTCTAACAGTCAAGATTGAACCGACTTGTTTGTAATCTCTATGTGAGAATTAGGTTTTCATTGTGTTACCAACCTAATTGATTGTATTTAAGGTCGATGAAGTTGTTTGTAACTGTTGGCAAAGCATTGGCTGAAAATTAGTTGAGTGTGTGGTTGCCTAATTGGAGAATGGATCTACAGTTTGAGTAGAAAAAGATTGAAGCTTAAAAGGATCTGATCAAGAAAATGTAGTGCTATTCAGAGAGATCAAGAAAACTTGGTGTTTTCAAACAATTATAGCAGAATTGAAATCTCCTAACCGACTAAGCTCTAATTATCTTGGTTACTTCTTAAATCCTCTAACAAGGTGTTCCATTAGCTTGGATTCTCAAACCCTCTACCGAGGTTACTCCTAAAAGGGTATTTTGCTTTTTCATCAAGGCATTTTGTAAATCCCTTAACTGGGTGAATCCTAACAGAATCGATTCTTAACAAGACTTATTGTAAAAGCTTTAACAGGGTTGGGTCCTAATAGGGTGAACTTCAGAAAGGTTCAGATAGCTATCCTTGTGAGTCTCATCTCACCGTGGTTTTTACCTATTTGGGTTTTGCACATATAAACATTTGTGTCAAGTGTGAATGTTTTTGTGGTTATAATTTTATTTGTTGATTTGATTATCTTATGTTAAGGCATGATAATTGGAAGCATTGAGAGATTGAATATGTTGAGATATGATTAAGCATTTTGATGTTTACAAGATTGAAGTTGTTTACTGTTAAGTTGTTATAACAGTTAACCGGTTGACATTGAGTACTCTTATGAGTATTGATCTTGACAGTGAAAAGTTTACTTTGTAAGTTTGAATTTGAGATTGGGAAGTTTTTATCAGTTTTTCAATATACTGATTCAACCCCTGCTCTTAGTATTCTACCACATACTTATTCTTTCATCATACCATTAGAAGATTAAAAAGCAATTGTCAATACAAATACAAAAGAGAAAATTCTATCCATAAACGTGGGAGAATTTTCTCGTTTGTTCAACCTAGGGTTTGAAGCACAAAACTCAAATTTTCACATTGACCTAGGAAAGTTGGCAGAGAATTATGAGAGTCTCGATCCAAGTCACAGAGATTAATTTATCAAAGCTCTAATAATGTGTGGGACTCCATTGGATCAGAATCATAAGCCTCCTTATGATTCTAACATTTTTTTTCCATGGGTTCGAGATACTATTTCCTTGCTAAAATTTTGCCCAAGATTGGAAAATGATAGGGAAGTGGGTGCTAGCCTTCTTGAAATGATTTTTAATATCAATTGTGTAACTCATCCAGTAAGATATAATTTTTAATATCAATTGTGTAACTCATCCAGTCTCAGAGGAGAAGGTATTTGGTATCCACTTGATGTACAACTTTCATCAAATTTAAAATCAAAAGCTCCTATTAAACCAGTCATTGGACTTGATTCTTCAGATTCATCATGGAATGGTACTACTCATTACCCTCAGGGTCTACCTGCATTTGTTTCAGGTTCAAATCCACAACCACCACCACATTATGGTATTCCCATTGGTGGTGAATCAAGTTCCACTGCCACTAGTGGGGGATTTGGGGATAGTATTCTTATTAGTGTTCAATCAAGTACCATTGTGATCGGTGGGGTTGGCATGGGTACTACTATTGATACTAGTTGTCTTGGTGTTGGACAAGGACAACAAAAAAATATCTCTTGCAAGAGGCCACTAGTGGTAGATACTCATACTATTTAGAATCCTATATCAAGTGCCACTAACACTACAAATCTATCCTTTGCAGCTTCAGATAAGACCCCTATAAAAATTATAAAAACTACACATGAAAGTGACAGTGGGACAGGATCAGGAATGGTTGTTGGTAATCCTAGTAATGCATTAGTTAAAACCACATGCATAGGTGAAATGGAGCCTCTGCTATTCCTATTTCACCTTTCAAACATTCAATTTCTTCAGCAAGCCCAAATTTTCAATTTTGTGATCACTATGATAAATTTGAACACACAACAAATGCAAATAAAGAAAAAAAGAGAGGATTTCATAGGGTTGCCTTGACTGAAGTTTTAGATGACCAACCTGCAAGGAACAGGGTATTTCCAATATATGACCCACACAAAGATATGATGGAGTTCATGGTTGTTATGCCACAAACTAAAGATAAAAATCCACCACACACTTAGATAGATCCCTTTGAATTTCAAGTTAGTACCCTTCAAAAGGATTTTTCCAAAGTACCTAATGTGGATAAAATTAGTGTGTCAAAAAGGACTAACGAAGTACACACTTCACTGCTAAAGGTAGAGAGAGAGAAAAAATAAACTAGAGAAACAAATAGAAAAGTTACAGGCAGACCTGACAAATGAAAAAATCAAAGAGGAAAGAAGTAGATGACAAGTGCAATGAATTATAGAAAAGGATTAAAAATTTGGGCTCTGCAGTAGAAATTACAGAGCAGAAAAAGATTGATGCAAAATTGAAGGACCTGAGAGAAAAACTGGCTAAAAGCAATAAAAAATTGATGAGGAAAGAGGCAGTTTTGAAAAATTATACAAAAGTTATGAGTCTGTTGCTACCGAAATAAGAAAAATATAGGACCTATTGGATCATAAGAAGGAAAAAGAAAAACATTTGGAAGAGGAAGTAGGGGAAGAAAGGAAAAAATGTGCACAAATGAAAGAAGACTTGCACAATGTAAATGATAAAATTAAAACTTTGGAGGATAGATTGAAAGATAATATGATAAATACAATGAAGTATGTACAAGAAAACATTTGGGAGCAAGTAATGCAGGGGAGTGAGAATTTGTATGAATGGTTTGAATTGAATGAAAGTCTGGGAATAATTTATATGAAAATCAAAGGGCACATTGAGAAGAGCATACATGTTTATTCAAAAGAGGGTATGGCAAAACAGATTTTGCAAGTAGTCTATAGTACCAGTGCCAACTATTTGGCATCCAAGGAAATTAAGAGCCACATTGATGCCACAGTTAAGACATCATCTATCCTTCAAAAATGTTAGAAACTAAGGGAAACATCAGAAGTTATGGATAAATATGGCAAAGAGATATTGAAGCTGCAAGAAAAGTCAACTACTTTGATTAAACTTAGTTTGCCTAAGACCGTTGACCCATCAAATAAATTCATTGAAAAAGAAGCTTAAAAAAAACATGGAGATAAAAATGAAGTCTGATTTAGACTTGCTTCCTAAGAAAACAACTCCCCGAAGCTTTCTGGAATTCATCAAACCATTTACAACTCTAAATGCGGTATTGGGTGAAATAGTAATGTGAAGTCACTCTTCTAAATATGGATTATTGATGAAGTTGCAGTTGACTTTCCATAGTTTAAAGAATATTGACCTTCCATCAGACGAAGAGTGGAGCACCCTACAAAAATTGACACAAAAATCTTAAGAATCATTGTATGTATTGCACAGTTTTCTTCTTTTACTCTTAATTTCAAGGTGTTATGTTTTTTTCTGTTTCAAATTTGGCATCACTTGAAATAAATCTATTTTATGAACAGGAAAAAACCAACACTCTCTATTTCTAATCTAGCCTATGAATATATGATGCATAGTGCAAACCTTCAGCTTGTAAATTTGTATTCTCAAATTCTCCCAAGTTTTAACATTTATGCATTTCTCTATTTCTGATTACTAGGTTTTGGCACTATTATTATATATATTTAACTTATAAATTATAAATAGGTCAAGACCTATTAGATGTAACTTCTAATAAAGTATTCAAATTATTGTGACTTGATACCAAAATGAATAAGGCCAACCAAGGTTTGTACTGGGCTTGAACTCATATATATAAGTAAGATCATCTAAGGATCAAAAATACAATCAACCAAGTGAATACTCCTACTTTAGGTATTTGTTTTAGCTTGGGATCCACCATGATCTCTTGGGGTACCAGAAAATAGTCCTCCATTGCATTGAGTACTACTGAAGTTGAATACATTGCATCAAGTGTGGCATCAAGAGAAGTAGTGTGGCTTCGTAAGATTCTTGCTGGGTTGTTTGGACAACCTTGGGAACCTACAATCATCCATTGTGATAATCAGAGTTGCATAAATATGTTTTTCAATCCTGTGTTTCATGTCAGATCAAAACATGTGGAGACTCATTATCATTATTTTTGAGATATGGTACAGAGAGGTGCTATACATTGGAAATACATCAGCATTGCTGAGCAGATAGCGAATGTTCTCACCAAGCCTCTTGCTCGAGTGAAGTTTGAATACTTCAAAGATAGACTTGGATTTGTGGAGAACACAACTTTGGGTGAGAGGGAGTCTTAGCTCCAGTGATACATTAAGTTGTATCTTCCACCTTTTGCAGGCAATGCAAGGTGGAACCACCCTCTATGAGAAATGCAAGGTGGTGTTGTATCCTTCTCAGGGAGAAGGTTGAGGTGAAAGACCTCTTCCACCATCTGTGAGTAGGTATGGTGGATTCACCCTTTGCGAGTAGGTATGGTGGATGTCATGGAAGAAATTCCATGATGTGCTTGTTCACCCTCTAGGAGTAGTGAACATCATGTTGAGATAACAATAAGAACTTATGTCTTTCATCCATGGGAGTAGCCATGGTGGTAGTCACTATGTGACTTGGTCATTCAGAAGGAATCCTCCCTAGCTAAGAGGGAGTGTTGTTGTGTAGCTAGGTCGAATCTCTTCTAGGGATGAGCTAGTGTACAAAATGTCAAGTGGCATGTCGGCCTTGACATTTAGAAATCTTAGTTGTAATACCCGATTAAGGGCAAACCCAAAATAGGGTGAATTGATTAATATATAACTTGTAAATTATAAATAGGTCATGACCTATTCGATGTAACTTGTAAATATTGTGACTTGGCTCCAAAATGAATAAGGCCGACCAAGGTTTGTAGTGGGATTGAACTCATATAAATAAGTAAGATCATTTAAGGATAAAAAATACATTCAACAAGGTGAATACTCCTACTTCTGCTATGTGAACTTCCTAAACAATAAATTAATCATCTAAGGTAGTGAACTATTTAGTGAATCATCTTCTAACTAGGAAAACTTATTCTTAGTCTTGTCGAATATACTCTTAAGTCTATCAATCCTGCTCCTAGGGTGTCGAACCTAATTCAAGGTTGTTGAATCTGCTCCAGACCTGAAGAAATTCATCCCAGGGCATGCAAATATCACCATATGGTCTGAAACCTGTATTCTATGCAAGTTGATCAAGTCTAATCTAAGTTGCGAATCAGATAAGTTACTTGTATGCCTTAGAGGGGCTATGTTGTAATTTATTGTTATATTTAACCTAATCGGATCTGAGATTTCTTGCTAGCTTTTTCACATCCAAGAGGGAGGTTTTCCTAGGATAGAATTGTGTTATGTTTTGCATTTATATTTTCTTTGAGTCTGATTACTAAAATCAACAGTATGAATATATGTATAAATAAAATACAATAAGACACATGTATAACTAATCTATTGTTATCAGCAAATATAAATGCTACAAAATTGTAGTAAAATAAATATCATTTTGTAAATGGATTCATTAACATAACAACATAATCAGAGGATGCTCACACTATACCTCTCAGCAATCCACCCTGATTCCTTGTAGAGACAACAGGTATATGTATAAATTTGTGATCTCATTCGATGAGTAACAATGATATGAATTTTGATAAGGACAAATGATCTTCTCTTAACTTCTTCAATTGATGTTGCATGATGATGTTTGAATGAATGATTTATTGATTGAATCAATATTATTGATTGTATGATTTGAGGTATTGGAAAGTGATAATGGAATGAAGCGTTGGTTCGATATATTAGAGGATGATGACTAAGTGATTTTCTGATTGATTGTTTTTATTGATTTGAACAATTTGAGTCATAATTAGAATGATCTCTTTAATACTTCATTGGTGAAAGGTCACCACTTTTCATAAGACTTGAGTTACAACCCTTCATTAGAACTGAGTCACCACCCTTCATTGCTATTGAAATTAGTAGCTAGCTTGGATTATGCTAGTCTAGATCATCAAACTTTAATGTTGCTAAAAGCAATTAAAGTTTGATTTCACACACTTAAACTCATATAAGGCTGGCCCTATTTGGGCATATAAGCATAATGTTATGTGTTCTAAGGCAGGACCCAAATTGGGTAGTTAAGCAAATATAATGTAACATGCAATAAGGTAGGACCCAAATTGGGTAGTTAAGCAAACATAATGTAAGGACCTATCAATTGGTTTAATTGTAAAATATAAAATATGTAAGCAAGCCAACTTTCTAACTTGACACCTCAAGTCAAGTATATAAACAAGTAAATTGTATGACATTAAAAACATATATTAATTTTACACACAGTGAATTATCCTCAATTAGCGAATTATCTCCTTCATTCAGCAAACTGTTCACTGAGTCAGCAAACAATAAGTTAAGGATAGTGAATTGGTTTCTAGTGACAACGATCTTCATCAAGAACAAAGAACATCATTGGAGGGACAAAAAACATCATATGAGTGACAATGATCATCATTTAAGTGACAACGAACTATTCTAGGCAGTAGCAACCTTCATCTCAGTCATTGCAGCTCTCCTTGTGGCAGCAACATACTATGTATTGCAGATAAGTTCATCATTGCAGACATTACACTACTGTGCATAGTTTTCTAATTACTTCTCATTGTAAAGATACACTTGATAATTGCTTAATAAAGATCTAAGAATTAATGCTAGCTTTTTCCTCCATGAGGGAGGCTTTCCTAGGGTAAATTGTGTTATGTGTTCTGGCATCTTTTATTTTTGAGTTCTATTATATCTGATTGCTAAAATTAACATGGTATTAGAGCTTTAGGTTCATTATAAAGTAATCAGATTATCATTTATCCTTCGCTTTTAGTTTACTGTTTTAGTTTTGGAAGATGGTTACAGGACTGAAGGTAGAGGAGAGACTTGATGGTTCTCTCGACTTTACTTCTTGGAAAGTTCATGTTCTTCTTTCCCTTGAAGAGGTTGAGCTACTACAGTTTATGGAAGACAAGGATCTACTTGAACCCTCAGATCTAGATGACTTAAAGGAGTTCAAGAAGAATTCTCTTAAGGCTAAGAAGTTTCTAATTGATTTTGTGAAGGATCATCTTGTTCTAGTCATGTCCAAGTTACCTTCAACCAAGGAGATGTTCAAACACCTAGAAGGAATGTGTTAAGATATAGCCCTCATGAATCTAACTGATGGCAAATTGACTATTTTATATATATATATATATCTATGTGTGTGTGTGTGTGTGTGTGTGTGTGTGTGTGGTTATTAATTCGATGCCTAAAAGTCATTCTGGATAGTGATAAATTAACACATAGTCCTGATATGTAGATGGATAGTAACATTGTATACATTGCAATGATTATCACAGTGAGCACAATATCTATCATGCCATTATGATTACATTACAGTATGCACTGTAATGTAATCACAATGGGCACGATATGATTATCGATCGCATTATACTAAACTAACAGAGCATGTAGTTCAGCAAATTAAACATTAACAAACATATTGTTATAAACAGTTGCCTCACGTGGAAACTGCCACGTATGGACATGTCCCTACGTAGGCAACCTTTCCTCTTGTATATAAAAATAAATCGGATTCAATGGTGGAGATGATCAATTACTTATGACAATTAGTCTTCCAAAATCATTGTCATTATTCTTCGATCCACATTTCACAACATGGTATTAGAGCCAAGTTATTAGAGAATTAATTAGACAACCATATTACTCATAAGAAATTATCGGAAGTAAACAACATATAGACTTAGAGGCTATATATGTAGAGGCTATATACGCAGAGGCTATATCCGACTAAAAAAATATTCAAAATGTCAAGTAATATGAGAGTGGAAGATAGACTCGAAGGAGCCTCAAACTTCATTTCCTGGAAGATACAAATCATTGCCATTCTTGAAGAACTGGAATTAGAGTATGACATAGAAAAAAATCCAGACATGCCAAATGATGAACTAGAGAAATCTACTTGGAAAGGCGTAATAATAAAGCAAAGAAAATAATTATTTACTCAGTCAAAGACTGCCTAAAGCATATGAAGTATTTAAAACCATTAAAAATACATATGAAGTTAACAATGCAAGCAGCATGTTAACCTTGAAACAACAACTCTTAAACATAAAGATGAATAAAGATGATACAATATCTACATACTTTTCAATGATATATGAAGTAAAAGACCAATTACAAACTATTGGAAATGAGGTCGATGATCAAGAAATCTCTCTCATAGCCCTAAGAGGATTACCAATTTCATGGGAATCCTACATTCAATGTATTAGCAAAACACCTCCCTTACTAAAATTTGAACAACTTAAGAATGAGTGCATTCAAGAGGAATCTTGACTAATCTCAAGGGGATTAGGGCCAAATAAAGAAGGAGAAATCCAAGCACTCAATACAAATACCTTCAACAAAAAGAAAAAGTTCTCAAAACGGAAGAGAGGAAATAAAAAACATCAGAAAAGAGATATATCTAAAATTCAGTAATACAAATGTGACAAGTATGGGCACACTCATAGGAATTGTCTAGAAAGGAAGAAAACACAAGCTACTCTAGCCGAAGTCAAAGGAGAAAACTCACTTTTCTTCTTAGCCCTATCAAGCGAAATAAATACAAAAAAAAAAAACTTGGATCATAGACAATGGAGCATTAAGACATATAACTGTTAAGTACAAATGCCAATAGTAAAGCTCTAAGTCAATAGATAATAGGATGAGAGGGGGTGGGGGGTGAATCATACAAACTTAATCTTCAATATATCCAACAGATTCAACCTCGGTAGCATATACTACAGAAAACTGTAAAACATTTAAACTCATGAACATATAACATCACAACACATATAACACCAGATTTAACGTGGAAACTAAAATAGGGAAAATCCACTATGGGATTTCAGACCCACTAAGAAATATACTCTTTTAGAGTATGCTTGGTTAAAAGAAAATCTTGTTAAAGATTACAAACACATTTCTAGATGTGACCCGGTTAAGGGATTTCCCTTAGATCTATTAGGATCTTGCACTTTGCTAGAAGTGACCTTGTCAAAGGATTTCAAACACTCATTTATAATGTCACCTTGTTAGAGGATTTACAAATAAGACTGTTAAGTCCACTCGGTTAAGATATTTTCTGTCACTTACAAAATAAACAATAGTAATAAAATATATCTTCAACTTTGCATCTGAAATGCTAAAGCAGATTCTTTTTTGCTCAAAACAATCTTGTCATAAGACTTATCTTGTCCCTTAATGGGCTTGCTGGGCTTCCCAATCTATTCTTCAATTAGATCTCCAAGCTTCTATGCTTGGTAAATATTACTGTAGCATCACTGTGCTTACAATTTGCTCGCATACATTGTTTATCAACAATTCCTTATTTATAAACAATTCTCACCGCTTAATCTCCTTGATCACATTTCCCATGATCAATCTTAGCCATCATATCTTCACACTTGACTAGGTTCAATGTATCCTTCATTCTGAAAATGTTTTACCTTGCCTTGGGACTTGCATTCCTTTCTTGGAACTTGCACAAGGTTATTGCAGTTCAATCTGAGCTATAGATCTTCCTACCAATCTTCCATTGCCATAGATCCTTAACAAACTTCATGCACGACATACCAATCATTTAATCAACTCTAGCTCATCACTGCCCTTCATTAAATAATGCTTGTATTCATCCAATACAATCTGTTATAACTCGGTTGTTACTCGGTTAACATTGAACTTCACACAGTAGACATTCTGTCTTCATTTACCGACATCGATATCCTTAGGGTTTACCGACTAGGTTCCTTTGCTTGGTGACATAGTACAGTATTAAACAACACATTTAGGATATCAAAACAATCAAAACAACATGATCTTATCATTGTCTAACTCGGTAATAGTTGCCCATTGAATAACTTATTTCTCCCCTTTATTATCATATTCTTTCGGTGTCACTTACCGACTTCTTAATACTCATCAAAACATACTTCTTAAGATATGGCAACATCATACTGAATCAAAAAATCAACCTCTTGACATTAATGACAAAATAATATTATTGAGATAGTTATCATCCTTCTTCAGTTATATAAATAATCTCCAACAACCTTCTCAATATCCTTATTGAAATGCCAACAATCTATCTTTCTACTATAATACCAACAATAACTGGATTCAGAAATCAGTTTGAAACACTTAACGGGCATTCAAGTGAAGAGGTCACTATTGGAGATAACTCCACATATCCTGTGAAAGGAATTGGGACCTGTACTATCAAACTAAGAAATGGAGTATCTCTACAAGTAAAAGATGTTTTGTTTGTACCTGGAATAAAAAGAAATCTAGTCTCAATCTCAGGCCTAGCTGATTAAGGATATTGGGTTACCTTCAATGAAGATAAAGTTCTACTCTGGCCTAAAAACACAAATATAAAAAATGCCATAATAGTAGGTTCAAGAGATGGTAGCCTGTACAAACTATGCAGTGATCAAAAGGAAGCACTAAATCTGGAAGTTTTAAATAATAATGAATTATGACACAAAAGATTAGGACACCTAAGATATAGTGCTCTATCCAACATAAAGAAGATTACTTCAGGACTACCCCAACTAAAATCTGAACACACAGGCATTTGCAAAGGATGTGCCTTGGGAAAGAATGTGAAAGTTTCTTTTCCCTCAAGCGAGCACAAATCAAAAGTTATTTTAGAATTAATTCATTCAGACCTATGTAGTCCCATGTCAACACCATACCTAGCTGGATCTTTATACTACATAATCTTTGTTGACGACTACTCTCAAAAAACAAGGATATATTTTCTAAGTGCAAAGACTCAAATGAAGTACTATCTAAGTTCAAAGAATTCAAGGCACTAGTAGAAAACCAGTCAGGGAAGAAAATTAAGGTGTTAAGATCCAACAATGGAGGAGAATATACATCTGACAACTTCAAAGAATTTTGTAATTCTGTTGGGATTAAGAGGGAGTATACTGTACCATATAATCCACAATAGAATGGAGTAGCAGAAAGAAAGAACATAACCATAATTGAAGCAGAAAAAGCCATGATGCATGACTAAAATTTACACACTTCATTCTGGGCAAAAGATTCAAATACAACAGTCTACATTCAAAACAGATGTCTGCACTCAGTTCTAGAAAACATAAGTCTAGAAGAAGCTTTTACAGGGAACAAACCAGACTTAAGTCATTTAAGGATATTTGGTTGTCTAGTATATATACATGTTCCTAAAGAAAAGAAAACAAAACTAGAACCATCTAGAAAAAGAGGTATCTTCATTGGCTATAGTGAAAATACTAAAGGATATCGCATTTACATTCTAGGAAAAAAATTTGTTGAGATAAGTAGAGATGTAAAGTTTTAAGAAAACACTACACTCAAAGAACCTGAGGATGATAACATTACTGAACAAGAAGAAGATCACATAATTGAGATTGAGAGGGAGAATATCATAGAAAATTCTAAACCTTCAGTCACTGAGAAGGATGACATCATAAGAGCTTCTGAACCTCTAGTTGATGAAAATATTGAAACACTCAATAACAAGAAAAGACCTCTATGGGAAAGGAAAATGATTGAAGAGAATAATGTAGAAACAAATGAAATTTCCAAAGAAAATAAGAGAACAAGAACTCTAAAATGTTATGCTGCACTTCTAACTGAACTTACAAATTTTGAACCAAGAAATGTTAGAGAAGCTCTATCAAAATAGGCTTAGACAGATGCTATGGTTGAAGAATATCAATCCATACTAAAGAATGATGTTTGAGATATAGTGCCTAGACCAAAAGACAAATCAGTTGTCTCATCCAAGTGGTTATTCAAGATCAAATATGCATTCGATGGAAACATTGAAAAACATAAAGCTCTCTTTGTGGCTAGGCGTTTCTCTTAGAAAGCAAGAATTGATTATGGAGAGACATTTGCCCCAGTTGCCCGGTATACATTAGTAAGAACAATCATTGCAATTGCAACATCCAAAGGATGGAAAATTCACCAAATGGATGTAAAGACTGCCTTCCTAAATGGTTCAATTGAAGAAGAAGTATATATATAACAACTAGAAGGATTCACCATATGTGATAAAAATTGCTATGTTTGTAAATTGAAGAAATCTCTCTATGGGCTAAAACAAGCACCTAGGGCCTGGTATGCAAGGATAGACAACTATCTCTCCAAACTAGGGTACTCTAAGAACCTAGCAGATCCCAACATCTACTTCAAGGTTTCAAATGGCAATATGATTATATTGGTTCTTTATGTGGATTATCTTTTGATAATGGGAGAAGATAATCTCATTGTGAAATGTAAACAAGATCTGGTAGTAGAATTTGATATGAAGGATCTAGCGATTCTACATTATTTTATGGGATTAGAAGTATGGTTGAAGAAAAACTATATCTTCCTAAATCAAGAAAAGTACACCATAGATATCCTAACTAGATTTGGGATGATGAAGTGTAAGCCATTAGCTACACCAATGGAAACTAATTTGCATAAGCTAAAAATTGAGCCAGAAGATTCAGAACCTATAGATCCCACACTCTATAGACAAATCGTCGGTTCACTCATGTATTTGGTAAATACTCATTTTGATATCTGCTATGCTAAAAATGTATTAAGTCACTTCATGTGTGAACCTAAGAAGATACATCTAATGGCTGCTAAACACATTCTAAGATATTTACGAGGCACAATCGAACTTGGCTTAAAGTATGAAAATATTGAGATTCAACTTGAAGGATATTCTGATTCTGATTGGGTTGGAAGTACCATTGACTGTAAAAGTACTACAGGGTGTTGCTTCAGTCTTGGTTTTGCTATGATATCTTGGTTCAATAGAAAATAGTTAGCAGTTGCACAAAGCTCCACCGAAGCAGAATATATGGCAGCCTCCATGGGAGCTCGTGAAGCGGTATGGCTAAGAAAGTTATTATTTGGATTATTTGGAAAAACTTTGAATTCTACCATAATTCACTGTGATAATTAGAGTTGTATCAAGCTCTCAGTAAATCTAGTTTTTCACAATCGATCCAAACATATTGAGATCTCTTATCACTACATAAGAGACATTGTAGATCGAAACATCATACAACTAGTGTACATTAGTACTGAAGAACAAAATGCTGACATCTTCACCAAGCCACTTACAAGATTGAAGATAGAGTACTTCAAAAGTAAACTTGGTATGACTAGATTATAATTGAGATTATTAGGATGAAATTCCTACCATGTGTAATTTGTTCATGAATAAATAAATAAAATGTATATTGCAATATTCTAACTGTATTCAAAGAAGATGGCGATCTTCTTATGGTTAAGGTTACTATTTCAAGGTGATGATCTTAACAATAGTTGACCAAGTGTCAAGATTGACTACATTAAGTTGTTGTCCTGGATTGTGCCGAATATCTTGATCCTAAAGTATGTGATCATCTCATGATTGACTTCTTAAGTGATTGTCCTGGATTGAGTCCGATATCATGATATTGAGTTTAATGTCATGAGAAGACTACATTAATTGTTGTCCCGAATTGTGTCAGAAGTCATGACAGAATATGCTCCCAAGAAAATTACTTAGATCCACTCTTGCTAAGAGGGAGTGTTAAGATATAACCCTTGTGAATCTAACTGATGGCAAATTGACTATTATATATATATATATATATATATATATATATATCTATGTGTGTGTGTGTGTGGTTATTAATTCGATGCGTGAAAGTCATTCTAGAGAGTGATATATTAACATAGTCCCGATATGCAGATGGATAGTAACATCGTATACACTATGATGACTATCATAGTGAGCACGATATCTATCATGCCACTATGATTACATTGTAGTATGTAATATAATGTAATCACAGTGAGCACGATAACATTATTGATCGCATTATACTAAACTAACAAAGCATGTAGTCTGGAAAAGTAAACATTAACAAACATATTGTTATGAACGGTTGCCTCATGTGGCAACTGCCACATATGGACATGTCCCTATGTAGGCAATCTTTCCTCTTGTATATAAAAATAAACCAGATTAAATGGTGGAGACGATCAATTACTTATGGAAATCAATCTTCTAGAATCGCTATCATTATTCTTCGATCCATATTTCACAACAGAATGCATGAAATCAATAACATCATCTTGGCACTTATTCTGAGGCAGCAACTTCTTCAAATCAAGATGAGAAAGGGAGATTCAGTCATGTCCTTCTTCATGAAAATTTCAGCCTTGAAGGACCAACTCAACTCCATTGGAAGTGAAGTAGTGGACAAGGATTTTTTTATGATTGCATTAACTGGTCTCCCTAATTCTTGGGATCCATTCATTCAAATAATAAGTGGAAGAGCTCAATTTCCCTCATTTGATCACCTCCGATCCGATTGCATTCAAGAGGAGTCTCGCCTAGCTGCAAGAGTAATGCTCAAGGGAACTCATGAAGGTGACCATCATGTGCTTGCATCTCAATATGTCAAAAGAAAGGGTGATCATTGGAAGAAGAACAAATTCAAAAGAGATAGAGACTTCAAACTCCTTCTGCTTATGATTCAAGGAAGAAGCCAAGGGATATTTCACATATCTATTGCTTCAGATGTGATAAGTTTGGACACTGCTAAAGAATGCAAGAATCTTCCCAATCAAGGATAAGCAAACCTGAATGAAGTTGCAGATTTGAAGGATAATGAAGAGTTCCTCTTTATTTTTGCCTTATCCAGTAATGTGCCAACTGACAACAACACTTGGTTGATAGACAGTGGTGCATCAAGACATATCATGGGATACTCGGAGCACCTCTCAGACTTAATGGAGAAAGAGTCCAATCTTCATGTGGTAATTGGTGATGATGCTCAATATTCGGTAAGAGGTTTTGGCAATACTTCTTTAAACTTAGAATCTGGTATCTCCTTGCATCTTAGTGATATTTTATTTGTTCTTGGAATTAAAAGAAATTTTATCCTCATTTCTGCCCTAGAAGATAAAGGTTATCAAGTAGCATTTTATGAGGGTAAAGTACTTGCTTGGCCTAAGAAATCAAGTTTTAAATCTACTCGTGTTATTGGAAATAGATATGATAGTTTGTACAAGTTTTTAGCTAATCCTGTTCAAGCACTCATTCATGAAGCTCCCAAATCTAGTGAGCTATGGCATAGAAAGCTTGGCTACCTTCACTTTCAGACACTTCCCTGACTTGAAATTATGGTTAAAGGTATGCCTAAACTTAGTCATTTTCATGATAATCCTTACAAAGGTTGTGCATTAGGTAAGAACGCTAAAAGTCCATTTTATATTAGTGAAAGTAGAGCTAAGGAAAAATTAGCACTTGTTCATTCTAATTTATGTGGACCCATATCTATTCCTTCACCTAGTGGATTTCTATACTATGTTACATTTATAGATGTTTTATAGAAAGACTTGGATTTACTTTCTAAACTCTAAAGAATCTGATGAAGTGCTAAGTAGGTATAAAGGATTTAAAGCCCTAGCTGAAAATATGTCTGGTAAAAGGATTAAAGTGTTAAGATATGACAATGGAGGTGAATACACCTCAAGTAGTTTCAATGAATTTTGTGTAGACACAGAAATTAAGAGGGAGTTTTGTGTTCCCTACAATCCTCAACAAAATGGTGTGGCTAAACAAAAGAATAGGGCCATTGTTGAAACAACTAAAGCAATGATTCATGATTAGGATCTACAAACTTTCTTATGGGCTGAAGCATCTAAGACTGCATTATAAATTCAGAACAGATGCCTTCATTGTGTCCTAAAGAACATGACTCCCGAAGAAGCCTTCACTGAAGTCAAATCGTATATCAGCCACCTAAGGATTTTTGGAATTCTTGTCTATGTTCATGTGCCAAAGGAAAAGAGAACTAACCTAGAGCCATCTAGGAAGAAAGGTATCCTTGTTGGATACAGTGAATCCTCCAAAGCATTTCGTATCTACATTCTAGAACAAAGGTATATTGAGGTAAGTAGAGATGTTACGTTTGAAGAAAATATTGCTTTTAGGAAATCTAAAGGTTCCCTTATCAATGATGACAGAGAAGTTAATGATAATCAAAAAATGGATATTGATACTAACCTTTAGATTTAGAGGGAGTCTATTGAACCTCGTGAACCTATTGAGCATGGTGATCCTCCTGAGCCTCTGGATCTAACTAATGGACCTAGAGATATTGCAGTTAGCAAGAAAAGGCCACCTTTGGGTTAGGAGCACAATTCAACAAGAAGAAAAGTTTGCAGCTCCTAGTGGTACTTTCAGAGAAAGTAAGAAACCTCATAAATTCTTGAACTATGTTGCAATGATGTGCAACATCATTGAGACTGAACCATCCAACATAGAAGAGTCTATGAACCAACAAGCATAGATACTAGCTATGGACTGTTGGCAAATGCACACTCCAATGAGAAATTGTAGGTGATTGAAGGTATTGTCATTGATGGCAACCTTACAATCATATGATACCAACAGGAATCGACAATGATAGACTCTACATCGACACACAGAACACCGACAACAAAACAGAAGAATACCGGCACCCTAGCTGACAAGAATTTTGTGTATTTATATTTTGTAATTAATTTTAAAATCTTTTGTAAGCTGACATGGCAGATTGTAAAATCACTCATCTATGTATGAGATCATTGTAGATCATTTTGTAGAGTAGAGATGAGATAGGATGTGAAATTATGCAAATCTAATATGTGAATTATTGGTTAAGGGTTTATGTATGTAGCAGAGCTTAAACCGATACAAAATCTAGCATAGCAGATGCTGATATGAAGCAACACAAGACATTGGATTAGTATAATCCATTTTTGTAAGTCAGTGTGACTTCTTTTGTAATTGAGCAATGAGCTCTAGGCACTTGGCCTTCCTGCATGTGTAGGCCCATATTGTAAGTGTAATATTCCCTTATTGGCTAGTAATTGAATATTGTGGGTTATAAATCCTACCGAGGTTTTTCCCACACCAGGTTTCCTCGTTAAAATACTGTGTTATGGTGTGCTTCTCATGTTGTTATTATTGTTATTATTTGCTTCATTATTTCTGGTTTACTGGTACATAGTTTTAATATGCTTTTTCATGTTTTAAGTCAAGTAATGTTATATACTGGTTAGATACTGATTCACCCCCCCTCTCAGTATCTTGGGAATCCTAACAATTGGTATTAGAGCCCGGTTCTCTATTTTCAAAATCCAAACAACTTGAGGAAGATCTTGACATTGGTAGAGATGGAAAACTTGAGAAAACAATTGGAAACAACTCTTTCAGACTATGATGTAGAAAAAGTGAAGAATATCAAACTTGAAGATGATTTGAAGGCTGCTCAGGATATTATTCAAGCACTTCAAGAAAATCTTACTATTGCAAGGAACAAGAGAAGAGAACTTTGTAAAAAGATGTAGAATGAGAATGATGAAAAAGAAACTCTTAATGATCTGGTAAACAAGATAAGACAAGAAAGCAGTACAACAAAGAATGAGATGCAGGATATGACTATGAGATTTTGTAAAGAAATTGAAGATAGAAAGAAAAATGAAGATGACTTGACTAGAAGATTGAATGATGCTGCTAATGAAAATCTCAGACTGAGTCATATGAATGATATGCTAAAGACAGATCTAATTCACTTAGAGCATGATAAAACTGAACTCATGAGATAGAAGGACTTCTTGGAAAATGAATTGACTACTGCAAATCAACACAAGGAGAAATTTAATAAAAGTTTGGAGGAACTTGATGACATGCTGAAAAATCGGAAACCTAATGGTGATACAAATGGCCTTGGCTTTGAAATTGGTGAAATCTCCGGTACTACAAACAATCATGATCATAGCAAACTGGTAAGACAACCTACTACTTACAAATTTAATGGCAAATGCTTTAACTGTAACAAGTATGGTCATAGAGAAAATCAGTGTAGATCTAGAAATTATCAGAACACTAATACACCCACCGGTCAATGTTCTAAATCCTAGGTTTTACTGAATATAAGATAGTAGAAACCCTAGGTTTGACTGAAATCCTTAGTATCTCAGATTTTCCCAAAGATATCATAAGGATTGTTTTAAGCAAGGTACATGGTGAATTTTTCTGGTTGGATTCAATTCATAAAATCACAAAAGAAGTGGTAAAAGTTGTAACAAGGTTACCTTCCACTAGTAACAGACCTGACAAGACAAAGAAGGTCCTAAATGACACAGTGATAAACCTAACTGGTGTAACATTTGATAAAAGGTCTCTAAGGGTAAACGATGTAAAAGATATAAATGTTAGATTTATCAGTATGATCTTAGGTTATAAGGCTACACATGCAAATAGGTTGAACTCTGTTTCAAGCCTATGTATCAAAAGTGCCTATGATATGGTCAATGATAATGCAAATATAGATATATGTGAATGTATTAAAGACGATTTGATAGACAATCTGGGAAAGATTAAAAGAGATAAGAAAGGAACTTTCAGATTTGGAAACTTGCTTGTTTGTCTGATGTTGTATATAACCAAATAAGTACTCGGTATTGGTGCAAGAAATTTTGGTTTTGACATACCGGTAGGAAAATAACTATTAGATCTATTGAACAATATGGGAGAGAATCGAGAGAAAAACCTAAATGAACATTTTCAAGCATTAAAGGCTCGAATAAAAACTAGAGTAAGACTGTCACAAGCTATTGTGGATAAATATCAGAACGAAATTTGTTTTGTGATCAAGAAAGATAAAATTTGGATGGAGACAGTTATCCCTAGATCCATCTGGGTAACTGAAATGGGATATGAAATAGATGACAATATCATTGAAACTTATGCAAAAGCCCTCCTTGAAGCACCCAAGGAACCTACTGAGGAAGTTTTTGGAAATGCTGAAACAATAGAAAGTGGAATTCAATCAAGGAAAAAGGTTAAGAAAGTTGAAGCAACCATAAGGAAAGGAACCCGATAGGCAAAAGCAATCAAGAAAGATGTTTTGAGACAAACTGGTATAGGTGAAAGTAAGTTGGAAGCACTTCAATCGGAAACTCATCTTTCACCGATTGGAACTTCTTCTGAGAGTGATATACTAATTGTATTTAAAAGGGTTGAAAGGAAAATAAAACCCTCACCGGCACCCTCTCCTACACCAAAAAGAACAAGACAAAAACAACAGGCAGTAAGGTCTCTGACAAAGAAAATGACTCCTAAGAAGAAAGAGGTAAAACAAGATATTTCCCCAATAGAAAAACTTCTTAGTGAAATTACAGAGCATGGTAAGTTGAAGAATATCAGCAAAATATACAACACACTATCAGCAAATGACAAGGAAAGCATAGAGAACAGTGTAATTTTACACTTGGATATATATAAGAAATTCTTGTTGGAAGTTGTTGACGAAATTTCAAATGATTTGTATAGGAGACTCGAGGCTAGAAGGTTAAGCATTATTGAGCTGGATAAGAAAATTAAGATTGAAAAATTACTTGCAATACATCCAGTCAACTCAACTGATGAAATAGACAAACTAATCAGTGAAGCAAACCAGACAGTATTCTCCACTGCTCACCGGCATGTAGCACTGATGGCAGGTAGATTAAAGGAAGTCTCTGAGGAAACAACAGATGCATGGGATATATTCTTTGTGGAAAAAGAAAAATAGGAAGAGTTACTTAGGCCAAAGACTACTAAAGTATATCAAAAGGAAAAAGATAACGAGAAAGGCAAGGTATGTGGACCTCCAAGCCTGAAAATAATAGATAATGTGCCCCCACCTCTTTCAGATACTCCACCGGTAGACACTACTGATAATCAACTGGCCACAGAGATTATGGAGACTCTAGTAGAAGATACAAATCCAGAGTTTGAAATTTTATATACGGTAAATGTAGACACACATGAAGTAAATGTTGTGGTTGACAGAGAAACCACTGAGGATAAGGAGAAAAATGTGACTATTGAGTCACCAGCTATAGAGGTTGAGATAAACATAGAAAAACCTACACAGGCAGAGCAACCAACAGATACAACAAAAAAACCATCAGAAGAATTGGCGAAGGAAAGTTCAGAAGTACAAATTGAGACTACATCTGAGAAACCAGTAGTTGAAAGCTCAGAGAAACCTTCTGAGACAAAAATCAAGAAAACATAATAGATGCAGGTTGAGGCTCAATTTCAGACAAAAACAGTGCCACCGGCACAAACTGAAAAGCCCAAACCCCTACTTATAGAAATGCAAACATAGATTGACCTACCAGAGGTCGAATCAAACAAGGTAGTTACCACAACCGGTAGCATGGCTATTATGAGAATTGTTGGACAAACATCTGGTACTTCTATGGTAGAATTCAGACCTACAAATGTAATAGAGGTCTTGTTAGATTCAATAAAGAAGATCACAAAATGTAATGCACAAGCCTATAAGGCTATTGATGATACAATTCCAATTCTTAAATTGATAGCACCGAAATGCATTGTTGATAATAAGGATTCTTTAGGGCAACTAGACACATTGCCTAAGTTCATCACTGACAACATATTGATTATTGATCAAATAAATGAGGATACATTTAAAGAAAGAATGATTAAAGAAAGAGAGAAATTCTTTGAGGATATTGTGAAGAAGAAAAAGGAAAAAATGGATACACTATTACCGGAACTTGGAGAAATAATTCTTGACTTCAAGAAACTATACAGGGACACTTGTAAAACAAATGTCTTAACAGAGGATCTTGACAAGGAAATCAACAAAGCACAAGATAAGATAAACACTAATGCTAACAATCTGATAGGTGCATTGGATTCATTTTTGGAGTTAGAGAAGAAGATTGCAGAGCAAGAAGAGAAATCAAGAAATTAGAGAATGAGAAATAGGGGATAAAGGATAAAGCAAAGGACTTGAAATGTAGACTTGGTCCAAAACTAGATTACCTCATTTCTTTGAGAAAAGAAATATCTGAGGCTCTGGTTCCTGGACTGAAGACACTAGAACAGAAAATGCACATACTCACTGGTACAGTGCAGAGAACACAAGAGACAATAAAAGACTGCAAAACATTCAGTAATGGTATAAATTCAATTTTGATAGATATCTTTTAGATTGTAACCCACTAGTTAAAAGAATCTAGGCAGGACTCCACTGACAGCGAATGCCAACCTTTGTCATTGATGTCAAAGGGGGAATAGTGTAATGAGAAAAAATGGTCAGATGGAAGTAGAGATTATCCACTCAGGGGGAGCATACATTTTTGGCAAAGATTTTTTTTTGGACTTCAAATTTTTTGATACATTCTTGGATTGTTCTCATGAGTGTTGCAATCAATGCCAAAGGGGGAGATTGTTGGAAAATGCACACTCCAATGAGAAATTGTAGGTGATTGAAGGTATTGTCATTGATGGAAACCTTATAATCATATGATACCGATAGGCATCGACACCGATAGACTCTACACTGGCACACATAACACCGACAACAAAAAAGAAGAATACGGGCACCCTGGTCGACATGAATTTTGTGTATTTATATTTTGTAATTAATTGTAAAATCTTTTGTAAGCCAACATGGTGGATTGTAAAATGACTCATATATGTATGAGATCATTGTAGATCATTTTGTAGAGTAGAGATGCGATCAGATGCGAAATTATGCAGACCTAATATGTGAATTATTGGTTAAGGGTTTATGTATGTAGCAGAGCTTAAACTGGTATTGAATATAGCATAGCAAATGTTGATCTGAAGCAGTACAAGACATTGGATTAGTATAATCCATTTTTGTAAGTCAGTATGACTTCTTTTGTAACTGAGCAATGAGCTCTAGGCACTTGGCCTTCCTGTATGTGCAGGCCCATATTGTAAGAGTAATATTCCCTTATTGGCCAGTAAGTGAATATTGTGGGTCACAAATCCCACCGAGGTTTTTCCCACATTGGGTTTCCTCGTTAAAATACTATGTTATAGTGTGCTTCTCATTTTGCTGTTATTGTTCTTATTTGTTTCATTATTTTTGGTTTACCGGTACACAATTTTAATATGCTTTTCATGTTTTAAGTCATGTAATTTTATATACCGGTTAGATACTGATTCACCCCCTCTCTCAGTATCTTTGAGAATCCTAACATGGATGAAGAGTACCAATCCATCATCAAGAATGATGTTTAGGATATTGTGCCTAGATGTAAAGGTAAGTCTGTTGTTTCTTCTAAATGGTTGTTTAAAATTAAACATGGTGTTGATGGTAGAATAGAGAAATATAAAACTATATTTGTAGCTTGTGTTTTTTCTCAAAAGGAAGGCGTAGATTATGAAGAAACATTTGATCCTATTGCTAGATGTACTTCTATTACAAATATTATAGCCATTGTTGTAGCTAAGGGTTGGAAGTTACATCAAATGGATCTAAAGATTTCCTTCCTTAATGGTGTCATTGAGGAAGAAGTCTATATCGAGTAACCAGAAGGATATGAGACTCATAATAGAGAATCTCATGTATGAAGATTAAAGAAAGCTCTTTACGGCCTCAAGCAAGCTCCTCGAGCTTGGTATGAAAGAATTGATAAGTACTTGGTTAGTTTAGGGTTATGTAAGAATGATGCTAATCCTAACATTTACTTTAAAGTATTTAATGGTGAAATGCTAATTTTGGTTTTATATGTGCATGATTTATTTGTAATTGGTGAAGATAGTCTCATCATTAGGTGTAAGAAAGAAATAGCTACTAAATTTGAAATGAAGGATCTAGGTGTAATGCATTACTTTCTAGGGTTAGAAGTGTGGCAAAGACCTAATGAAATTATTCTAAGTCAAGGAAAATATATTATTGATATTTTGAAAAGATTTGGAATGTTGGATTGCAAATCTATGTGTACTCCTATGGAAACTAACTTGAAGAAATTGAGTTTATTTGCAACTAACTTTGATTTTGCATAGCCTTCTGAGTACAGGTAGTTGATTAGATCATTGATGTATCTGGTTAACACTATACCAAACATTTTTTATGCAGTGAGTGCACTCAACCAGCTTATGAACAAGCCAAAGCATGTTCACCTTGTTGCAGCCAAACATGTTTTGAGATACTTGCGTGGAACTATTGGACATGGGATAAAGTATCCAATCAACACTGCCGTTACCTTGGGAGGTTACTTAGATTATGATTGAGCAAGAATTGTTACCGATTGTAAGAGAACTTTGGGTATCTTCTTCAGTTTAGGTTCTATTGTGATTTCTCAACCCAATAGAAAATAGTCCTCAGTAGCCTTGAGTACTACAGAAGATGAGTATATTGCATCTAGTGTTGCATTGAGAGAAGCAGTATGGCTTTGAAATCCTCTTGTTGGGTTGTTTGGACAACCTTGGGAACCCACAGTTATTCATTGTGACAATCAAAGTTGTATTAAAATGTCTGTTAATCCAGTGTTTCATGACAACTCAAAACATGTGGAAACTCATTATCACTATGTTCGTGATATGGTACAGAGAGGTGCCATTCAGCTGAAATATGTCAGCACTAATGAGCAAATTGTAGATGTTCTCACCAAACCTCTAGATTGAGTGAAATTTGAATACTTCAGAGAGAGGCTTGGAGTTGTGGAGAACACAGCCTTGATTGAGAGAGAGTCTCAATCTCAGTGATGCAATCAAGTTGCATCTTTCACCCTCTACGGGAAATGCAAGGTGGAGTCACCCTCTGTGAGAAATGCAAGGTGACATTGTGTCCTTCTCTGGGAGAAGCCTGAGGTGCAAGACCTCTTCCACCCTCTATGGGAAATGCAAGGTGGATCCATCCTCTATGGGAAATGAAAGATGGATGTCATGGAAGGTCCATGACGTGTTATGGTTACTTGGTGTTATCCTCCCTAGCTAAGAGGGAGTGTTGAAATTAGTAGCTAGCTCGGATTATGCTAGCCCAGTTCATCAAAATTAAATGTTGTTAAAAGCAATTAAAGTTTGATTTCACACACTTAAAATCATATAAGGCTGGCCCTATTTGGGCGTATAAGCATAATGTAACATGCTCTAAGGTAGGACCCAAATTAGGTGGTTAAGCAAACATAATGTAACATGTAATCAGACAGACCTATTGATCAGTTTAATTATAAAATAAAAAATATGTAAGCAAGCCGAATTTCTAACTTGACACCTCAAGTCAAGTATATAAACAAGTAAATTATATGGCATTAAGAACATATATTCATTTTACACACAATGAATTGTTCTCAATCAATGAATTATCTCCTTCATTCAACAAATTGTTCACTGAGTCAACAAACAATAACTTAAGGATAGCAAACTAGTTTCCAATGACAGTGATCTTTAACAAGGACAACGAACATCATTGGAGGGACAAAAAACATCGTTTGAGTGACATTAATCATCATTTAAGTGACAACGAACTATTCTGGGAAGCAACAACCTTCATCTCAGTGACTGCAATTCTCCTTGTGGCAACAATATCCTATGTATTGCAGATAAGTTCATCATTGCAGACATCACACTACTGTGCATAGTTTGCTAATTGCTTCTCATTGTAAAGATACACTTGATAATTTATTAATAAAGATTTGAGAATTAATGTTGGGTTTTTCCTCCAAGAGGGAGGTTTTCCTAGGGTGAACTGTGTTATGTGTTCTTGCATCTTTTATTTCTGAGTTTTGTTATATCTGATTGCTAAAATTAACAATTGCTACCTTTGAGAATAATAAATTATTTCCCAAGTTAGTCTTTCTTGGACATCCTTATCAAATAAAACCTTATCCCCTTATAGTTTCCAATATAAGGGAGAGTCTCATCTCTTCTTTTTGCCTGCCCTTTGTAATGGTCACAACCTTCCACAATTTCCACCCTTCGAAAGGGTCACAATCCTTCATCATTTTTGTCCTTTTAGAGGGTCACACCCTTTCATAATTATCACCTTTGAAAGAGTCACAACACTTCATAATTTCTACCCTTGAAAGAGTCACAACACTTCATAATTTCTACCCTTGAAAGTGTCACAACCTTTAACAAATAATACCCTTTGAAAGAGTCACAACACTTCACAATTTCTACCCTATGAAAGAGTCACAACCTTTAACAAATAATACCCTTTGAAAGGCTTACAACCCTTCATATTTCTATCATATGGAAGAGTTGCATCCCTTCCTTATTTTCTTCCTCCATTAATCCTTCTTTGATTCCCATGTTGCCTCCTTTCTTTCTTCCTACTCTCCCCCCTCTCAAATGAGGTTCTCTTCTCCCTTTTTATATCTCATGTTTGAGGGAGTCCCAACTTCCCATTTTGTGCCCTTTGACCATTCTTTAACTTAGTTAAATTTTAATTATATATGATGTTATTCTTTTACATTTTAATTTTTTTTTTTTTTTTGTAGTTTAATTTTTTAATTATTATTTATTATTAAATCCTATTTCAAAGTGGGGACATGATATGTATTTTTCTATGTTATTTGACATTTTGTATGGTGGTGTATTTTAAAATTAATTACTACTACAAATATGTATGTATATTTTATATTTATATGTTTTTGTAATGACAAACACAAAATGAATCCAACCCCAAAAACAATTTTTGCCCAAACCTGCAAGCTGAACCATTGAACCCAAACCGGTAACTTAGTTTACAGATATAGAAGCCCAAAATTTTATGATGTGTGTAATAGGTCTTTTGTAAACTAGATAGTATGGTTGTTAGCAAATGAGAAATAGAAGATGTCATTAAATTAGGTTTCATATAATGTAAAAACCATTTCACTAGGTGCTTGCTTAAGGGATGCATCTTCATTTTTTAAAAGACTACAATTATTAGAGCATTTAGTCACATTTGTTGGCTTCATGATAATGGATATGGAAGTAGGAGGTATGTGTCTGAATGGAGGATGTAGTAATGGGGTTGTATAAATGATCAGTGTTTTTAACAAAGATCCAATTGCACCAAAAAATGTTGATTCCACAACTGTCATAGCTAATGTGAGTCCACCTCAAGTTGTTACAATGTAGAGGGAGTGAATGGATCTTAATCTAGGAGATATGAATGGCTGGAAGTGCATCAAGGAATGAAATTTCAGCAAGATTATTCTTCTCTAAATTGAGGATTTTTAACAGTAATTAAAAACAAAGGCATCCGAATTTAGAAAAATATCCCCCACAACATGCACAAAAATTTCTAAAGTATTGTTGTTTCGTATCACTTGTCATAGAAGCTCAACTTACTAAATAATTCAAGAACAAAAGATTTTGACACCTGCCAATGAATATGATGGTTGCTTGGGAGGCCTCTAGCATGACAAGCAAGCTCTTGTTGATGTTGAGAATTCTATTGGACCAAAGGATTTTGAATAATCAGCTCCTATTATTCCAATTGTTGCAAGTGTAATCATTGTTCATAATATTTTGGATGTGCCTATAGGTTCAACTCAAGGGTTATCAAATCCATGGAAAACCTATTTAGATTAACTAGTTATTTTTCCATGTAAACACCTAGATTCAACATTTTCTCTCTGATATAGGTCATCTCTCGAAACAATCTTCCAGAAATAGTGCCTTCATCAATTACTCTCATTACCATTTCTTTCAAGAAAGCCAATATGCTTAGGCTTTTAAAAAACTAGTTTGTGTCAATATGTAGATAATAGAAGGTCTCTGTACAGATGGATAAGATAGCATTTTCATCAATGGTAGCACTCTACTGCTTTTTATATAGATCTTACCATTGTTTCTACACAGTTGTAGCTTTCTATACAATAACACTATAATGCTTGGTCCATACAACTCTCACCTTACTGTCTACACAGTTGTCAGACACTTTATGGTTTGAAGGTCTATGTATAGAGTAAAATTAAACATCATCAACCATTTCTTTCATAATCTCAACAACTAGTTTAAAAACAAATCATGCTTGTTTGTTACTCTCTAGAATTCAAAAGGTTCATGTATAGAAACAAGAGAGGATTCAAACAGACATTCTATTTTCTCAATTTATAAATCATCTCATGGCCTCATGTGCAAAAAGAAAAAGTGGGTATGCAGAAATTTCCATTCATTTACTAGATGGTAAATTTCCCTTCTCTATTGATCTAAATCAAACAACAAAAAATCAAGTACATATTATAGATGGTAATTTTTTAACTATTAAAAGTGTTCCTTAATTAAATGGAATATTTATTAGTTCCTATTTTTAACCACCTTTTTATATTTGATCAAATAAACAATAAGTGCAATTTGTGAAACTCAATCATTAGCACTGAGTGTTATCACCACTCAGTCATTTCAACAAAACATTCTCGGTAATTAAGAATGCTAATGTTATTTAGATTAACTATATATTTTACTCTTAACTTGACTCCTTATCTATGCTAATTTATCAATGCACTTATAATTGTAGCTTTACATGATCAACAAAAGACTGGAGAATATAGGTTGTCATTTTGTATTGATCTTAGCTAGACACCAACAACAATGGATGCAATGCAAATTAGAGATGGTAAAAGAAGTATGAAATTATTTTTAAAATTTTTAAATTATGAATTGATTTAATAATTCAATTTTATAATTTACAGGGTTTGATAACATTCTAATGGATACTATTATTTATAACATGATCGAGACTATTATGGATAATCAATATAATTTATTGTACTTACATATTTTGATAGTTTGTTAAGTATATGATGTTAGATTAATGTTTCGGGATAAAAGGTATTGTTTTAGTGTGATTTTAATTACCTTCCCCTTTGACAATGAGATCACAGAGGGAGTTACTTGCATATTCAAGATAAAGACATCATTTATATAAGATAATTTTGAGTTACATATTATTATTTTTTTTTAAATTTATTTTTAGATTGCAGGAACTGGGTATAGCACCCCCCTATAAACTGCAGTGCTTTGGGTAAAATTTTTAATGTGACTTGTGATGCTAGTGCGACACATCCTCCAATACCCAGTGGGATGGGGGGAGACTAGACCTCCTGACCTCATGCTTCACCACAAGAATCTCTTGCCAATTGAGCTAGGCTCCAACCCTTATTATGTGTAAAAATTTGGTTCAATTGTCAATTATACATTTATATATGATACTTTTGAGTTACATACTATATGTAAAAATTTGGTTCAATTCCCAATTATACATACTATGATTATACACATACTATAAATGATTTGATATTTGATAAATATACAATCAAAGTTATGTTATTCATGGCTGCATATTCTATATTTCGTACACTACAAATCTATATAATATTAAGCAATATTATATTTATGTTGTTGAGTAATTTCTAGATTTGACTGTGTGATTTTTTAGCATTCCCAATGTTTTAGAATCAAACTCTATGTTCCATCATCAGGGTGATAGAAAGAGAAGAGAGTAGAAAGTAAGATATTAGCAGACTGAGAGGAATAAATTATTGGCTTGATGATGATTGTAATAGATGACTTCATGTGTTGTCATTGATGGAACACGTATACACACACATATGTTCACATTGTCACATTAGTCAAGAAAAACCGGTATTACTTCTAAAGTTACTTGTATTGCAACCAATATTGTTAAGATGTTTTATAAGGTGTCTAACCGGTATATGTAGACAACCGATATATGCAGAAATTTCTTGACACCAACTTGGAGATTCAGTGGAAACCATCTAAGAAGCAAATGGAGGACAATCAGTTTATGTGTTGATAGTGGTTAACTCCAAATTGGTATCAGTGTTCCAACTGATACTCATTGATTGTGTGATGAGTTATTACTGGTCGTGATGAGTTACCCCTAAGTGACATTTTGGCAGCAATTTGTGATGAGTTATGTTTGATTGTCCAGATACACTGCACCTAGGAAATTGTGATATGATTTCTAAGACGATATGAAATATAAGTGTCTATATAATGACATTATGATGAACAATTTTAATAACATGGTATGATGCAAGATAGAAGTTGAAGGCATTGCAAAATATGTTGGTGATGAAATTGGTGATGTAGTTTTGAGCAAGCAGAAGAGGACCTAATTAAGAAATTTGTGCTACTTCTATATCACACCACCTGTTGTTTTCTAATCACTACAATAGTTAAATCCCCTAAATGGGTAAGCTCTAACAAGCTTGATTGTACAAATCCTCTAATAAGATGATCCATTAGTTTGGATTCAAAAATCCTCTCCAGAGGTTACTCCTAATAGGGTGCTACCTTTAACAGGGTATAGCTCCTAACAGAGCTTTGGGATCTTTAACAAGATTCACTCCTAGCTGAGCATTTTTTGTAGACCCTAATTGGTTAGTTATCTATTACTGCAGATAGTTAACTTGTGAGTACCATCTCACCATGGTTTTTCCCATTTGGGTTTTCCATGTATAAACAATTGTGTTATGGTGGATATTTTACTTATTATGGATGCTTTAATATCATTTTGGATTGCATGCATATTGTTTAGTAAATTAGTTAAGTATCTCAATCAGTTAGTGTTTAAAGTGCTATTGTTTTTACTGTCACTAATTCACCCCCCCTCTTAGTGGTTTATAAGTCTATCAATTGGTATCAAAGCTAAACTTTTTTAAGGCTTAATCGCTTGGAAGGAAACCCTAAAGCCACCATGGGGGATATGAGCTACTTAGAGATGGCTAGAGTGTTTGATGCTACCAAGGAAGAGCTTGAAACCCTAAGGTCAGATTTAAATCTTCACAAGCCAAAAGGAGAGAGTTGAATAAACAAATATTGGAGATATCTTATAATAGTTCTTCAGACAAAGCTAACATTGATTTATTAGCTGAAGAAGTTGAAAAAATTGAACGGTGAGAAGCTAAATCTGAGAAGAGAGTTAGCAACCCTAACTATCCACATGAGCCAATAGTTGGAAGTTAGGAGAGAAGCTGAAGACCTTGTCAAAGAAATAGATCATGAGATTGCTAAGATCAAACAAGAGAATGTAACTTTCCATGAGCATTGGCATGCTGGAAAAGAAGAAAAAGAGGCTTTGCAGCTAGATCTTGAAATGACATCATCCCTAAGAGAGACTCTTATAAAACACAATGAAGATCTTACCAGAAAACTCATTGAGGCTAATGGAAAGCTAGAAAAGTTCAATAAAAGTTCTTCTATGCAAGATGAAAAGATCCAATCTCAGAGGATGAAAGGAAATACATCTGGACTAGTCTTTAATACATCTGAGAAAGGAGAGTCTTCTGGAACAAAGAGCAAAACTCACAGGGACAAAACTTCTCCTAAGGCTAACAAGCCTACCAGTAAGAGAGTTTTTAAACCTGTTTGATTTGTCTATCTTAAACCTGAACATACTACACATGTGTGTAGAAAAAAACCCAATGAGAATACAGGCTACAATGCAAATACTAGTTATGTATCTAGGAGATTTGAAGGTCATTGTTTCACATGCAACATGTATGGACATAGATCAGTTGAATGCAAATATGGAGCTAATAATCCAGTACCTCACATGAATCCAAGGCCTAATGGTAACAGAAGGAGAATCTATGACAACCGAGGAAACATGAACTGGAAGAAACCCTATGTCAACAAGTTTAGTCCATTTGAGATGGAAAAGGTAACTAATGTCATTTGAACCATTTGTAACAATTATGGTCATGTGGCTATGAATTGTAGAAGTAGAACTAGAAGAGGCAATGTAGGAAAGATCATCTAGAATGGCCTACTATCATTGTCACAAACTAGGACACATGGTGAAGTTCTACAGAATGAGAAAGATCAAATCGGTCAATCATTTTGTAGACCAGAAGAGTAAGAAGAAGGTAAATGTTGAGGAAACCATAGAAGAGATGAACCAAATCTAGAAAAAAAAGAGTGATTTTATGCCCACAAAAGAACCCAATCCTTCACCCAGTGTGGAGAATCCTGCACTGGTGAATTAAGCATTGTCACCAGTGCTAAGGGGAGAATAGTGGTAAATCTACTTTCAGACCCCTTGAAAGACGAATGGTAAGAGATCTTTCATTTTTGAGTTATTCTTTGAGAGATCTTGATATTTGTCTATCAGTTTTTCAAAAGTTTGTTAACCGGTTTTACACCTATTAATATAGAACATATCATTAAGCAGTGTATTAAATTTAGTAACCCTATCAGTCGAGCAATTAATGTAGTAGATAAATATGATAAAAGAGGATTTTACTTCATTATATTTACCCTAAATGCATTTAAAAGAGAATTCTTGAGAACTTGCAGAGCAAAGAGAGATTTGCTAGCTGGTTTTAGATGAATTTGTGTTGTGAATTGTGTGATTGAAGTTGATTCGAATATCACTGAAGGTGGAACTGGTGTGTGTTTGAGTAATCAACCAAAAATCAAGGTAGTGCGGGAGAATTAACATATTTATTTGTAAATCCATTTTCGAATCGAGTTTATTAGAATGGCTTCATCATCTAAGCAAGTAGAGAGACTAATGATCACATTAAAATGTTTGGAGGTTATGGAATAAAAAAAATAGTGTCTTGCAATGCTTTATCTCAAGTTCCTGAAGGTGTTATTGTAAACGGTGATTTGTCTAGTTATATTTATTGCAAAATCGAAGATTTAGGATCATTGTCAATATATTCTCAATTGAAATCCCTGTGTAATAAGAGCAACAAGATCAAACCCGAGTATATTAGGGTTTATGAGAAGGGTTTTCATAATGCAACTTATTTTCTTAAGGATTTCGAAGAGGAAAATATCATAATCATTATTAGTAGAGTTCATGGAAAAAATATGTATTTGGAAAGGTCACATATTATAACTAAGGAAGCTATCCATGCTGTGACTGGTTTTTGGAACACCAGTGAAGTTCCCAAGCTGAGGCAAATTTATAAGGAGACTGTAACAACTTTAACTCAGTCTACCTCTGATGGACATGCATTTTCTGTTAATAACATCAAGGAGCCAGTGGTTAAATTGGATACCATGGTTATAGGCTACATGATATTCTATCCTAGTAGAATGAACAATGTGCCATCTATAGTAGTGCATACAACCTAGAGGATGATTGCTAAGAACGCAAATTATGACCTATGTAAGGCCATAAGAAGTCAACTGGTGTTAAATATACAATCAATTAAGAAGAACAACAGTCAGAAGTTCAAATTTGGTTAGTTATTGATTGGCGACTTTGAATGGTAAAAAGACCTACCGATAACTGCCCAGATCAATAACAACATCAAGGTTGTTAAGAACACTTTCTCTGCTACAATGAACAGGAACTTCAATGAATTTCAAAAGAAAATGAGTATGAGGGTTGGAATACCTGAAGATGTGGTGTAACACTTTTCTAAGGACATCATTTTCATAGTCACTACTGATTTCTATCTTATTGAAGCTATTGAACCCAAAGAAGATGAAATGGAAGACATGAGCTATGAATTCAATTATGACTTATTGATTGGTTATGCTAATAACCTGTTGGCATCTCCAATGGACAAGAAGAAGAAAACACTGGGTACATTTAAGGAGTAAATTATAGAAGTTAAAACTAGTAGTTCTCAACCCAATAGTGGTAAAGGGAAGAAGAAGAAGGCTGAGCAAGTGCCTCCAGTGTCAAAAAGTACAAGAGTGACATGAAGTGTCCAAGTTAAAAAGGAACCGACACCTAAGGTATACATAAAAAACAAGACTACAACAAAGAAGAGAGGACAACAACTGATTCTTTAAGTAGAATCTGATTATACTGGTATTGAGGAGGAGCCAAAGAAAGTGAAGGCAGCTGGTTAGAAAGCCAAACCAATTTAAGACACCTCTTAGCAGAGTATTCCCATTAAAGCTTTGTCTTACAAACCTCTGTCTAATTTTGAGAGAATGGTAAAAACATTAGAGAGGAATAGGTTTGATAATGTTAAAGAATGTTTTGATTCATTTGATGAAGATAAGAAGGAACACATTGTTTAACAGGTAATCAACCATTTGTGTCATTACAATCGATTACCTCATGATCTTAAGAATAAAATTGTTGATTCTTTATATTCTATTCTTTTGAATAAGTGAGAAGAGGTTGTGGAGAAAGAACAAGAAATTATTGATAATGTATTTATTCAATATTTTCATAATTTATATAGAGATGAATTAATCACATTGATTGATAATTACAAGGGGAAATTCTCTTTAACTCAAGAAGATTAAAGTTAATGAGTGGAAAGATGCAATCTGTTGAAGTTGAGACTCATCAAATAGCAAGGGACATTCTGACGATCTATAAACAAATACAGTCCCAATGGGCTAATGAAAAAGAAACTGTGGAACGGTTGGAAATGGATGAGGAAGAAGTAAAAACAATTGATTTTGTCTATCCTATCAAGAAAAAGGATGACACTACTTCCCAACTAGTGATTTTTGTTGATGATGTATAGGATACCGTTGATCTATCTTGGAATATTATTGAACCAGATAAGTAGCCATCAACTATAAAAGTTAAAGAAGTGGAAATACCACTGGTAAAAGAGAAGAAAATGAAAAAACAACTACCATCGGTTTCATAGGCTACTCAGGTGGAAAAGGCACGAGAGAGAGAAAACTGAGAAGGAGAAATCTACTGAACCAGAAAAGGCATTAGTCAAGTAGCAAAATGATGATGATGACGACTCATTAAGCATCAAAGGGCCTATAGATGTTGAGAATATGAGTGCATCAAAACTAATGGAGATTGCAACTGTGATGCAATCCAGGGCTTAAAAGAAGAGGCTTAAGGAACAAAGGAAGGAAGCAGAAACTATCCAACCTGTTGTAGAGATTTTGTCTAGTCTTCTACTAGAGACTGCTATAGGGAACTTGTCAACCCCTATTGGAAAGCTTCTCTAGTTAGTTTCTGATGCCTCTAACCACATCAAATCCCTTGAGGAAGAAGCTCCAACTTTTGCTAAGAAAAATTACAGGAAGAAAAGAGGAGAACATATAATGAAAGATATTTATATAGGGAGGATTGCCTTATCCCTGAATAAAGATCTTTTGAGAAAAGCTATTGAGACATTTGGCAAAATTCTAGCCTACACATCCAATGTTTTATTTTTCTATACCGATTTAATTCAAAGGCATACAGAGATTGAACAGGAACTGGAAAATATATGTCATGCCTACATACCTTTACAAATTCATCCTTATTTTTTAGCAAATTGGTTGATGATTTGCAATATCAATTATATATGTTTGATTTTGAACAGGCAAAGAGGCTTTGATCCTTGAAGGAGTTAAATAATTTATTAAGACCTAAAGTGGACATCCTGCAATAATCTTATAAGAATGCAGAAGTGGTTTTAGCTACTCCAAAGATGAGTACAGTTGATGCAATGGAAGAATTTTTTGCACAGGTCATGACTACTATAGAGATCAGTGAAACCTTACTGGAAACATGGGAAAATTATTTTTCTCAAATGAAGCTTACTTTCAGTGACATTTTCTTGAGAATTGCAGTGAATACTCCTTGATAAAGACTTTTTTTTGTATATGTAAACTTTTTGATAAAATTTTTTCTATATATCTATATATATATGTGTGTGTGTGTGTGTGTGTATTTTACTTTTCAATTTGGCATTGTTGTCAAAGGCGGAGTAGAAATATGTATGTGTGTTGTGAAATTTTCTATGTATTGGGAGAGTTGGAATTAAGGGGGAGTATTGAAATATGTTTGCTATACATTTTTTTGGTAAGCACACTTAGTTGTTAAGTTAAAAAATTTCTAAGTGTTGCCATCAATGCCAAAGGGGGAGATTGTTGACTTGATGATTATTATAATGGATGAATTCATGTGTTTTCATTGATGGAACATGTATACACACACATATGGTCACATTGTCACATTAGTTAAAAAAAACCGGTATTACTTCTAAAGTTACTTGTATTGCAACTGGTATTGTTAAGATAATTTAGAAGGTGTCTAACCGATATATGCAGAAATGGCTTCACACCAACTTGGAGATTCAATAGAAACCATCTAAGAAGCAAATGGAGGACAATCAGTTTATGTGTTGGTAGTGGTTAACTCCAAACCAGTATTCATTGATTGTGTGATGAGTTATCACCGGTCGTGATGAGTTACCCCTAACCAATATTTTGGCCCCAATTTGTGATGAGTTATGTTTGATTGTCCAGATACACTGCACCTAGGAAATTGTGATATGATTTCTAAGCTGACATGAAATCTAAGAGTCTATATAATGAGATTATGATGAATAATTTTAATAACATGGTATGATGTAAGATAGAAGTTGAAGGAATTGTAGAATATGTTGGTGATGAAAGTGGTGATGAAGTTTTGAGTGAGAAGAAGAGGATCTAATTAAGAAAGTTGTGCTACTTCTAGATCACACCACCTGTTGTTTTCTAATCACTAAAATAGTCAAATCCCCTAATGAGGTATTCTATAACAAGCTTTATTGTACAAATCCTCTAACAAGGTGATCCATTAGTTTGGATTCAGAAATCCTCTATAGAGGTTACTTGTAACATGGTACTACCTTTAATAGGGTACAACTCCTAGCAAAGCTTTCGGATCTTTAAGAGGATTCACTCCTAGCAGAGAATTTTTTCTAGACCCTAACCAATCAGTTATCTATTACTGTAGATAGTTAACTTGTGAGTCCCACCTCACTATGGTTTTTCCCATTTGGGTTTTCCATGTATAAAGACTTGTGTTATGGTGTATGTTTTACTTATTGTGGATTCTTTTATATCATTTTTGATTGCATGCATAGCGTTTAGTAAATTAACTAAGTATCTCAATCGATCAGTGTTTAAAGTGCTACTGTTTTTACTGTCACTGATTTACCCCCCGCTTTAACTGGTTTATAAGGCTATCATAAATAGATGGAGAGTAAGGCACAAGAATCTAGGAGAGGCAAGGGGTCAAAAAAATAAAAATGAAGAAGAAAATAAAGAAAAATAATAAAATTGACACGAGATAGAAAAACTAACAAAAAAGAAATTGAAATAGGTAGAAAATAAAAATGAAATTATATAAATAAATTTATAGATACAAAATAAAATATTAAAAATAAGAATAGGGAAAAATAAAAATAAATACATAGTAACAATTATAAAAATGATATAATAAGAAGGAAGACCAAGAAAAGAAATATAAAATAAGGAAAGGGAAACAATTAAAGAAATGGGAAAATAAAAAATAATAGAAAAATAAGAGAAAATATGAGAAAACCAAGAAGAACAAGGGGAAAATAAACATAAAGGGTGGGGGAAATAGAAGATCAGTGACAAACAAGACCGATGAAGTGGGGGGGGGGGGATTATTGGGTGGGAGAAATAGGTTTCTTGAGGAGGTTTAAGAGAGGGTGCCAAGTGGAAATTAAATTCCAACCATTATCTTGATTTAGGTTGGAGGGGTGATTGTGAATTTTGATACCTTCTTTGAGCTTCCTCCTAAAGAAGTTGTATTCTTTAGCTAAGACTTGAGTATCTTTTAAGGGGATATGGTGCATAGTCTTGGAGGAATTCTCCATAAGGGTATTCTTTAGAGCACGATCATGTATAATGTCACTCCAATTATCCTTGATTCTAGTGCTAACTGAGTGTCTTGTCTGTCTTATGTAAGATTCTAATTCTTTCATTAATGGTGATGTGATCCTCGTTCATCTACCACCTTCTTCTTGACCCTCCAACTTGCCCCCTCATAGTCATATCATCAAGCCATTTGCCCACTCTTTTCTTGACTTGCCTAACACATCTTCTCTCTCTTCTCTTATTTGTTGTCCTAGCTCCCCTTCACACACCACAATCCTATCGCCCCACTCCTCTCCAATTCGTAGTCATAACCACTCTTCACTCACTACAATCTCATCACCCTCTTAATTTTCTCTCTCTACTCCCTTGTCAAACCTTACTCCCATTGTGGGGTTTAATCAAAGCCTACTCCATCCTAACCACAACTCCCCTAAGAGCGCTCACAACCCAAACTCAGTCGATGGCTGGGAAAATAAATTAGTTGTCAATCTCTCCAATGCACACTTAGAACCCCTCTCCTTTAATTTTTTCAAAAGGGGTCTGGGCTTTGTCATTGCCTCGTCCTCCATCCCCATCTCTGACTTCCTTATTGGAATCGAGAACGTGGTTCGGTCACTTCATGCTGGTATCGTTGAATAAATCTGGCAAGATTGTGTTGTCACTCTTCATCATGCCAAACCCCCCAAGTGTAATGTCCCTAACATTGAGTTTCGTGCTTTTCGTAATTTAAAAAAGAGCAATGACCTCATCATTTCTAAAGATGATAATGGTAATCCTATTGTTATTCTGAACAAGAAAGACTGTCTAAATAAGATACATGTTCTTTTATCTGATAACAATAGCTACAAATTACTGGCCTCAAACCCCATATCCAAGTTTATTAAAAAAGTCAAATCTGCGATCTTAGGGTCGTTTTTTGACGATCCCACCAAAAAGAGATTGCTCCCCACTAAATAGATCACTCCTGGTATCTATGGTGTCCTAAAAATAAACAAGGCCGGTATTCTCCTCAGGCCTATAGTGGACACCATTGGCTCTTTGACTTATAAGCTTGCAGTCCATTTAGCTAAGATCCTCTCTCCCCTCTCTCGTAAATTGAGCACTTTCATCAAAAGTTTGGCTCATTTCATTGACTCCATTAACGATAAGAAACTTGATAATGATGACATCTTAGTCAGTTTGGATGTTGTTTCCCTTTTCACCAAAGTCCCCATCCCTGATTCTATCGAGTTAATTAAACTTAAAACCAATAGCGAGATCACAAGCTTAGTTGAATTATGCCTTAGAATTTCTCGTTCCAAGGTTCTTTTTATAAGTTTCTCCTATTGTGGTCAACCTTTATATGGAACACTTCGAAGACATATCTCTTAGCTCCTTTCCACTCAAATAAAAGTGGTGGAAGCACTATGGTGACGACACCGACATCTGTTGGCCCCATGGTCATGATAAATTAGAGGAGTTTCACTCCTGTTTAAATATCATTAACCATTGCATCTCCTTCACAAAAGAGATTGAATGCAACAATCAACTTCCTTTTCTTGACATCCTTCTCACCAAAAAATCAGATGGTTCTTTCGCTTGTCAAGTCTTCCACAAATCCACCCACATAGATTTGTACCTTCACTCTTCCTCCCATCACCATCCTGCACAAAAAAGAGGGTGTTCTCAAAACTTTAGCCTCTTGTGCTTTCCTGATTTGTGCTGCGGAACACATTGATCTAGAGATTGCTCACCTATATCACATCTTCTCATCTGATGGCCACAAAAAGAAGAAAATCTCTAGAGCTAGCAAGCAAGCTAAATACAAATGGGTTCCTAATCCCTAATCCCATTTGCCACCCTTTGGCCCTCTTGCCTCCCTTCTCTTCATCGAAGGCCTCTCCAACAAGATTGCCAAAATCCTTTTAAAAAGGGGTCTTCGATTCATCTTCAAACCTGTTCATACCCTTAGGAGTTAAATCTCTCCTTTCAAAGACCCTAAAGATCTCCTTCTTAACCCTAGTGTCTATAAGATAATGTGTTCTCGTGGTACCCCTTACATTGGAGAGATAGGACACTTAGTTAGCACTAGAATGAAGGAGCATTGGGCCGACATTAGACATGATCATGCTCTAAAGTCTTCCCTTCCTGAGTATTCCTCCAAGACTAAGCATCATATCCCCTTAGAAGATACTCAAGTCTTAGCTAAAGAAGACAACTTCTCTAGGAGGAAGCTCAAAGAAGGTATCGAAATTCACAATCACCCCTCCAACCTAAATCAGGACAGTGGTTGGAATTTAAGTTCCACCTGGTACCCGCTCATAAACCTCCTCAAGAAACCTAGTTCTCCCACTCACTAATTGCCCTCCCCGCCTCCCCCCCCCCCCCTTCGTCGCTCTTGTATGTCCTTGGTCTTCTATTTCTCCCCCCTTTGTGTTTGTTTTCCCCTTGTTCTTCTTGGTTTTCTCGTATTTTTTCTTATTTTTCTATTATTTGTTTTCCCATCTCTTTAATTGTTTCCCTTTCCTTATTTTATATTTCTTTTCTTTGTCTTCCTTCTTTTTATATCATTTTTCTAATTGTTATCATGTATTTCTTTTTATTTTTCGTTGTTCTTATTTTTAATATTTTATTTTATATCTATTAGTTTATTTATATAATTTCATTTTTATTTTCTACTGTTTTCAAATTTTTTTTTGTTGGTTTTTCTATCATTTCTCAATTTTTATTTTTCTTTATTTTCTTCATTTTTCTTTTTGACCTCTTGCCTCTCGTAGATTCTTGTGCCTTCCTCTCCTTCATCTATTTAGTCCTCTTGGTCTACTAATATCCTAATTTCTACTCTCCTCTTGATCATGGAGTTTGATCTAAACGTTGGTAATATTAAAAATTCACACAGTCAAATCCATAAATTACTAGCAACATTAATATGGATTGTGGAAATCTGATGCTTCTAATATTATAATTTTTTTTATTAACTTTATAGAAAAATTGGTAATCTCTATTTTTATAATTTTTATTTTTTCACATATCTTTATATTTAATATTAAATAATTTAGTTATATTCTAATTAAATTTATATGAATTAAATTATATTTTAAATATTAATTTTTTAAGTTTATATTTTGTAAATTTTATCCATGGCGTATCCTGACCATCACCGATGATGGGTGCAATTTTGGGAGCTGCATAGACGTTGCCATCTTCGCGTCTATTACTGATAATAATATGTTGGGACAAAAGACTTGACTTCCACCACGCGTTCTGGTTGCACTCGACTTACCTCCCCGTTCCCATGCGTTTCGTTTTTCATTGATTGAGAACCAGATTGCGTGGAGCTCACACTATCGTCAAGCTTATAACAGTAAAACTCCGCGTATGACGGAGGGGGATCATTTCTTTTTTTTGATTTACGGTTTAGATATCCTCCACGTAGAATATTTGTAAATTTTGCAAGGATGAAAATGGGCGCTATGGAATTGTAGAAAAAGAAGTTCTGCACACATTTCCTTTGAATCCACGGCACTACTTCGTCCATGTTCATTCATTTTCTATTTAAAGTACAAAAATAATAAAACAGATGCTATAGCTATGGAAATGGCGATGAAGTGTTTTATCCTAGCAGTAACTATGATGATTGCAGTGAATATTTGCAGTTCCCTAGCACTAGGTGGTGGAGATTCTCTTCTACTGGGGGAGTCGCTCGCTGGAAAACGGAGCATAATATCAAATAATGGAATGTTTGAACTGGGATTTTTCAGTCCGAGAGGAACGAGTAATTGGTACATTGGCATCTGGTACGCACGAATTTCTCCAAAGGTCATAGTTTGGGTGGCTAACAGAGATAATCCTATCAGAAGCATGCTCGGTGTTCTGAAATTTTCAAGCGACGGTCGTCTCAGATTGCTTGACGGAAAGGGCTGGTCGGTGTGGTCGACTGATCTTGCTGTGAAAGGATCGCGGGCAACAATAACAAACTCTGGTAATTTCATTATGCTGGGTCACGGCCAGAACAATTCTGAGATTGTTTGGGAGAGCTTCGCGCATCCGACAGATACATGGTTACCTGGAATGAAGCTGTGGAAAGGGATGAAGCTAACTTCATGGAAGAGTTCTGTGGATCCTGCAAGTGGGCTCTTCTCTCTAGGAATGGACATGTCTCCAGGAAAGACGCAGATGCTGATGCTCTATAACAATATTGTTCCATATTGGTCCAGTGGAGAGTGGACTGGGAATTACTTTGCCAACGTCCCGGAGGTGTATGCTCCTACGAGATTCGAAATATCCTGTGTGAGGGTTTCTCCTTTTAAAATCTACTTTACTTTTAGCATATCCCGGCAAGGACATACCCTGACAGGGCGGATCCTTTTGGATGAGAAGGGTGAATTAAAATCTTGCGACTGGATGGATGATGGGACTTGGACTCAGGCATGGTCGACGTACCAAGGTCAATGCAGTAAGTATGATATCTGCGGGGCAAATGGATTGTGCAATGCAAATGATGTGTGTAGTTGTGCTGAGGGTTTCAAGCCCAAGCGCGACACTCAAGGTTGGTGGTCAAGTGGGTGTTCTCGGTGAAGGCCCCTGCAATGCTCGGTCACAGAGGGGACCACCGACGGCTTCTTGGAATCCAAGAACAGAAACTTGCCCGAAGAAGAAGCTGTCTCATACAACGAGTCAACAATGCAAGGCTGCAGAATTGCTTGCCTCAATAATTGCTCCTGCACAGCCTTTGCTTTCGATATCTCTGATCTACCAGTCTGTAGACTCTGGTTTGGGGATTTATTCAAAATGCGTGTCAAATCTGACAGCCAATCTGTTTTCATTAAGCTGGCTGCTTCTGAGGTTCCGCGCTCGACATCAGAGAGAAGCAGGAAAGCCCTGGCACTTTACATTTTACTTCCTTCTCTTGCGGCATGCTGTGTTGTTTTATCTCTCCTCTTGGCCACATTTATTTTGTGGAAACGCAGAAGACAGCGGAAGAAAAGCGTAGAAGAGGACATTCCAAACATGCTCAAAACGTTCACTTATAAAGAGCTGCGAATCGCAACCGTGAATTTCAGCCATAAGCTGGGAAGTGGTGCGTTCGGCTCTGTGTTCAAAGGAACTCTGCGGGACAGCACGCTTGTGGCGGTTAAGAGATTAGAGGGTTCCGCAAGGGCAGAAAAACAATTCCGTGCGGAAATAAACACCATCGGGAGAATTCAACATGTGAATTTGGTAAGGCTCTGTGGATTCTGCGTAGAAGGGTCTCGAAGGCTACTTGTATATGCCTACATGCCTAATGGCTCTCTAAATTCCTCTCTCTTCTGTGAAGAGGAAGAAGCAGAGAAGGTGTTGGATTGGAAGACCCGTTTTGAGATCGTACTGGGCACTGCACGAGGATTAGTTTATCTCCATGAGGAATGCAGGGATCGCATCATTCACTGCGATATTAAGCCTGAAAACATTCTTCTGGACGGCAACTTCAGCCCGAAGATAGCTGATTTTGGGTTGGCAAAGTTGGTGGGAAGAGATTTTAGTCGTGTATTGACGACCACAAGAGGAACTCGAGGTTACTTGGCCCCAGAATGGATCTCCGGCCTTCCTATCACTCCCAAGGTGGACGTATACAGTTTTGGTATGACGTTACTGGAAATTATATCCGGCCGTAGAAATCTGGACTCGAAGGTGGAGGAGAGCAGGTTGTACTTTCCTACTTGGGCTTCCTCTCAAATTCAGAGGGGCAATATAATGGGCATTGTGGACGCAAGGATAGCAAGTGAGGCGAATATCGAAGAGGCGAGAAGAGCTGCTGTGGTTGGGGGACTGTGCATTCAAGACGATGAGAATCAGAGGCCGAGCATGGATAAAGTGGTGAATATGTTGGAAGGGAAGATGAAGACTCCTCTGCCACAAATTCCGAGGTCTCTACAGGTGCTTGTAGATCAGGTTACAGACGAGGACAATGATACCTTTGCTCAACATCCTTACATATCAAGCGGTTCTGCGTCTGCATAACAATGGGTTTCTCTGGATCTAAATCATACTTATTAGATAGTTTTTCTATGTTTCAGGATAGCTTTATAGTAATGATAGATCTTTTTAGGCTTTACTTTAAAGTTTGTATAATCAAGTATAAATTATACAGTATATAGAATGGTTAAATGGCGAAGAAGGGTTTCAGGCTTTGAGACGATGTTTACTTCTGAATTTTTGTAAACAATGTTTTAAGTTTTCTTTAATCAAATGGGTACTGAACCTTTCAGTGATTTAATTATAAAAAAAAAAATAGTTTTAGAGAGTTGTTATTATAATAATGAAATATTAAACTAAACTTTTATCATAAAATGTAGCAAGATATTGTTGTCATATGTTCGAATGGAGAGACAACTATCATCCAATAAATGAGAAATGTTGATAAGATAAAACTAATTTATAAATAAAATATTTTTAAAGAATATTAAGTATTAAAGATTTGGTTATTATTTATATCAAAATGTTTAAAAAGCAAATGTGAGTTTATTTAAGCACACATAAAAAAATATACCTTTTTTTTCTTGTAATATTTTCTTTGTTTTAATCTATAATTATTGATTTTGAATAATTTCTTTGTTTCTCAATTATGATACATTATAGTAATAAAAAGATGGTGAAAATGTTATAAAATAAAAATGAAAATTTTTTTGTCCTAGAATAACTTATTATCCTCCCTTTACTTAAATAGCTATCAAATATGTTAAAACATTTTTTCCTCTCTCATTATAATATATTGAGAGCTACAAAAGAAGACAAAAATGTGTGTTTGTAAAAATTATATGCTTGTAAAAATTATAATCTACCCTTCAATTAAAAGTTTACAACTATTATGTGTTGTAAAAATTTGTTATTCTTCTCACCCTTAAACATTAATGGCAGCAAAAATAATGTGAAACTATTATAAAATAATGGTTTTTAAAGCAATTTTTTATATTCTTTTATATTGTTTATTATAATTTAATTTAATTATTGCTTTTGTCAATACTTTTACTTTATATAATAATGTAAAAATTATTTTATACAGTTTCTTGATATAATATAGTTTTATTTAAAATATTTATAGACATGCATCAAGACTTAAGTGTTACATTATCTTCAAATATATGATGATTAATAGACTATCATAATATATTTTAAACTTATTTGGAAAGACATTTATGCTTATATAATTATCTTGTTTCCACTAAGTGTTTATTTATAAAGTCACTTAAATATTATACCCACCAATCAACCATTAATGAGGATTGTTGTCAACATAATAAAGATAAGACTAACTTAATCACATGCTCCATCTTAAAACATGACTAAACAAAAAATGATGCCCTAAATCTCATCAAATCATAAAATAATGTTCTATAACTTAAATAAATTGATCTATCAACAAACAATATCTACATCATGAGATTGAGTTATTTCATTATTGGTATTAGCACATAATATTTTAAAACAAAAATGGATACCATACCATTCCAAATCTTGTATGCTAGGTAAATGTTGAAGTAGTAGCTACTATGACACTTATATGTACACTTTTAATGAAGTTATATAATAATTCTAAAAAATATAATAAATGATCTAATTGTATGTTTTTTAATATGAATTCAATATTTAAGAGTAAAAATCTTTTATGCTAGGTAAATGTTGAAGTAGTAGCTACTATGACACTATATGTACATATTAAAAAAAAAATTTGGTAATCATTTGAATATGAACTCCTATTGTTATCTTTAAATATGACACTATTTTGATGTCTTACTTAAATAATGAAATTATAAATAAGTTTGCACATGTTATTTTAATTTTGATGATATTCATTAAAGTTCACTAAGGAATATAAGTTTTTCAACACTTTTTATTGAAGGCATAAATGATCAAATGATTTATATGGTACCTTCTTAGATAATTTATTTTTAGTGATTTATGTTTATCTCACTTAAGATTTATATTACCAATAAATTCTTGATTATTTGAGTGTTTTGAATGATAACTAATCTTAAGAAAGCATTGTCCTAATTCAATTTAAATTTTAGAAAAAAATGATGCTTTCATCATTCTATTTTTTCATGTTTTGCCTTTAAGAATGTAGATTGGAACTTAACAAAGAGTATTGTTTTTGGTTATATAAATGCTTATACATGTTATGAGATTATTTTGTAATTCAATAATGTCAATCAATTATTGAACTTATTCAATTTCGTGCTCATCAAACAATCAAGACTTTTTATTCATTCAATTTCGTGCTCATCAAACAATCAAGACTTTTTTATTCATTCAATTTCGTGTTCAAATATCATCCACTTGAATGGATATCAAAGTATTTTGTCCGGCCCAAAAGACTTGACTGATAAATGTAGAATATCTTAAAAGTTTTAGTGGCTAGAAAATATCAATAGCTAGAAGATGACATTTGATTCCCTTAAATTGTTATCATATGTTTGTTCAATAATGTCAATCCATGAACAAAATTAAGAGTGGCAATAATATCAATAGCATCGTCTTTTGTCACTATGTTTGATACATCGGGGTCTGCACGCTATGGAATCTTGTTTTGTTTTGAATGACGTTATGAGTTACTTCGTGCCATGTTGCAGTTGAGATGTGCACCCGCATAGAATATGCTTCAAGAACAATGCAATGCAAAAAGAAATATGCGTTAGAGAAATATAAATGCTCTCATTATTTGTACTTAAAAATAAAAATAAAAAGACGCACTTTCTTATAGAACAAACTTATAAATATATTTTAGGAACAATTTTTTTCGTAAATAAAAACTGATTTTCAATCATTTGATCAAACACAATCAAAATTTATATAATTGATTAGTTCAAAATTATTAATAGTGAAATATTTTATGTTTAAAGTAAAGGAATGCTAATATACTATAGTGACACAACATTTCTATTAATATAATAATTTTTAGAATAGGCGATACTTATAATACTCATATATTAAAAAATTATAATGCAACAAATTTTATTTTATATTTTCTTTAAATTATTATGTTTTTCTTCTTAATAGTAGGTTTGACATGTTCAAGATAGAAATCAATAAAAAATAAAAAATAATTACACAAAAAATAAAAAAATAAATCTTTTATTATTATTTAAAAGATATTAAAATATTTCTCTTAGACGTCAATATTCACATTTTCTCTTAAATTTGTTTTCATTAATCAATTTCCTCTTTCCATTCATGTTGTAGACAATATGACAGCCCTATATCTATCTTCATCTATAGAAATGATAATCATATATTATGAATTGAACTTAATCATAATGAAAGCTGCAATAAACTTTTTTTCAAAATTAACTTTAATAATCAGTTCACTGAAACTATCCTTTCTTAAATACACAGATAATTTAATAATCAGTCTACTACTAGTATAATTTAACTGGTATGATTTCTATTTGCTTTCGTAAGTTAACTGGTATACTTTACTCTTTAATGAAAACAATCTCATTATATCGTTCAAAAATCTCATAAATCATTATTCATTCAATTTCGTGCTCATCAAACAATCAAGACTTATTATTCATTCAATTTCGTGTTCAAATATTATCCAAGTATTTTGTCCGGCTCAAAAGACTTGACTGATAAACGTAAAATATCTTAAAAGTTTTAGTGGCTAACATATCAATAGCTAGAAGATGACATTAGAGAACATTGCACATTTGATGCCTGCTCAAATATCCTTTAATTCAATTTCATTTTCAAGACTTTGTGTTCACTTTGGTACACCAGGTCAATCCATGCACAAAAGACTTAGACTTATTTTCAGTCATATGATTGTTCTATCTTGAAAGTCAGAGTGGCAATAATATCAATAGCTATCAGTCAATATCAAATAAAATTGCAGATTTGATACTTCGTGCCGTGTTGCAGTTGAGATGTGCACCCCCATAGAATATGCTTCAAGAACAATGCAATGCAAAAAGAAATATGCTTTAGAGGAATATAAATGCTCTCGCTATTTGTAGTTTAAAATAAAAATAAAAAGAGGCACTTTTTTATGGAACAAATTTAGAAATGTATTTTAGGAACAATTGTTTTTACATTAAATTTAAATCTTTTCGTAAATAAAAACTGATTTTCAATCATTTGATCGAACACAGTCAAAATTTACATAATTGAGTAGTTCAAAACTATTAATAGTGAAATATTTTATGTTTAAAGTTAAGGAATGCTAATATACTATAAGATCTTTTTGAGATAATCAAAGTCTACATAATTGACTGGTTCAAAATTGTTAATAGTGAAAAAAATTGCACTTAAAGTTTAGGTAGTACTAACATATTGTAAAATCTTTTTTTCATTCTAATGAAATTTATGTGGGTCGTCTATAAAACAAGAAACTAAACTCACTAGATTTTAACATGTCAATTGAACTACTATAAAATGAGCCCATTTTTTATCTATAATTTAATTGCTCTCATTTCCTCTATAATAAGAAAATGTGATCTAATTATATTTTTCAATTTCCTTTGGCAAGTCATTATGGGATACTTGTGGATTTAAAAGTTATGAGTTCATAGAGTGATCAAGAGGTCATAATTGGTCTATGACAATTTAGGTGCTCAATCTAGGCAATAATAAACATATCGATTTTGTAGAATCACATAAACTCATAATACGAGAGAAAGTCAACAATAAATTAATAAGGTGGCAATGCGATGAATCTAAGTTTGATATAATAAAATCTTGCTCTTTGAATAAGCTAGATACTAGGTGCAATAGCTCTCAATTTCGAGCATATATTACTCATGCTTGAGTCCAACTTAGGCATTTATCAGTTAATAGTCTTAAGCATATGTGACAATAGTTGTCATTAAATGCCATTAATACGTTAACATTACTTAAGCTTAGTTCACATAAGTTAGTTACCATAAAGTTACTTTATGTAACTTGTCATTTTATATTGTTCTTACGATCAAGTTAGTTATCCTAGGTGGCATAGAAGATATGAGTCATGTCTCATTATTTAATATTTTCTTTAGACATTTATTATAT